>NC_056692.1:14790168-15096418 GCF_018350215.1 Panthera leo | reverse complement strand
CCTCTTCTGCTGTAGCTGCCTCTCCAGCTGGCGCCGGTAGCAGACGAGGTAGAGGGGGAGGCAGAACCCCAGCATGCTCAGGGCAAGCAGCCCCACATTCACCTGGAGAAGCAGAAATGAGAGCTGCTGTCACATGAGGCAGGGGGTCGGGCAGGAGCTGTGGTCTTTGCAGAGCCCGGCTCAAGAGCCTTCCCCAACTCAGGTTTGGACGAGGGGAGGTCACAGGAGGGGAAAGGAAAAGCTGAAACTGGACGAAGGGCCCAGGGCCCGTGGCTCCACATTCCAGTATCAGGATTCCCAGCTGAGAAGCCCTCGGGGCCTGGGCCCTCCGCCTCTGACCTCCAGTTGTGAATATCCAGGGGTGGGGCCAGGAGTGGGGCACGCTCACAGTACCTGGTTAAAAATGCCAACCCTCAGCAGGAGGGCTACCCCAAAATCAGGTCCAGAAAGGATACTCTTCTTCTCCTACACAGCCACCGCTCACAGAGGGACCCTGAGTTCATCCTAACCGAAGTTCCAAACTGCCTCTCCTTGGGGCCCTGGAAGCTCCTGAGCAATGCCTCCCAGCTCTGAGTGGGCAGATGCCCATACCCCACTGCCCCACACCCTTCTTACCCATAGAGGGTCTCCTTGGAGGGGACCCATCATGGCCAGAAACAGGGGCTGCTGCAGGAGAGCGAAGAGTGCACTGACCAGCGACTGCAGTCCTGTGAGGCTGCCAAACTGGGTGGAGGGGTACCTGCCGGGAAGACAGGGGACCTGTCACCACAGGTGCCACTCTCAGGCTTTCCCAATGCTCCTCTGCCTCAACTTGGCCCCAGGTGTGCCTGCCTCGGATTAGTTTCTGCCAAGCAGTCCTGTGACTGTGAATTTCTCTTTCAGACCGGCGTGAGACCCCCGATTCTGGGGAGGACCCCACTCCACCCAAGCGTGCCCCAGGTCCATGGGTGTCTGGACGAGCTGAGTGGAAAGTGGTGCCAGCAGGACTCTGCAGCTTGGCAAACAGGCCCAGGGAGCAGGTTGGAGGCTGGCCCTGGCTCCGCTACGCCCTCATCCAGAGGAGCATTGTGTAATCACGGAAACTCGGCATCACACTCTTGGTGGACTCTCAGACTCTGCCAGGGCAGCAGCAACTTCCTCCTGGCATCGGGTGGAGTGGGGGACGACAGGCAGACCTGGAATGACCCCCGTGGGATGCTGATGGGAGGGGAGAGAAAATCTCAGCGAAATGTCAAGCTTTGTGGCCCTGGAGGTGAGAAAGGGCTCCCAGCGAGGAACAGGCTAGTCTTTGGTCAGAGACACACAGGAGACGGTGTTTGAGTTCCTTTTTTTTTTTTTTTTTTTTTAAAGATTTTATTTTTAATTAATCTCTACACCCAATATGGGGCTCAAACTCAGAACCTCAAGACCAAGAGTCACATCCTCTACTGACTGAGCCAGCCAGGCACCCCCATGGAGTTCCATTTTTGAGCCAAGCCCCAGCCCAAGGGGGAAAAACAACTGTGGTTCCTTCTGGATGTGTGGCCTCTTGGAAAAGGAGGCAGGTTTCATTTTAGCCAAGGCCCAAAAAGGCCAGGAGCAGAACCAGGCCCTTTGAGACTCTGGGTGAGAACAGTCTGACACATTGTGGGCTCAGTTTTCCATGTCATTGCCCCTGTGGAAGGCCCTCTAGTTCTGGGCAGCCAGAGCCCTCCCCTGTCCTTCCTGTGAGCAACCAGGGGCAGTCCCGGGGCTCAGCTGAGCAGCCATCCCCGAGGCATAACGAGCTACACGGGAGCACTGACCCTGGCGGGGGAACTGACTTCGTGTTAGATGCCAAGGCTTGTGGGCACCCAACTGTCGGCCCGCTGACCCACCTCCCGCCAGGTGTGACCTTCCCTTGACACACCCAACAGAAGCCCCGGTACCCATCCCCTGGCACAAGAAGATGAGCCCAGATGGCAGGCTGGCCCCCTCCAGGACCTCGGTCCCCCCACGAACCTCCCTCAGGTCATTCCCTTACTGTCGGCCCAGGCCACCCCCGGCAACCAGCACTTACACGGCGGCATACAGGCCCCCGACGGCAGAGTGGATGAATCCTCGCACAATCGTGTGCAGGATAAAGGAGAGGATCTGAGAGAGGGAGAGCAGAGTGTGAGCAGAGAAACGTGAGGGTCCCCACAGTCCTTGGGGTCCTGAGCAATGGCAGCACTGGCAACTGGTGTTGGCTCACACCAGCTCTCCACGGGCCAATGCCCGAGTTGTCAGGGATTTTGTGAGCCAGCTATGAGACAGTCACTACTAAAAATTAAATTCATAAAGACTTAGAATTAAACAAATTATATAAAAACAGAGGTAACGGATACTCAGAATTCACCATTTCTTAATTATTTTGCTATTATCTGTGCTCTGGGGGTTTCTACGTTTATAGTCTAGTACGGCGGGAGTACCGTATGATGGGGTGTCATTGTGAATCTCTTTCCAACTGCACATTTGGGGACGTCATGTCGCTTGAAATCAGCCATGGTGAAAGCATTTACACCAAGGAAATTGGCAAACACTGAGTCAGGGCTCCTCCTGCCTCCACCCAGAGTCAGCAGTTATAGATGTACTGACACAGCACTAAATAGGAGGTCATTAATCATGATTTGATCTCCTGCCTTTGCTGACCTGAGGATGGTGCCCAGAGGTCTCTGTGTCTGGTCACTCAGGTCCTAACGGCTGATAGCTTTCCTTCTCCCTACCCGAAAGTTCAGCTTCTTAAAAAGGCCACTGCTGGCCGGCTTGGCAAGCGCCAAGAAGCATTTGTAGATAATTCCTGAGGAGCAAGAGAGCTCTGTCCATTTTGCCACAGCTGCTGGGACCCTTTATTCGCCCTTTGCACATGGCCCTGCCATCCTGCTTAGCAGCCAGGACCTGTTCCCAGGAATGTGGGCGGCAGAGGGGGCAGGGGCTGCTCTCTGCAGTGTTGCAAGAGGGCTGTGCCCAACTATGCTTGCTCACACATCCTTGTGCAGGTTCCCCCTTTCCACTTCAAGTATCTTGTTGCCTTTTCATAACTTTTCTTTCAACAAGAACTAAATAAAACAAAAAGCAGAAGACTGTCCTTAGTGAGCATTGCCCCTTCATTAGACAAGGTGGTCAAGGCAAGGATCTATCGACCAGCCTCGTAAGAGGGGACAGCCACCAGGAAGCTGGGAGGGCATCAGGAATACAAAGACACTCTCACTGGGAACTGGAACAAGCCTCCAGTGGTTTACTCTGGTCTCACACAGAATGTCGGCACATGCACATGATAGTACCCATGGGTGGTGCACAGCTGGGTGTTCAATGTACTTCAACACATGGCCAATTGCAAAAAAAGAGAGACAGAGAGAGAGAGAGAGAGAGACTCTGGCTTTCCTTCTGGACCTGGCCCAAGATACTATCTGGACTTGAGCTAATCCATGTGGAAGCAATGCCATTATTCAGGTCCCTTCAAAGTTCATAAACTTGGGGATTTAAAAAATCGTCATAATAAAAATAAACAAACTTGGAGATTGGCACTAGAACACTTTCACGGACGTAAGGGTAGAGCTGGGCAGGTGACAAAATCTACTTTGCTTGCAATGTCTGCCAAAAGCCAGCTTTTAAAAGCATCAGAAATCTTGTGAAAAGGAATTAAACTTTTGAACCCTGATGCCCAGTGATCATCACAGTCTTTCCCAACTCTCTACAACACAGATACCCCGTAGGCATTCTTATACCAGAGTAGATGGTCCCATCAATGCCACAGATTAGCCAGACCTCTTTGGACCTCAGGTTTCAACTGTGTGAGCAAAAGCAAAACAAGGAGCCATACAACTACCCCACATAGTTCTGGGGGACAGTATGGTGGTGGTATTCACGGCATGCGAGATGCTCAAAAGGCCATGAAGAAGGATATGCCTTCATAGAGAAGAGTCTTCTGTGAAAGGCAATCCCAGTTTCATTTAGAGCTCACCCCCTGCATTAAGCACAGAACCTGGCAAGTAAGAAGCCCTTGGTAAATAACAGTGGGCTGGTTGATTGTTGGTTGCAATAAATGAATGAAAAGTCACCATGGTCTTTGTTGATGGCTTCCATGACACATCGCGTCTCTTCTAGTCTCACTGTCCCACATCCCACCCGACCTCTTCTTCTCCCCGTACCCACCTGCAGAGGCAGGTTGGGAATGAGACAGGTCACCCCAAAGCCCACAAGCAGCACATTTGTGAAGGCGAAGGCCCGCATGGCATTGGTGACTTTCTGGATCTGCCGGTCTCGCTTCTTCTTCTTCTCGCCCCTGTGGAGACAGAGCACACAGCGGAGCTGGGAGCTCCCTGAAGGAGGATGGGCTCTCCCAGGAAGTCACAGCTTGCAGACGATGCGAGACTCGGAGACCACCCGAGCACATCTGAGGGACTGTCAGGGCGAGACCACCCCTAGGGACGCCCCCATTGCGCCCTCTGGACTGAGTGCTGGGTGTGAACCGCAGTGGAGAGGTTGGACGCAAGGTCATTAACACACTGCGCTGCCTCAGTGAAGACTGACGGGGAGGCAAGCAGCAGAGCACACCCAAGTCAGGATGTGGTGAAGCCCCGCTTCACCGTGGACTCCAACTTCACCCAGATCCCGCAGGGAGCTGATGATAAGCCAGATAATAAGTCAAACGAGGGAGGGAGTGGATTTCCCCTTTGGGGGCAGGAAGGGGTGAAGGAGAAACAAATATGCAGTAGATGGAACCAGATGGCTTTAGGACCTGACCTAGATAACGGAGCATTCTCTGTAGTTATTTCCTTGTGGATTCACTATTAGGGATCCCAGTCCCACTGCCCACACAGATAACCCACGGACAACTGTAGGCCATGCAACAATGAATGCCAAGTGCTGGAGACCTGGGGAGTCCCAGACCCACCACTTCCTCACTATGTGACCCCCAGGCAAGCTACTCAAAGTCCTAACTTCAGTTCCCGCATTTGAAAAGTGGGTTCAACACTAGTACGCGCCTCATCCCGGTGCCGGGAGGCTTGACTGAGATACTGTGCATCAAGTGTTTGGCATGGGGCCCAGAGCAATAAACAGTGGCTTATTATATTAAGGTGGAGTCATGAAGACAGCATTTAACTCACCCTCTGATCTTGGAGCCCAACCTTTACGAACGCGGGGCTCCAGTACCTTGTTTCATGCTGACAATTATGAACAGATCTAGCAGTTCTGCGGTTATAGCAGCCTACTACTCCCACCGAGTGGAGTGAGCCTCGCAGGCAAGCAGGACTTTACCACGGTTTACCACCGTGCTATTCCTGAGTGGGTCCTTGGACACCCAGTGTCTGTACACAGACCTTCCTCCGGTTTCTCCCGTTCTTCCATCAGGCCCAGTGCTTTTCCAAACTTTCGGGTACCAAAGGATCTCCATAACGAAGTGATACACTCAAATCTGTGCTGAGCTAAGTGAGAGAGTGTCGGAAAGCCCTTACGAATAGCTTTGGGCACGACCCCCTCTTGCCTCTGCCGCTGACTTCAAAACCTAGGCCACCCACCCGGTTCCTGCCTAGCAGCTGACTCTGGGGCCAGGAGCTAGGGGACAGGCCCTGTCTACGCACTGGTTGGCGTCTTTCTCCTCAGGTTCCTCAGAGGCATCTTCACACTCCTTCAGCCTCCAGTCCATGATGTAGCCAATGACAGGGGCTGTCAGCAGGCAAAGCAGCTGGAGCACACCGAAGATGGAGGTGTAGAGGCCAACTGGGGAGGAAAATGGGCTGCGTCGTGGGGGGCCCCTAGCAGAAGCCTGAGGCAGGTGCTGGGAGAGCCTGAGACCCCATAGGCCCTTCCGGGGTCTTCGACAGACCACCCCCCCACCACCCCTCACCGTGGGCCTTGAGGGGAGCCCAGAGACTTTGAACTCCAAAATCAAAGGTGGAGCAAGGGGCAGGCACCCTATTCTCTTCTCCAAATCGTCTGCTTATTTCCAAGAAACAGCTAATGAAATCTAGTATGTCACAACGACATCCCCCAGAAGCTCCAGGAAGCGTCTATGACTCGGGAACCACAAAATTACCAATGCCTGGGACTGAGGCTTTGTGTACGACTAGTCATTAGTTTTCTGCCTCTAGAAATATACCAGGAAGGCACCACTCACAGGGGCTCTGACGTAAGGGCTCCAGTCTTCAAAGAGCCTTAAAATTATGATGAGATTTTTTTTCGGGCAAATAGAAGCTGAGGGTTGACTGCCCCTCCCCCACCCACAGTTCTGGCCAAGAAGGATGTTTCTTGGTCAGAGACTGGCTGGAGGGGATTTTGCAGTGTTCTTCGAAAATCCCCCTGGCTTACCGGTAGCCATCACTGCATCAGGAAAGCAAAAGTAAAAAAGCAGAAAGGAGAGAGGTTAGCGGCAGAGATCTCAATGGTTATTATGGGGAGATGGGGCGTGGTAGCAGGCCAGCTCTGGGCCCAGCACACACATGCCATTTCCCACCAAGACCAGACTCTTAGAGCATCCAGGGGACGCCCAGCTTGAGTCAGGCTTCTGGGAGTGCAGGCGGGTGAGGCCCAGCACGGGCATCTGTTGATGGTTTCCGGTCTGCTGTGGCCTCAGTCACGTGCAGCGGGGGCCTCGTCACAGGCAGGCTGGTGAATCAGGCCTGCGGTGCTTGCCGAGGACCAGGAGGGGGAAGTGGCGTGGGTGCCAAAGACCCGGCCAACCAGGGCCCCACATGTACACTGCCCTGTCATACTCTGTCACACCTCCTACTGCTCTCCAAGGGAAGGAGAGGTCAAAGAATCCGTCCCCACCCCCAGCCAAACACTGACACCATGGGTCTCCCTCCGACAGCCAGAGCTGGTCCCTTCTATTCCACCAGCTCCCTGAGCCTGAGGCAGCCCCTCTGGGGACAGCCGGGG
The DNA here is from genome assembly GCF_018350215.1 of Panthera leo. NCBI lineage: Eukaryota > Metazoa > Chordata > Mammalia > Carnivora > Felidae > Panthera > Panthera leo. The sequence goes on along the minus strand of NC_056692.1, from coordinate 15,089,539 downwards.
CTGTGGGGGTCGGGAACAACAGCTCACAGGAGCAGAGTGGGGAAAACCGGTGCCCCGTCAGCTGCAGATTGGATTTCCTGGCCCAACTTCCTCTACTTCTCAAAGCTGACTGTTTGAATGTGGGAAACAGTTGGGGAAAAAAAATCCTCTTGAGCAGCAAAAGATTTCTTAGAGAACTGGAGTGAAAGTCCACGACTCAGCAGCAGGGAGATTTGCCTTCTAAGAGCCAGTGGGCCCTCACTTCACTTCTTGGGGCCTGAGTTTATAACAGAGGGTGTTTAGACACGATAGATCAGCTTTCCCCAGAGTGCGGTCCACAGATTTTAATGAGCGTTATACCATAACAGTGTTCCTGTGGTGGAAGTTTGGGGAAAAATCATTGGACAAAACAAAGTTAAATAGGTTATGTTTTCCTATAGGGCTCTCTTAGGGCCTTCACTGTGTCAGCGTCCATTATGAAATTTTGCAAGGGCACATGGTAACTTCACCACAGGACATCCATTTTCACAGTGGAACCAGTGTTGTCCAGGTCCCTTTGTCATCTTTCCCTTTTGTTAAAGCTGTTTTTTTTGTTTATTTTTGAGAGAGAGAGAGTGAGAGAGAGACAGAGGCAGAGTGTGAGCAGGGAAGGGGCAGAGAGGGAGACAACAGAATCCAAAGCAGGCTCCAGGCTCTGAGCTGTCAGCACAGAGCCCGACACGGGGCTCGAACTCATGAACTGTGAGATCATGACCTGAGCCGAAGTCGGACGCTCAACCGACTGAGCCACCCAGGCACCCCTCTCTTTTTTTAAGTTTATTTATTTATTTTAAGAGAGAGAGAGGGAGAGCGCAAGAGTGCACATGTGCATGGGGTAGGGGAAGAGAGAGACAGGAAGGAGAGAGAGAATTCCAGGCAGGCTGCTCACTGACTCATCCCCTTTAAAAACTGTATTTCAGGGGCACCTGGGTGGCTCAGTCAGTTGAGCGTCCGACTCCTGTTTGTGGCTCAGCTCATAATCCCACGGTCGTGGGATGGACCCCCTCATCGGGAGATGGGTGTGCAGCCTGCTTATGATTCTCTCTCCCTCTCCCTCTGCCCTTCCCCCATTTGTGCGAATGAGCTCTCAAAAAATTTAAAAAAATAAAAATAAAACACACCAAAAAACCTATATTTGATTCCTTGTAACCCCTAGTGTAACTACCCCTAGGGAAAACCAACTAAACCAACAAACAGTTGCACACCAGTGAGAATGCCAATAAAAAGGATTTACCGACTGTGTTTGTCCAGCTTAGGGATGACTAAAGCTGACTCAGCTCAGGCCCTGAGGAAGTACTGATTTTCTTTGTAGAATCAAAACCTCTAATCAGCTGAAGACCTTCTGTGCTGTTTTAGAAAAGTGGTGTGTGCGTTATCAGCTCTGTTTACCGAACTTGACAAGCCTCGACTGGATCACACGCACAAGGAAGCCGCCGCCCAGCCTTGCCTCCCAGTTCTGGGTACAGACCCTGAGTACCCAGCGGTGTGGGCCACCCCTGCCCCTTCGCACAGAGCCTCTCCACGGCCGTGCCTGCGGTTTCCCAGGGCAGGGAGACCCTTGGCAACGGGGCTGACTGCCTGTCTTTCAACAAGCTCTCAGGTGGAGTACTCCGTTCCCCACAGTGTTTTCATTCACAAACAGGCTTGCCAATGGCCCCGAGGCAATGAAAAACATACGCCCCACACCCTGAACACATGTAATTATTTTAGTCCCCCTCCCCCGCCTCTAAACCGGGAAATTCTAATGGCAACGGGAGAGAACAGTGGGGGCCGGCTGGGGTGAAATGGCTCTCATCAGCAGTGAATCCTTCGGAGCCTGCCATTTTCCAGACTAGTATCTTCCCGGCGGTGGGCTTAACCTCAGGCGGGTAGGAATGAGCACGGATCGCGGGGTGCCCTCTTGTGGGGAAGTGCATCGAGGTCGGGGGGGCCACCTACCTACATCCTGGTCACCGCTGACCAGGAACTTGAGGATATTGTTCATGGCGCCCATGTAGAAGATGAGCCGTAGCTGTGTGATGCACATGGTGACCAGGCTGAGCAGCAGGATGGGGCTGAACACGCTGTGCATGAAGGAGGGGGCCGCTGCTGGGAGAAGACCAGGGGTGCTCAGGAGAACCGACGCCCCTACCCGCCCCACCCCCGGCCCACAGCCTACCCACCGTCCAGGGGAAGCCTGATTTGCTGACCAGATCACCCTATGCTGGATGCAGGGATGGGCCCGGGGGAGGTTAAATGTGTGGGTGCTGGACTTGGGTCACCCAGGTGTGTGAAGTGAGTTGGAAGAATCCCTTCCCCATTCTGGGCCTCAGTGTGCTCATCTGTCAGCCCGGGTGCAGGGTGCCGCCTGCCCTCTGGGGATCAAGTGGGAATTAAGTGAGATGGCACCCACGAAGCCCTCAGTTGCTGCTGGCCCCGGCGAAGGGGTTTCCGGGATGGGTTGGCCGCCTCCTCCCCACCGCCGAGGTGCGGGTTTGGGTGCAGACAGCCCCGCCGACGTCCTAGGCAGGCCCTGAAGGTGAGGTCACGAGGCGGGTACCTGCGGTGTCTGGCTGGCACTTCACCTCCAGGTCGATGGTGGACAGGCACAGCTTATGGCCCTCCTGCAGTGCCGCTTGCTCCTTGCTGCTCCTCATGGAGCTGCCCACGCTGAGGCGGCGCCCCACCGTGGTCACCTGCTTGTAGAACTGCTTCCCTGTGATCTTGTGGTCAAAGCCCAGCCAGCTGAACTTGATCTTCACCCTGGAGGCCACAGGAGAGTGTCCATCGGTGCTGCCCAGGACCCTGGCCAGGGCGGGGGTGGGGCGGACGGCACATCCACTTACGAGTAGTCCATGTCCTCCGGCCCTGGGAAAGGCTCCAGGGGCCAGTTCAAGAAGCAGTTGAGGAAAACCAATCCAGAGCAGCCGGCCCAGACCACGAGGATGATGATGAAGGAGGCACCAAAGTCGTAGATGACCTGACAGGCACAATGGGGTAGGCGCAGGGCCAGGGGGCAGAGTTAGCAGAGGGAAGCCACGGCAGGTGGCGGGCAGGGGGCATCTGTCAGCCCTGCTCTTCCTGCGCTGAGCTGCGTAAGGAGGCATGGCCCCGCCAGCCTGGGTGTCTGGTCGTCAGAGGCCCCGCATCCCAGCAATCCCAGCTTGCCCTGGCACGTCGTTAACCCCCTGTGCCTCCAACTTGGACCACATGTCACCTCCCTGGAGAGGCCTTCCCTGACTGCTTCTGTCACTGTCACCTCACAAGTTCACAGTGAACAGCCCTGGCTGAGATTACTGACTTCTTGATTACTTTCCTAGTCTGTTACTAGTCCAGCTCCTTGAGAACGGGAACCTGCTAGCCTTGTTCACGGATGTGCCTTGAAGGGTGCACGTGGCAGCTGCCCCAAAACACCCAGCAAGCAGATGGATGTCTCACTTTGCTCCTGTCTGAAATGGGCATAACACTGTCCTGTAGCCTCAAGGAGCTGCAGATGTGATCCCCAGAGTGCTCAGTACAGGGCCTGGCAGGTGGGAAGCCTGCTGAGCAAGCATATTAGCCGTTGTTGTCACTGTTACCATTTATTTCCAGCACAAGAGTTGCCAGAATCCTGGCAGACAGCTGCCCAGCTCCCCAGGGAGGGGACCAGTGGTTAGACAGCAAGAAGAGGTAGAGGAGGAACTTGCAGACTTCTCCACACTCCGGAAGGGTGAGAACGCCTAGGAGGCCACAGCATGGCTCGCTCCACACCCTCCAGGTACCTTGATTCCCCGGTGGCCAGCCCGCGTCTACGACTCCTCCTCCTTATCCATGGCCTCCCCGCCATGTATCGCAGGAAAGGGGTTTTGATTTGGTGCTGAGACCACAGGTGGGACAAGCCCCTTTCGAAGACTTGGCAGGGGCAACAGTATTTGGAGCGGGTGCCGGGGCTGACAGACTGTGAGGTGTTTGCTTCCTCCTGACCCTGTGTGACTTCCATGGGCTCAGAATCCTGCCTGGGAGGGAAACAGCTGAACCAACTTAGCCAAGAGCAGCGCTCTGGCTAATGAGGAGTAACAGCCCAACAACAACAGACCTGGGGGTGGGGTGACCTGGGACAAACCCACCCATCCCTCTTCTCTACCCCAGCCCAGAAATGCAAAGGCGGCCTGCGGTAACACCCTGTGTGATATGCTTGAATTTTCCGTCTCCCATGGCTCAGTGGTTTTCTTTTCTTACTCTTGTGGTGGCCAGGTGCATCCTCCCAGGTGTGGGTGGTGGGGAGGGGCGAACCCCAGAACCCACAATTACTTCCCTCTTCAGAGGAGGCTGAAAGAGCCTTGGGAGAGGGCTCTGCTCAGACATTAGGACAAGAGGGTGAGGCTGGTCACACCCTCACCTTGATTCCTGGGAAGGTGACTGCTGAGGAGGCATAGGATCCAATCATCAAGGCAATAAACGTGGACCGAAGGTCACCAAACATGTTGGGTAGCTGAAAGACAAGAAGCAAGGGAGACCTGCTGAGAGAATGGGCAGCGGACTGGTGGGGGAGGCGTGGGGGAAAGAATCAAGGTATCCTCAGGTTCCATTTCTTATCAGCTCTCCTTCCTGTGTCATTGAGGGGGTGGTGTGGGGAGTGGGTAATTACGGCTTTTCATCTGGGACTTAGTTTGATAAGGGGAGGGGAGATTAATGCAGAACTTGGAGACCGGGTCAGACTCTGAGCTGTTGGACTTCCTGGCTGGTGAGTGTCCCTCCTCTTTGCTCATGCCAGGGGCCTCTGCGTCTTTGCAGGGTTTCATTGAGATGCCAGCGAGCAAAGTCGGGAGCCTCAGGCATCCCTCAAAGGGAGCAAGCCTGTTAAAAATAAGAATCTATTTGGGGATGAGAGTGTCACTGTATACATAAAAATATCAGTGTCCCAGAAGAACCAGATGTCAGCAAAAGCTGCTTTTGGTTCTAAGACAGTAAGCTTCTGGAAGGTGCCAATCTGAATTCTACAGTTCCTCAGGGCTGACAGGGGAGCCAGCCTAGTCTGGGATTCCTGCTTCTGGTTTTTAAGTGCAAGGAGAGCCCTCCCTCTCCATCTCACATTTTACCCCAGTGATGGGCATCGGAGGAGACCGATGGCAAGAAAGACTCAGTCTCTTGTCCCAGCGAGGTCGCTCACACATCTCCTATCAGCTCATTCTGGGCCTACCGCCACAACTTCAAAGCTAAGACCCACCCAGCCCGCGATTCTACACAAATCCAGGCACAGTAAATGTGACAACACAGTCACCGAGGCAAACAGACCTAGGGCAAAGTACATCCTCCCAAACAGCCAGTTTGTATCTCCTCTCCCTTGCCTCCAAAGAGACGGAACTGCCATGCTGTGAAGCTCTCCTGTCCCACGTCCACAGTGTCCAGAGCATCAAGATCACTCTCTGTGTAGCTATCCAACCTGCTTCACTGAATTCAGGCTGTTCATATGGACCTAATCTATGACCCCCTCTCCCATTTGTCCGGAATCACATTGGGGTTTTCTTAAACACGGAACACTGCTGCCTGGGAGCCAATCCATTGTTGCTGAGTGCAGGCAGTTTGAACTGGCCTTTCCTGCCCCTCATCATTTCTGCCTGTTTTGCCCACAATTAAAAATGAGGAAGGGACATCACCAAAATTAAAAGCTTTTGTGCTTCAAAGGGCACCATCAAGGGGCTCCTGGGTGGCTCAGCTGGTTGAGCATGCGCCTTCGGCTCAGGTCATGATCTCACGGTTTGTGAGTTCGGGCCCTGCGTCGGGCTCTGTGCTGACAGCTCAGAGCCTGGAGCCTGCTTCGGATGTTGTGTCTCCCTCTCTCTCTGCCCGTTCCCTGCTTGCACTCTGTGTCTCTCTCTCAAAAATAAATAAACAGGGGCGCCTGGGTGGCGCAGTCGGTTAAGCGTCCGACTTCAGCCAGGTCACGATCTCGCGGTCCGTGAGTTCGAGCCCCGCATCAGGCTCTGGGCTGATGGCTCGGAGCCTGGAGCCTGTTTCCGATTCTGTGTCTCCCTCTCTCTCTGCCCCTCCCCTGTTCATGCTCTGTCTCTCTCTGTCCCAAAAATAAATAAAAAACGTTGAAAAAAAAAAAAAAAAAAAAAAAAAAAAAAATAAATAAACATTAAGAAAATTAAAAAAAAAAAAGGCACCACGAAGAAAGGGAAAAGACAATGCACAAAAGAGAGAAAATGTCTGCAAATCATACATCTGATAAGGGACATGTGTCTATACACTATGTATATATAAAAGACTCCTAAAATTCAATAATAAAAAAATAACCTATTATTTATTTATTTATTATTTATTATTATTTTTTTTTTTTTAACGTTTATTTATTTTTGAGACAGAGAGAGACAGAGCATGAACGGGGGAGGGTCAGAGAGAGGGAGACACAGAATCTGAAATAGGCTCCAGGCTCTGAGCTGTCAGCACAGAGCCCAACGCGGGGCTCGAACTCACGGACCGTGAGATCATGACCTGAGCCGAAGTTGGCCGCTTAACTGACTGAGCCACCCAGGCGCCCCTAACCTATTTTTTTAATGGGCAAAAGATCTGAACGGACATTTCTCCAAAGAAGATCTACAAATGGCCAATAAGCATATGAAAATCCACTCAGTATTATTCATCTTAGGGAAATGCAAGTTGAGACCACAATGAGATAATCGCTTCATGCCCCCTAGGGTGGCTATAATAAAAAATCAAATAATAACAAATGTTGATGATATATATAGGAAATCAGAACCCTGATCCACTGCTAGTGGAAATATAAGATGGTACACAGCCACTTTGGATAAGTCTGGCAGTTGCTCAAACAGTTAAACACAGAGTTACCATATGACTTAGAAACTTCACTCCTAGGTATATACCAAAAGAAATGGAAACAAAATGGACTCACAAAATTGTGGCAGCATTCAAAAAAAAAAAAAAAAAAATTGGGAGGCACCTGAGTGGCTCAGTCGGTTAAGTGTCCGACTTCGGCTCAGGTCATGATCTTGCAGTCCGTGAGTTCGAGCCCCGCGTCGGGCTCTGTGCTGACACAGCTCAGAGCCTGGAGCCTGCTTTGGATTCTGTGTCCCCCTCCCCCCACCCCCTCCCCCACTCGTGCTCTGTCTCACTCTGTCTTTCAAAAATAAATAAATGTTAAAAAAAAATTGTGGCAGCATTCTTCACAATAACAAAGAAGGGCAAACAAGGCCAATGTCCATCAGTAGATGAATGGGTAAACAAAATGTGGTCTATTTATGCAATGGAATGTTATGGAGCCACAAGAGCAAATCAAGTACTGATACCTACTACAACATGGATGAACCCTGAGAATATTATGAGAGATGAAAAAAACAAGTTACAAAAGACCGCATATCGTATGACTCCATTTACACGAAATGTCTAGAATGGGCAGATCCATAGAGACAAAAAATAGATTAGTGGTTGCCCAGGGCTGGGGTAGAGGAAGCTGGGAGTGAATAGGGAGGAAATGCCAATGGGTACAGGGTTTCTATTTGGGGTGATATAATTGATTACAGTGATGGCTGCATAACTCTGAATGTACTAAAAACACTCGATTGTACACTTTAGGTGAATTGTATGGTATGTAAATTTGTCTCAACATCACTGTTAAAAAATACATGAGTAAGATACATAAGATGATTTGGGGTCCCAGGATTAAAAAGGAAAATGAATAAATCTATAGTGTATGGCCAATAAGCCATTCTATGGCATAGGGCCAGGGTGGCCATCTAGGCTCCCCTAAGAATTCCAAGCACACAAAGAGCTCTTCTTCCAGCCTTGACATAGAGTGGACCCTCTGTCCACTCAGGCTTCTCAGATAGGATCAAAGGGGGATAGAGAGCATATTGAAATTCCCCCCAGCAGGAAACAGAGGCAATGTGAACGCTCATGTGTGCCCGGGAACACCTAGGTGACTACTAAAAGTGCCTAATCTTACTCTTTGCACACCTGCTTCCCAGGTATGCTGCGGTTCAGAGGACATGCCTCTGTTCCTGAGCTCACATATTCGGGCTGCTCTGTGCTGGCTCACCCAGCAAGGCAACCTTGCAGCGGAGGCATTTCTGGGGTCATATCCGCCCCAGGGAGAATCCAAAGATTTGTTCTGCTTATATGGAAGGAAGGAACTGTTCCAACCTGGGATGCCACTCCAGCCATGGGAAATAAAGGAAGAAAGGGATCAAAGAGGCCTTGGAACCGAACCAGAAGAGCGCATGGAGGCCAAGCGCCCGGTACAGGAAAGGCTACTTGGTACAAAGTCAAGCCAGAAAAACACTCTTGTTGCCTGTAGTCACCTTGAAGCACAAAAAGGTATCTCCCAACTTTTCAACAGGGCTGGGAATACTCTTAAAAAGGAGACAGCTTGCTAGCTAGCCTTTTTCCTTCTTAAGCTCAAGTTTGCCTTAATCCTAACCTAGGCTAGAGGCCAACAGAACAATGGACTCGGGCTAGCATACAACCCTGGACTGATCTTCTGGAGTCTTCTCCCCAGAAAATATCCAGGGCAGGGAAGAACAGGAAGCTGAGAAAGAGGACTGACTTCCCATCTGCCCATGGATGAGGCCCTTGCCCTCATACCTAGACAAGGACAGTGGCTTTTTAGCTGTCCAACTTCTCCCTGCCTAGAACACTCTTAGCGACACCAAGAAAATTTGCCCCAACATGTTATTTTGGTCAGTAGGGCGATTCTTAGGGGGAGTATAGCCTCAAGTCAAACTGTACTACACAGTGTTCTCACCAACACCTATATCCTTTATTTTAAATTAGGGTTATTTTTTTCTGATTACAAAAGTAATGTATGTTCATTGTAAAACATTTGGAACAAAGTATACATAAAGAAAGCTTAAAATAAAAATCCCCCTGATATACCCATTAACTATTTTTTATATATTTCCCATTAACCTTTGTCTTATAAATAACTGTAGCTTTTAAACAAAACTGGGATCATATGCTACATGTCGTTCTACAATTTTTCCCTTTTACTTGATATATTATGTTTTCTTTCCTTTTAAGTTTATTTAAGATTTTTAATTTTTTTGTTATTATTTTTTTAATTTTTAAGTAATCTCTACACCCAACATGGGGCTCGAACTCACGACTCTGAGATCAAAAATTGCGTGCTCCACTGACTGAGCCAGCCAGGCACCCCTATAAACGCTTTCTAACTTAGTATTCACCTTCAACATAATTTGTAATGACTGTCTGGTATTTCCTTATCTGGATGGTCTATAATTTATGCAACCACTTCTCTGATGTTGGAATTCAAGTCCTTTTTAATTAACATTCTTAAAGATAAGCCTATGTGCACATAGCTATTATTCCCTTAAGGTAAATTCCCAAAAGTAGAATCATTAGGCAAAAGGGAATACACATTCTTAAGTTTTTGTGATATCCTGTGCCAAACTGCCCTCCAGAAAGTTACACCAATTGATAACTCCCACCAGAAGTACAGTAGAGTGTCTATTTCACTGTATCCACTCTGGCATTTCGTGTTATTTTTAATATTTGCCACTTTACCAACATCCTTGTTTTAAAATCCATTTCTTTGTGTATATGGATGAAATGAATGAGTAATATTTGCTTCAAAATAGTCTGGATGGTGGGTAGAGACAGGAACAAAGCAAGGCTGGTTGTGAGTTGATAATTGTTGAAGTTCAAGATGGGCACATGGGATCATTATACTATTCTAATACCATGTATATATTTAAATTTTTCCATGACTAAAAAATGAAACTAAAAAATTTACATTTATTGGTTACTAATGACTTTCAACATTTTCTATAATTTTTAAAATCAGCCATTTGTATTCCTCACTTGTCCTTTTCTCCTATGAGGATGTTAATCTTTTTATATTGATTTCATACAGGCTCTTTATATATTAAAGACAGTTACGGTTTGTCCATAGAGTGCAGGTATATTTTCCTAGTTTGTCATTTAACTTCTTAGTTACTTTGCCTTCTTCTTAGTTCATGGTGTTCTTTTGATCAACAGAAGTATTTAAATAGGTAGTCAAAGTGTGTGTCAGCTTTTAGGGCCTACGTAGAATTTCTGTCAGATGAAATCTCTCTGAAAGAACATCAAGGGTGACCTTGACCAATGAACCCCAAAGTACAAACATCCTGACAATGTCAATGTGTGGTCACAAAAGAATAGCAAGCACAGGAGAAGAGAGGGTTTCCCTAAGGACGCTAATTATTTTTTAAATGTTAATACTAATTGTGTTTTTCCTTTAAGCCACTTCCTTCCCTTCCTCCTAAAGCTGTCATGCCTGCCAGGAGATTTTCCCCATTTGCCATGCCCAGAAGCAGCTTGATTAGATGATTTTTCTTATTAAGTAATAATATATAATAATATGGCATAATTATATTAGCATAATAGCATATAATAATAAGACAATAGCATTATCATAATAATAGCAACCATTTTTAATACCTACTGTAGGTATTATCTTAAAAACCCTCAAAACAACCTTCCAAGGTAGGTTCCAAGGGTCACTTTTTACACTCACTTGTTGGGTATAAAACTCTAGGATTAGAAAAGTCGAGGGACACCCTCAAACCGGTAAGGGTCAAATTTGGGATTCAAAGCAGGTCAAGCTTCCGTGCATAGCCACTGGACTACTCTGCCTCTTGGAAATCTGAGTTTGGTCCCCAGGGCAATTACCATCACCTCTCAAGCTTCTATTTGTTCCTTATTAAGCACTCTGTCTGCTCTCCCCACTAGAGTTTTTTTTACGTCCCTTCCAATGCTCCTTTTGGACCTACCTGCCCCTTCCCTCCTCTTGACCTCCCCGTGGTCCAGGGCCACACCTTCAAGTAGACTTGCACTTGCCCTTGGACTTTCTCCTATTTCCTCCTCATGTCTGTCTCCTCCCATTCTGGTCTCCTCCCTCCCACCCTCTCCCTCCTTCTGGCTCCAAATGACCTCATCTGCACATAATGGCTACTCAGAAGCCCTGATGATGGAGTGATGGCTGGGCACTGAGCAGAGTGCCTTAGTGCGGGCCTCAAGCGCTAGGTGGAGAGGGAAGAACGAGCTCTTCTGCCAAGTAGGAAGCTGGAGCCAGGCTACAATGACAGACGACAGGGGAAAACACTCAGCAGGAGGGGTTTCCTGATTCTGGATTCACAACTGCATTCACATGGGGGGAAGGCAGGCCCCCTCCCCACGCTCTGGGTGCTTCCCGTAGCCACTTCTGCTGTCTGCAAGGGCTGGGGCTGGAATAGCTCGCAGGGCAGAACCCACGGCCTAGCTCACTCTAGCTCACTCGGGGATACCAGTGGTGACTCATTCTCAGCCCCGTGGCTGCACTGTAAACAGGCCCTGGCTCTGTGACCTTCCCAGAGGGGAAAACAGCAGCTGCAGGCAGCCCTCCCCTGGAGTTCTGGCCACAGAACATGGCTACTGGACAAGAGGACCCAGAGGCCTAGGCTCCGTGATGGTGAGGACTGGCTAGCGTCCTTGCAGGACCCTAAGATGCCTCTCTACTCAGGGGCCCCAAAGACAGGCCTTGGCTGGCAGGCAGGGACAGAAGGACCACCGTATAGCCCCTCGAACTGACTTTCCAAATCCATGGTTCCCCAAGCCCACCAGCTAAGGGTGCACCCTGGCCCTCAGGGAAAAGACACAAGGCCCCTTCCAGAGGTGGCTGATGTACACACCCAGAGCCCTGTACAACTTGTATAGGCCGGGATCCAGGTACCAGTCTGGACAAGCAGACTCAGCAAAGCTAGGCTATTTCCTAACCCCAAACAACCGGGCAGCTCCAAGCACACACTGCCAGGAAAAGGTCCTTGTGGTCACCTTTCCGCTTCACTGCTGTAGGGGTGGGGAGGAGGGGTTCCACTCCCGAAACCACCTCATTTGCCTTCCCAGCCAGGGCCAGCCCTGCCGATGCCTCCACTACACCTTCTGTTCACCCCCGAACATGTCACATGGTGAACAAATTCATAAGGCAGAACTCTCGGATGGGTGAATTTTTCCCAGGTCGGTGGCGATCAGCTGGTTAGTGGGCTCTCAAGGCCCGGGATAGAAGCTAAAAGACAGAGCTGGCTCCGGGCACTGAAAGTCCTGCTCACCTGGCACTTTGGCCTCCCAAAGTGGGCTCCCAGAGAGCTGGCTGGGGTGCTGTGGGGATTTTCTCCTGGTGGTAGAAATGGGCCAGCTGAGCAGCAACGCCGAATTCCCATCCCCCCACCAGGGGGCACATGCTTCACTGCTGTGCCCTATTCCTTTGCCTCACCTCTTCTTGGTATTTAAAGAGGGATATTTATTCTGTTCTCCTCAAACTCTAGTCCCAACTCCCATGGGATCATTTCTTCCTCAGATTTAAAGTCAGACTTCAGTGAATCAAATAGGAAAAGCCCACAGAGAAATTTTTCATTAAGGAGCCTGACAACAGTTTGGAACCACTTTGCTGCAAGGTTTCCAGCTCAGAACCCACTCCCGCCGACAGGGACAGGGGGCAGAGTAATGAAGTGGAAAAGATATGTTCACAATGTTGGTCGCATCTGCTCCCATCTCTAAGCAACCCCGGGCCCTGGATCGCAGGGTGGCAACCCAAAGATGCCGCCTCAGCCGCCGGCCGGTATTTACACTCCAGCCAATGAAGCGAGTTAAAGGGTTGTACAAACGCTAGACATTGGGCAAACAGACCAAAGTGTTCTGTCCAGATGTCCAGCGGGAAGGCTGGGCTCTGCACCTCGGGGAGTGCTCTGTTCCCATGGAATGACCTCACCCTCCCCTGAGGATGTCACGAGGTTCAGGCCCTCTGCTGTGGGGACCCAGGAAAGTCAGTTCTGGTTGTCGGCAGCCCACGGGCATGGTATTTCAGTCTTGCCCTTTGGAGCCTCCGCTCTGGAAGGAAGGATCACTCAGGAGTACAGGCCTCTCAGGCACTATTGACCATCTCGCCCTGGCCTGTGGGGAAAAGGCATTTTGCCAACTTTGGGGCCTCTTCTCCACCAATGGGGTGACGGCTCACAGCCCCTGGTCATTTTTATTTATACCACAGCCCATACTACACAAAACTTCTTAGAACTCAGAAAGTCCCCAAATTAGCATTTCTATGACAACACATTCCCCCAAATTCCCAGGTTATCACAGAGTGATTATCCACGGCCCCAAAGAAGTGATAGGAGATTTGATTTAGGAAGTTCCTAAAGGCGACCCTAAAGACTCCTTTGTCCCCCAGATTAGAACATGGGTGGGAGACAAAACAGAAAGTGCCGTTGTGCTGCTAGCTTGGCATCTTTGGGGGGCAATCTTGGCAGTTCTGCTTTTTAAAGGCCTGGGCTGTGTCAGAAAGAGATTGAGCTCTGCTCAGCAGAAGCCTCGGCCAGCCCTAAAACATTGCCCAAGAGCTCTGGCTCTGTCCTCACTGACCTGCTTCTCATTCCCCTTTTGGGGTCTATTCTGGAAAGGACAGCCACGAGAGCCCCCATCTGAGACCACATGGGACAAGAGAATGCCCACTGAGATCCCTCGGGCCAGGGGCAGTGGTGGAGGCGGGGAATGACTTAGAAAGTGCTTAGGGAGTTGGCCCATGTACCTAGGAGGGGGATCAGTAGGATGGGGGTGAGGGGATGAGGGGGTGAGGGCAGCACCTGCCTTCTGACAAGGAATAGTAACTGAGCAGCTTCTTGGCGCCCTGCACCAAAGCTTGTAAAGCGCCCGACAGTATATATTTTAGGTTTTGCAGGCCATATAGTCTCTGTACAACTCCCTCACTCTGCCCCTACAGCACAAAGGCAGCCACGGACAATAGTAAACAAGTGGGCACAGCTATGTTCCAATAAAAACTTTGTTTACAATCTGCACCCCACACTGTAGAGGCCTCTTTTAGGCAACAGGCTTGAGCAATGGAAACCTGAGTAAGGGAAAAGGGCGCACGGTGACCACTGGGCTGAGTACAAACAGGCCCATTAGGTGACCCACCTCAAAATAGCCATAACTCCCAGCTGACCAATGGGCCACTTACAACTGGGCACAGGTGCCGAAGAAGGAGCATACATTCCCATAACTCCTCACTCCCCACCTTAACTACAGCCCCCCACCACTGCCTCCTGGCAGATGTCTCTCCTTGGCTGTTCACCCACCGCTCCCTTGCAGTGTATTCAATAAACTCCCATCTCCTTTGTTCTGCCTTGGGTGAATTCTTTCACTGCCCTCGCCTCCGGCTTCCACCTGGCCTCTACCTGATCGGTTGCCCCACACCCACCAGCGGTCTGGATTTGGCCTAGGGGCAGCAGTGTGCTAACCCCTGCTCTAGACACAAGAATGGAGACCTTAGGAGACAAGCCACCAGCCTCCCTTAAACAGACAGCTGCTAACCAAACGCTTTAAGTAACAATCAGATGGTTTTCTTGCCTGGTCACTATGTATCCTATGTACCTTTGACCTCCCAGTGGGCGGGTGAGGAGCCAATGGGAGTGCTCCTGCTACAGTGCTTTTGGACTGTGAGTGCTTTTGGTCTGTGTTAACACACAGACCTGTTAGAGGCTGATGAGGGCAACAGACCCTCCCGCAGAGAAACGCACACACAATTTGCTTGCATACAACTTTAAGGGGGTGTACAGTCCTCCTTAAGTTTATTCATGATCACCCAGAGGCCTCAAAACCCTAGGGGAAGATCCCTTGCTCACTCCAAAAAGAGAGCTAATTTTTTTTATATACAAAAGAGCTCTTACAAAACACTTAAAAAAGATCAACAACCCTGTAGAAAAACAGACAAATCGCACAAAGAAGCAATTCACAGAATACAAAAGACCACAAAAAAAGAGGTGGAAAGATGTTCTGCCTCGTAAACAATTAAAGGCAAATTAAAAAAAATCATGGTATATCATTTTCACCAGATCAGACTGGCTAATGTTTAAAAGACTAATAACAGGGCACAGGAAGGGGTGTGGAGAAAGGGCCACTCTTACTCCTGGTGGTCCACCAGAACCAGTATGGGGAAGACCAGCAATCCCACTTCTGGGAGTTTATTTTACAGAAATATACGTACGGGGGTGTGCACCTTAGAATCATCATAAATCAGGAAGACTGGGGACCTGGGGCGCCTGGGTGGCTCTGTCGGTTAAGCATCCGACTTTGGCTCAGGTCATGATCTCGCGGTTTGTGAGTTTGAGCCCCGCGTCGGGCTCTGTGCTGACAGCTCGGAGCCTGGAGCCTGCTTCGGATTCTGTGTCTCCCTCTCGAGCTCTGTCTCTCTCCCTCTCTCTCTCTCTCTCTCAAAAATAAATAACAACATTAAAAAAAAAAAAAGTTTAGAAATACTGGGGACCAACCCAAGTGTCCATTAGCAGGAAACTGGTTAAATAAATCATGGTACATCTATATTACACAATAATATAGCACTATTTCACAATGAGTAGATCTCTAAAGTTTAAAACAATAAGGCAGATTTCTAAGTGCCAGCAGAAAAACATGTGAAAGATATATTAACTGAAAAAGGCAAGCTGTACCAGCCTTTTTAAAAAAATAACACGGGTATATACAGATTTGTTTGTTTATCTATAAGAGAGTGCGTGCGCAAGCAGGGGAGGGGCAGAGACAGAGAGAGAATCTCAAGCAGGCTCCATGCTCAGTGCTGAGCCAGAGGCAGGACTCGATCGCACAACTCTGGGATCATGATCTGAGCCAAAACAGAGTTGGATGCTCAACCAGTTGAGCCACCCAGGCACAGATTTTTTTTAAATACTGAAAAGATATAGTCTAAACTGATGAAGGTGTACTTAGAGAATTTTACAGTATATATTTCCAAAATATTGACTTAAAAAAATTTTTTTAATGTTTATTTTTTTTTTGGGGGGGGGGGGGAGATTGAGCACAAGTGGGGGAGGGGCAGAAAGAGAGGAAGACACAGGATCCGAAGCAGGCTCCAGGCTCCAAGCTGTCAGCACAGAGCCTGACTCAGGGCTTGAACTCACGAACCACGAGATCATGACCTGAGCCAAAGTCGATGCTCAACCAACTGAACCATCCAGGTGCCCTTAAAATATTGACTTGTTAACATAAAAACATTTTTGTTTATAATCATAAAAAACATTCAGAAAATAAATCCTTATAAGCCTACTAGCCTCCCCTAAATGTTCCTTGATAACAACCACAAGCTCATTTTAAAGGTTTTTCTTTTTTTTTTGTTTTAAGTAATCTCTACCTCCAACCTGGGGCTCAAACTAATGACCCCGAGATCAAGAGTCACATGTTCTACCAACTGAGCCAGCCAGGTGCCCCTAAAGGCTTTCTTAAAGGTGATTCATGGTGTGGTCGTCTTTATCCATGTGTCTTATGCTTGATTACAATAGAGCACCCTTCTCTGTCTCAGAGCATAAACTACTGATGTTCAAGGCCCATCTTTTGTTTTTATCCCAAAACTCAGAACTGCCATAACATAGGCACAGCCTGACTTAAGTAATGGAGATGATGCCAGGTTTTTAATTTTCATGTTGATAAAAAAAAGTTGGTCATTTTCACTCTGTCAAAGAACAAACAGAACCATGACTCTTGTTTCACAATTTACACAACTTAGTGGGACTTGTGTACTTTGGACACTTTTGATATATTTCTTATAGTTTTGGTATCTATTTTCCCCTGAGAATTTGAGAGAAAGAGGGATATATCCATTAAAAACAAAAAAATCTACCTGGTTAAAAAAAAACAGAAATAAAAATGCACAAAAGAGTACAGAGTAAATCTCCCTCCTGTCACAGAGGGCAAGGCAAGCAGAGTTCCCAGATTTGTGCCTGTCACCCACACCCGAGTTATCACCCACACCCTGAGCATCCCACATACACAGCCCTGTGCTGTGCCCTTCTCACACAACACAGATCTCTCTGAACTCCCCATTTCCATGTGCCTCCACCAGACGGTTACCCCTTCCCACCAGGACAAAGTTAATAAGGCAAAGTGAACAGGATAGGCCCTGGGCTGGGCCTGGCCATGGGCTCACAGCCTGCAGGTAGAGGGGTCATGGAGATGCCAGCTACCTATTTAAGCTCCTTCCAAGAAGACCAGCAGTCCCAGGGCCCCTCAATAGCATGACTCGACTCACTAGTAGAAAGGGAAATCAGAAACCAGAGTGCCCTGCGAATGGCAACAGTAGATATTACATCATATAAGTTTTTCAAGGGGAAACTAAGGCAAGCCAGACTTTGCTGTCGGGTGGAAATCTCTCTGAGAAACGTAGTATTCTCACTTCTTTCCCATCACCCAGCTCTGAAGGGCAAGCCTGCAGAAAGCTCCCTTCGTCTTCCTGGGGAAGACATTTTTGGCCTTCTTTGACTCTCTTTCTTTCAACCTGGACCTTCCTGCAACCACTCTCACCTCAAAAAGAAACACATTCTGTGGTGTTCTACTGCTATAGGTAAGGTAGGTGCTCAAGCATCCCAAGAAAACATCTCCCTCCTCAGGTCGGCTCGCTGTGCCCTGGCATGTAGAAAACCAAGAAGAGACGCAGCCGGGTACTCCCCTGAGCTTTCCATTCCATTCTGGACAAAGGCAATGGTGAAGGGCGAGGAGATTCCAAGGGAGGATTGTTTCTAGAGTGCACTATTAGCCAGAGTTGCCATGGAAAAGAAGAGGAAAGAAAGTGGGCAGCAGCTTTTTTCCCTCCTGCTCCTGTCTTCTCTGGGTACGTGGCTAGTGAGGTGGCTTCCTGGGTACCTAAGCCAAGATCAGAAGGCAGGGGATGGGCTCACTCTGAGAGCCGTGCTCTGCTGCCTTCGGGCCCGCCTCCGGAACCTCCCAGCCCGGGAGGCCATGACTGGCTTTGCTGCTAGGCCGCTTCATCACCAGCAGCCTCTCCTGCTTGGGATGTCCAGGCGCAGGTAGGCCAACGGAAAGCAGGGCAACTGAAGCCAACAAAAGCTGCCTCAGATTCACAAGGAGATGACCAAACGAGAGAGCTTTAAAAAATCAATACTTACTGTTAACGAGGTGAAAGTCATGCACATCCCACCAAAGCCATTCAGAGACAGGGCGATAAAGATGAGCACAGACAGAGCTGGAAGGAAACAGAAGGCTCATCAGCCGGGAACCACGGCTGAGCTTCAGGGAGGCCTGGCCCACTGCCTCGCAGAGAGCAAGCAGAATGGACGACGGGCCATCGGGGGCTAGCGCCAGACACCCGGGGAGGGGGAGCTGGAACAGCCTCTTCCTCCTCACCACCCTCCTCTTTGATTTTACAGGACTTGGACTCCTGCTAAAGGTCTGACGCCACCCCCTCCTTTCTCCATTAACCTTAGAGCAAGCCAGAGGCCCAAAGAAGCTGCTTCACCGAAACCAAAAATACGGGTCTTCAAAAATCAGTAGATGAGCCCAGCTAAGATTTTGATGAAACCCAAGTTCTTTTTTTTTTTTTTTTTAATTTTTTTTTTTTCAACGTTTTTTATTTTATTTTTGGGACAGAGAGAGACAGAGCATGAACTGGGGAGGGGCAGAGAGAGAGGGAGACACAGAATCAGAAACAGGCTCCAGGCTCCGGGCCATCAGCCCAGAGCCCGACGCGGGGCTCGAACTCACGGACCGCGAGATCGTGACCTGGCTGAAGTCGGACGCTTAACCGACTGCGCCACCCAGGCGCCCCGATGAAACCCAAGTTCTATTTTGGTGTTTGTTCTGAAAGTCTTTGAAGCAACAGCTCCACCTAAACAGGGTTGGGGACCAGTTGGATTCTAAGCCATTTTTTAAAAATGTAGGCTCTATGCCCAACATGAGGCTTGAACTCACTACCTGAGATCAAGAGTTGCACGCTCTTCTGACTGAGCCAGTCAGGTGTCCCAGCTTCTTTTTTTTTTTTTTTAATTTTTTTTTTTTAATTGAGAGAGAGACAGGCAGAGTGTGAGCAGGGGAGGGGCAGAGAGAGAGGGAGACACAGAATCCAAAGCAGGCTCCAGGATCTGAGCTGTCAGCACCCAGCCTGAAGCAGGGCTCGAACCCACGAACCATGAGATGGTGACTTGAGCCAAAGTCGGACGCTTAACCGACTGAGCCACCCAGGCGCCCCCTAGATGCCCCAGCTTTTAAGCCAACTTCACAGTGCTGGCCTAGGCTGCCTCAGGGGACTCAGCTCCCAACTTCTGGACACACCCCTCAGCTAGCCTGGTTCTTAGAACTTGTCTGGGGTTGGCATCAATGAGGCCATCAGGGACTGGCTTGACTTGTGATGAGATGGGAGCACGGTACACCCCAGGAGCTTCTCTCAGACGTCTGTCTGGGGGACTGCTGTCTTACCCAGCCACCCGTTTGAGATAAGTAACTGCGTGAAGGCCTAACAGGCATCCCCTCTAATTTGAGCAGTAAGGCCTGGCATGGCTTCCTAGAGCAGATGGACCTGTGAGCACCTCTGGGCACTCTCTCCCCAGTCCCTGACCAAAGAGTAGAGGAAAAGCATACTCACAGTTTGGGTTACTTGCTCCATATGCAATCAGCAAGCAGGAGACAGCAAAGCAGGCACTAAAACCAAGCAGAAATAGTACGTTATTTATTATTGTTGTAAATAGTGTTATTTGGAAGTATTTACTATAGGTCAGATGTTTTCAGAAAATGCATATACATTCTCTCATTTAATTTAACATTTCTAAGGAGTATAATTGGCTCCATTTTACTCATGAAGAAAACTAAACAAAAAGAAAGAAATAAACAAACTACATTCTCAAAAGTCTCATAGCTAGGAGGTATCTTAAACTGCAATTCAAGGCCCGAAGGCAGATCTGGTAAATACCACTGTCCCCTGTGCCTTCCCCTCCCATCCTCAGACTGGAGAGGCCAAAGCTCTGAAGTGAGAGAGAGCACAATCCATTCTCCAGGTTCCTCTGCCCGTTGCGCCAGGGGAGGAACAGAACCGCACTGAGCGTGAGGGAGATAATGGCAGTTTCTGAGTCCTGGCTGCCTGGCTCCATCCTGGGGACAGAGGCCTCTCAAGCTCCAAAGAATGAGTGAAACTGATCCCCTACCCATGCCCTTCACGGTCACAGGCCTCACCCGTTGCAAACCACTGCCCTGCATGTGATCGTTCCCAGTGGTCCTGGTCTGGGGAGGATGCTGGCCTGAGAGGGCTAGCTTCTTGGTGGACTGACCCTGAGTCTGGCAGACTGGAGCTTTACGGACCATATCAGGAAGTGCACAAGATGAACCACTGTGGTGCCGGGGGGTGATGGAAACAGGAGGACTTCTGCTTTATCGCTTTTTTTTTCTTTTTTCAAAATTTTTTTAAATTTCAATTTTAGCTAGCTAACATACAGTGCAATACTGGTTTCAGGACTGGAATTCAGTGATTTTTTTTTTTTTTTTTGCAATTTTTAAAAAAAGAAACTATTTTATTATTTTTAATCTTAGCCACTTTAATTGACACTTTTTGTACATGCATCATAAAGCACATAAAACATTAAAAATGGCATATGTGTATATAATTGATAATTCCATGCTTATATTGGACGTACACGTTCAAAATCTTTTTTTCTGATGGGAGAGGTCAAAAAGATGGTAGAAACCAGTGTTCTTAATGATAAGCAACTCCAAACCCTCCCAGGCGGGCCTGGGGCCCTGATCCTTTTTTATGCAGTACTGGCATGTCTCAAGGATCACAGGACCTACTGATTTGGTGGTGGAATGAGTAGGAAGCCCACTCCGGGTGGGCATTTAGGGAGGTCCACCGTGCATCTGATAGCAGGTACAAGGATTCCCTACAGTGGGGACCTCAGCCCCAGGAGTCCCACCTGCCCACCCCCAACTCCTGCACTGACCTGCCCAGCAGCCTGAGCTTCCTCGGGCCATACTTGTCCATGACGATGCCTAGAGGTAGGGTGATGGCGCTGAGCAGGAAGGAGCCTACGGTGAAGGCTAAATTTAGCATCTCATCCTGGGCCTTGCAGCTGAGCCAGCCATTCATCCAGCTGACCTCCTCGTGCTCCAGCTCTTCCGTGTCCCCCACTGTGCCGTTGGTGACATTCTCTGTGTGTGCAGAAGGAGGGAAACTTGACCACAGGGTTGAGGCCAGGATTCCCAAAGATCAGAGGGCAAACGCACATTCAGACCCCACTGGAAATGTCAGGGCTGGCTCTGGCTCCCCCACAGCAGGTGTGGCTGTCCATCTGGCCCAAGCCCCCTGGAGCGATAAGGTGGAGGCCCTGGTCTTTTGTGGAGGGCACAAACCCTTTGGAGAATCCAACGGAGGAGGCTCTACTCCTGCTCCTCAGAAAATGCATGTGAAGTCTTGTCCACAGTTTGAGGAGTTTTATGTGTCCCTTGAAACACACAAGCCCCAGCTTGGGAGTCCCATTCTAGAGTAACCTATGCTCTGGAAGAATAGGCCTCAGGACCCAGTGTAGGCTGTGGGGCCGCAGGTGGGCTAAAACCTCCTCAGCAGCTCTGTCCCTGGAAACGGACAGCAGCCAGTATGTAGGCGGTCGATCCTAGATCACTTGGCAAGCACAGGCTGCTGGTCTCACCGCAACACTCCGGTTCTCCTCGGTCAACCAAAGGGAAGAGTGAGCGGGTCTCCTTTACTGCTAAGTACAGGAGACTTCTCATACCTACACCTGCTACCTCCCCCGGGTATTTTCACAGCATCGACCACCACACATACTGTGTCACAGAATCCCTGGGAAAGGTTTTTTTTATTTTTTCAATTAAAAAAAACATATGTGTTAATGTTTATTCATTTTTGAGAGACAGAGAAAGACAGAGAGTGAGCGGAGGAGGGTCAGAGAGAGAGGGAGACACAGAATCTAAAGCAGGCTCCATGCTCTGAGCTGTCGGCACAGAGCCTGATGCGGGGCTCAAACCCCCAAACCGTGAGATGATGACCTGAGCCGAAGTCGAACGCTTAACTGACTGAGCCACCCAGGCACCCCAGGAAAGATTTTTTTTTTAATTTTTTTTTTTATATATTTATTTATTTCTGAGACAGAGACAGAGCATGAGCAGGGGAGGGACAGAGAGAGAGGGAGACACAGAATCAGAAGCAGGCTCCAGGCTCTGAGCTGTCAGCACAGAGCCCAACGCGGGACTCGAACTCACAAACCGTGAGATCATGACCTGAGCCGAAGTCGGTCGCTCAACTGACTGAGCCACCCAGGCACCCCAGGAAAGATTTTTTTTAAAACAGTCCCAAGTTACTTGCTTTCACTCGTTGAGGTTCACCTTTCTTATTTTTCTTGCTGGGGTCAAGTGTTGCTGTCCCCTGTGGCCACAATCTTGAGCTGCAATCTCAGCCCTTAACCGCCTCTCCAAAATCCACCCAGCACCAAGACAACAAAAACTAGGGAGGAAGAAGCAATGGAGCAGCTGAGGGCTGGAGGGTGGAGTGCAGGCCGGAAGGCGGCACAGAAGCCCTCCCTCCCTGACTGCTAGTTAAGAGATGCTGACTAATCCCACGAGGAGCAGCCTCTGATTAGATGCGAGGTCACACCGGGAGAGTCAAGGAAACACCTCTCTCCAGATAACTGCCTGACTCCGGATTGCGGCCCTCTGGCGCCAGGGCTATAAAGCTGAGGGCTGCAAAGGCCTGCCCAGGCCTCTCAGGGCTGCCCCAGGGTCACGGAAAAGGATGCACTTAAGGTGAATCATGCTATATGCCAACCTCCTAACCAACAAGCCCTGCTGGGGGCACACTGGTTGAGGGTGAGGTGCTACAACCTGGCCTCTGGGTTCCAATTTTGTGTCTCTACTTCCTACTTGTATAACCTCAGAAAAGTGACTTAATCTCACTCTATCTCAGTTTCTTTATGTGTAAAATGGCATAACGTAATAGCAGTATCTACCCCCTAGAGTCTGCCCGGGAGATAAATGAGAAAATCCAGATAACGCTCTGGGGCTCACATGGCCGTAGAAAGTACTCAATGAACAATAGTTATGAGTTATTATTATTACTATCATGGGAGTCCTGGGAGGGTGCACCTGGGTGGCGGCAGAGCCAGACAAAGTAACTGGGTGCAGGGTCCCATAACTGTGTGTGCGTAGCATGAATGTGCATCTATTCGCCTGTTAGGCTGGGGGCCATGTCCCCAGCACCTCACCCAGATCCTGGTGTACGGTAGCTATTTACTGAATGAATGAAAACAACGGAATCAGATCACAACAGCCAAAAGGCCCCAGAGAGAAGAAAGGAACTAGGACATACGGAACCATGAAAATAGAGGGGACGTATGGAGATGACAGGCACATTGCTAACCTCCTAAAGCCACAGAAACAAGACCCAGCACGCCAGATTCTCCCCCCACCCCCAATCTCTGCCACTTCCAGTTTTCCAAAAGAGGCCCCACCACGTTGACAGCCCAAACACAGGACAAACAGGATCATCTGAGTCCATCAGCATCCGGGTCAGAACCACCACACACCCTGCCTTAGCCAGCGGGCCCGAGCCGCTCATCCACTGTGGGATAGCCTCTGCAGAGCCGGGGCTGCCTCACAGGCTGGCACTGGTTTCTGGTGACAGCTCAGCCAGCAGCAACAGGAAGCGGGAGGACGGGGGTCCCCACACAGCAACGGCCATCCCCACGTTGGTGTGCAGATAGGGGCAAAGCAGCACACGTGTGACAGGCTGGATGGGTGCAGAAGGCCCCTCAGGGCCCAGGATCATTGGCTGGCGAACCCTGATTGCGGCCATGCAGGGTCTGGAGCCCATGACGGCACTGAAGGACACAAAATGGCCTGGATGGCTCAGTCGGCTGAGCGTCCGACTTCGGCTCAGGTCGTGACCGCACGGTTCGGTTAGTGAGTTCAAACTCCACATCGGGCTCGCTGCTGGCAGAGCCCTCTTCAGATCCTCTGTCCCGTCTCTCTCTGACCCTCCCCTGCTCACACATGTGCGCGCCCTCTCTCTCTCTCACAAATAAATAAACATTAAAAATAAATAAATAAATAAATGACACAAAATAACTCAGGACTCGGGAGCACGGCAGGATCTGCTGCTACCGGCAGGGAGCCAGAGCTGGACCGGGAACTGATGGAGCCAGGCAGCACCATCTCTGGGTAGAGGCCCCAGGGTGTCCACCCTCAGTTTCCCCAGAGCTGGACTCCTAAATCCATGATGATACTCACCAACAGAGAGAAGATCAATCCCAAGGCAATGTACCCAAAGCAGTCTCCCTGATTTGCCATAACTGGGGATGTGCACGGAAACATCTCGAATTATTTAGAGATGGCTAGACAGAGAAGCTCATAAGGAGAAAGGCAACACCAGGGGGAAGGATATCTGTCCCCCGTCTTTCATCTTACAGTCACTGCACACAGGAGCAGGGACCTTACACACCTTGGGCCACCGGCTTTCTCTCCTTAAAAAATTCCCTGCCAACAGGGCTGCCTGGCCCTCTGCCCTCCTGCCTCTAGGCAGGGATGTCCAGCAACAGATCAGCCTGGGGTGGGGGGTCCCAGTGGCCTCTCTTCGTCTGCTCATGAAGCAATTTAAAAGTGTCCCTTGCTCCTAGAGGGGGCTAAATCTTCCGTGAGCCCACAAGCTTTGTTGGCAGTAAACAGTCCACGTGAATAGTCACAGATCCAGGAGATGCCCAAACACAGCCACACCCAAGCTGTTCCTCTCCCTCTGCTCTCACCTGGGCCACCGTGGGCCAGGAAAGACACAAACAGATAAGCACAGAGGAAGTGTCAAGCCCTGGGGTGCCCCTCTGCTCCCAGCCTAGAGCTCAGGCCTCACTCCAAACCGGCCTGCTCTGCACCTCACTTGCACCTGTTTATCAAACAGATGTCTGTCTCTGCAGTGGGCGGCCAGGGTGGCCTGGCCCAGCCCAGCCGGGAAAGGTGAATCAAGAGGACAGGCAAGGAATTGGTGTGGCCCGAGTGTGCTGAGAAAATAGCTTCGAGGCTGCTTAGGGGCAGGGAAGAGAGAACAATGCCTGCACTGTTCAGCCCTCCTCCCAGAAGACTCGCACACAATCTGCACAGTGAAAGTAGGGGACAAAAGGGGGTGCTATGACCCCACTCAGGTTCCCCTGACATCTCTGGGTCAAAGAGGGAGCTCCCCCTGCCCCAGAGAAACAAAGGGAATGAGGAATAGAACAGCTGGCTGCATGATGCTTAAGGGAGCGAGGGACACGGGGCTGGAGACCCCTCCAAATTTCTGAGCAGCCCCCTTCTCTGACTGGCTGTTCACTGGGCCCTCCACCCAGGATGCAGGCCCCTGGACCTCCCTGCTGATGGTCCCTGCCCCAGGATCTCCTGTCTGTCTCCCAAATCCTTAGTCTATCCGGCAACAGGAAGCAGCATCTCAGTCCAACAGGGGGATGTAGGTGAGAGGTCAGTCTCAGACACAGAGCAAACAAAAGGCAGGACACAGACAGTCAGAGGGCCATCGTGGGGAGGCCAGGGCCTAGCCCCTTGCTGCGGTCCCGGACTGCCTGTGTATGCTGGCTGCTGTATTCAGTGGTATTCGTTCTGTTTCACTCAGTGCCCTCTCACCCCCACCCAGACGCCCGCCACACGAGGACACCAGCAAGTTGCTTGCCCAAGGTCTCCCAGACAGTACATTATGGGGAAGCTGAACTTGAATCCAGGCTGCCAGACCCCAAAGTTCCTGCTTTTAACCTTCAGGCTGTGCTGATGCTGTACCACCTGAGTTAGAGGCATTTCAGAGAAAATATGCTGAGGGAATGGAGACAGCCCAAGGCTGTCACAGTGTCGGGGACAGCACCAGGTGGCTCTTAATGACACCTAGTGTGAATGGGACCGTCCCCAAGATCCTCCCTGAAAGACAACCCAAGCTGAACAGAACCTTAATGCAACACCACGACGGCAGGTGGGGCCAGCGGATGTGGGGGAGGGAAACTGGGTCACGAAATGGACAGGAGGAAGGCAGGGGTGGTAGGAAGGGACGCTGAGGGTGCCAGCTCCTTTCTGTGATGCATCCTGAGGCCGAGGGCACCAGCCTTTAGACCTTACCCGTTGCTACAGAATACTTTTTTTTTTTTTTTTAATCCAAAATACACTGGGTGGGGGGTGGGAGGGATGGAAACAGTCACATTCACAGCAATACAAGTAAAAGGGTGGGTTTTCAAAAGCTATCAAAGGCCAGCAGCCTTTGAGTGAGGCAGAGACCGTTAAAAGAGGGTCTCTAAGCAACAGGGAATGTCTCTTGTCCACATCTACAGCTTCAGCCCACCTGCAGGGGACCAGTCCTGGCTCTGCTTCCCTGCTGTGACAGCAGCACCTCTGCCCCTTCAGGGCCCAGCTTTGTTTCGTGAGGGGTTCAGCTCCCCTGCCACCACAGGCAGAGAGACTGCAGTGGTCAAGAGCACAGAACTGGGATCTGCCTCAGTATCCACGGAGGAGCTGCACTGAGACTTCCTCAGGCAGAGGCCGCGGCTCCACGCCCCCTCCCCCCCCACCCCACGCCCAGAATGTGGCAAGACCTCAACAATTTTTAAGAATCTAATAGGTGAACGTGATGGTCACCCTCTTCTGCCTCTGTCCCTTCTTCCTGCCTTGAGAATAAAATCCAACTTCCCGGGGCGCCTGGGTGGCTCAGTCGGTTGAGCGTCCGACTTCGGCTCAGGTCAGAATCTCACGGTTCATGGGTTTGAGCTCCACATCAGGCTCTGTGCTGACAGCTCAGAGCCTGGAGCCTGCTTAGGATTCTGTGTCTCCCCCTCTCTCTCTGTCCCTCCTCTGCTCATGCTCTGTCTCTGTCTCAAAAATAAAATATAAAAACATTAAAAAAAATTTTTTTTTAATAATTAATTAATTAAATAAAATCCAACTTCCCCAAGTGGCCTCCTAGGCCCAATGGGCCTTGGCTCCTTCCCACTCTCCTTGCCCCCTCCTCTCCCAACTCACCTCTCTTGGCCCTCTAAACATCAGAGAGGCCCTGACACCCAAGTTGAACCAGGTGCCCTCTGTGGCTCTCCTTCCTGGCACCTTGCTCTCCACTGG
The DNA here is from genome assembly GCF_018350215.1 of Panthera leo. Lineage (NCBI taxonomy): Eukaryota > Metazoa > Chordata > Mammalia > Carnivora > Felidae > Panthera > Panthera leo. The sequence goes on along the minus strand of NC_056692.1, from coordinate 15,062,650 downwards.
AGTTCTGACCCCCTCTTGGAATTATATGGTCTGTGTGTTTAATGCTGGCAGACTACAGACTCCCTCGGGACTGCTCTACACCCCCAGCACAGCACCTCAATTAAATGTTTACTGAGCGTGGAGGTTAGATGAAGAGGAGATTAACAGCCCCCTGATCTGACCCTGTCCAAGAGGGCCATCAGATGACAGAGAGAACGAAGAAAGAGGTCAAGAGTGGGTAGGTACTACAGCCATCCGGAGGCCAGAAGGATACGGTTCTGGAAAAGCCCTGTTCTTCCTGGGCTGGGAAGCCAGTCAGCTTCCTATCCACACCAGGAGGCAAAGCCCAAAGGCCCACCCCCAGTCCTTATCAATCCTGTCTGGTGGGCAAGGCAAAAAGAGCTGAGAGGCAACAGAGAAACGCTCATTTTCTTTCCTTCTCCCACCTCATTATGCTGGAACCCAACACCGTGTCTGTGGTGAGATTCTGGCTGGAGTCCCAAGAACCTTTCAACAGGTTCAGGCAAATTTTCTTTAGAGAACAAACCAAATCAAAGGTCCTAAAGGCAACCAAAAGCTGACAAATTTGCATCTCAATCAGATGTAGACTAGTATGTTTTTCACAGTCTAATTCAATAAATGGCCCAAAGGCTTCTCTGTAGTTCAGCCACCCACCAAGTTTGAAAATATTAGGCCTAAGCAGAAACCTTGACCCTAAATCCTCCAGACACTCCCAGTTAGGCATGGAGGAGACTCCTGGCTCCCAAAGGCAACAGGCTACTTGGACTCCAAGAAGCAAGGAGCAGCGAGGCCAGAGATAAGCTAAGTGGAACCGGCAGGCCTGTCCGTCAAGGATGCTGGGTCAGCAGGTTTGCCAGGTAGGCAGAAAAAACAAAATCAAAGGCAGGAGCAAAGGCACGGGATAAGAAGTTGATGTTCAACCTACAACCTGACCCTTCACCTTCACTTTGCTTTATAGAAGGGACAGGTCAAGCCTCTCTAGGGCTTAAACACCAACTCAGCACTGTGTCGGCACAATCTCCAGGACTCCTCCCATTTTAACGAAGGAAGAAGCCAAGGTCGAGGCAGGAATGAAATGACCAGCCTCGATGCTGCCAATACCATAAAATAATTAAGCAGTGGACAATCTGGGGGATAAAACCCTAGAATCGGACCTTCCACAAGAGGTCCAAAAAAAACAAAAAAAAAATCGACCACAACAGTCCCTCAGTCTGGACGAGACGCTAAAAGCTTCATCTGGGGATGATGATGTTTCTTGCTGTTCTTAAAACCCTCGCCGCCGTACCTTGAAAGAATCCATCAAAGAGGCAAGCAGGAAGGGTCATGATCTAAAGCAGGAGGGCGGGGGAGGAGCCAAACACTCCAACCTGCTCCTTCCAGATAGTCCTTAATCTGCTAACATCTCTTGGGCAAAGCAGAAAGCTCGTTCAAGGAACAAGGTCTGAATGACTCTCCCATCTCCCAAGATTTCTTGCTGATGTGGGGAAAGTTCTGCCAAGAACCTTTAGGCTATTGGAAATATTTCTGAGTAGCTAAAGGCTAAAGGTTATAAATGACATACTCTCTGTCCTCTCTCCCAGGTGGCCTCTACATCTCCTCCATTTCTCCTGCTCTAAACTTGTCCCGCAAAGCTTGCCTAGAGACTGAAACACTTGGGGATCTCCTGGGACTGTCAGGAGAGGGAAACAAGGAGGTTTCTTTTTTTTTTTTTTAAATTTTTTTTTAACGTTTATTCATTTTTGAGACAGAGTGAGACAGAGCATGAACGGGGGAGGGGCAGAGAGAGAGGGAGACACAGAATCAGAAGCAGGCTCCAGGCTCTGAGCCATCAGCCCAGAGCCCGACGCGGGGCTCGAACTCACGGACCGCGAGATCGTGACCTGGGCCGAAGTCGGACGTCTAACCGACTGAGCCACCCAGGCGTCCCGAAACAAGGAGGTTTCTACATGGGGTTCCAGGCAGCGTGAGCTGGTCCAAAGTTTTCTCTCCCCCCCAATTTAGAACTCTAGGAAGAAAAGGCATGCCAGCGGTGTGATTCAGAGGGACAGACTTAAGCTATCTCCCTTTAAGGGGACTCGCACAGGGGTTGGCTGACAAAGGACCTGGGAAGAGATATTCCGGAGTTCAACTATTAGATAGCCCCTGTTGGGGACAACAGGAGGGCAGAGGGAAACATTTCCTATCAAGGTTACCTAAGAAAGGGGATCCAGGGTAGAGGTGGGGACTTGGGTCCCACTTCTTGGCTTAATCTACTGGCCTATAGCAATTAGGATCCTTAAACGGGGTCAGGGGGCATGTGAGGGTAGGAGTGGGGGTTACACTCCTTGTAGACAAGCATCCTCAACCTGCGTCAGCAACACCAATGATGCAGCAAAGGGAGAGGACAGAACTAGTGTTATATCCTTAAATACTCCCCTTGCCTTCCCCTACCATGATAGGCAGATAGAAGGCCACAGAGACATTCTCATGGCCTGTGGGAGAAATGTCCTTTGGAAAATCATAAAGCAGCAAAAACAGACAAGAAATTGTAGCTGACATGCCCTTAAGAGACTCCATAATGGCCTAAAAAACATCTAGATTCTAGATGAAACTTCGATGGGGTGGAGGCCAAGCCACTTCCTCTCTCTCTTGCTGCACCCCAACCATTGAGTCAGGAGTTCCTCTTTCTCACAGTCAGAGAGCAACATATTTAGTTCAAGTCAAGTGATACGCCAGACACGAGGAGGAGAGAAATCCAGCAAGGTTCCTAGGTGGCAGAAAGAACATCCCGGACCTGGAGGTTCTGGAACTACCAGAGTCCTCAACTGTGTGGCCTTGGACAAGTCAGCAGATCTGTCTGAGCCTCAGTTTCTTCACCCACAAAACAGGGACAATGATATGTACCCAGCTGAGCTGGCGGACGATCAAATGGGGCTTCTGCTAAATGGGAGGCGCTGCGCAGCGAGGCGGTATTGCGGGCCGGGTCCTCACTGCCATCTCGCCCTCTCCCAAAGCTCCCACTCCGGGAACCACCCCGAGCCCGAGACGCCCGTCTCACCTGGCTCAGTACACAGGTATGAGTAGAAGCCCTCCGACTTGAGCATGATGAGCAGCGAGCCCCAGCCCAGGAGGACTGCCGAGAAGAGGAGGTTTTCCAACACGGCTGTGCAGGCCATCCACCAGCGGCGCCGATGGGCAGTGGCCAGGGTGGGCGCCATGGCGCGGCGCGGCGGCCCTGCTCCGGCTCTGCAGCCACCTGCACACAGACCCCAGTCAGCGTCAGCGTCAGCGCCCGGCCCTGCCCAGCCTGTGTGGCCAACCCGGGCCGCTGCCGCAGCGCGCGCAGCTTGTCACCCCTCCGCGGCCCGGACCGTGGGTGCGCACAGCGAAGGAAGCCCCAGCCCTGCCTGGGTCCCAGGCCAACCTGTCCGCGGCTGGCTCGTACGTCTGCCCTCAGCTACGGGACAGCGGCCCCGGCCAGGCAGGGAGACCTCTCCCTTGGCTCATCCCGAGGAAACCTGAAGCATGAAAACAGGAGGGACTAACGCATGCTCAGGGACGTGGAATTAATCCTGGCTCTCCGCAGGACTGACATAGCTTGGGGACTGTCAGGGGAGGCACCTTCGGGTCCGGATACCTGGGCAGGGCCATACCTGAGGACTGCCACTCCCTGGGACCCTGACAGGCGCCCTCCCGCCCGCACTCGAGACCCTTCCCCAGAGCTGGTTCCTTCAACCACAAGATCAGCGCAGGGAATCCGGAACGGCCCGCCCCCGGCCCGCTCATAGGCTGGACGGCTAGGAACTGCTGCGCCATTGGCCGCTGTCTAGGTCGCTAGGCGCTGCGGCCACGCGAACCCCGCATGGGAGAGGCGAAGCCGGTTCAAACCGGCGGCGCGAGCCACCTGCACGACCCCCATTCCGGCTGCTTCCGCGCCATTTAGTCTGTTCCCATGGAAGCGGACCCCCCGTCCCTCCATCTCCGAGCTGCCTCCTCCATTCGTCATCTCTTCCCTGGCAGACCTTCATCCAATCTGTTTCCTCTCATAGTTATACATCTTCTCCCTATGCCCCTATTCGTGCGCTTTCTGTCCCCCTAGCACCTTCTCCCAGATCCCCAAGATCCAGCTCACCCGGCTTCTACTGGCGTGTATCGGGCCCGGCCGGCGCCTTTTCTGCCTCCTTTTATTCCAGAGCTTTTATTTCGACCCCAAGACGAAAACACTGTCGCACGCTGATTGGCTGAGTGGGGGCTGGAAACAGGCATTGGCCAATCAGCAGCTACCCGCCCGCCCGGCGGCGAGCAGAAGCCGGTTCCGGCCGGACTTGAGAGACAAACAAGAGAGCTGGGGGGGTGGGGGGGGGGTTGCCGGGGGCAGCGGTGGGTTGCCTCTACCGCTACTGCTGCCTTAAACTGGAGTAACAGCCGGGCTGGGAATTCCCCGGGGCATTGCCCCAGCGTCTCTCTAGAGCCTTACTCCGAAGCTCTGACCCTGGGTTCGGTCCCCTCTGTGGATGTTCTGGTGGACTGCATGCCTGCCTCCCTCGCACACCCAGCTGGGCTCTTACACTCCGTTCTACTCCAGCCCGCTACATAGTCCCCAGCTTCCCCTCTGTCCTGGGCGCCACGTCCCGATGCCCTGGCTCCGTGTGGGTCGTTCGCTCCTGCCGTCTCCATTGCCTCTCCCACGCAACGCTGCCATCCCCGGCTGCCTCGGGCTTTGTGTTCTGATTTCTCGCTCTCCTGTCCCCAGTGTTCTCCATCCAGGCGCTGTCTGCACATCCCGGATCCCCGGACTCCTGTGCAGGCGTGCTATGCCTCTTCCCTGCTCTCCTGATTCATCGACCCTTCTGGGTGCCATCTGCCCGATCCCTAGAATATGCTCTTGGGGGATCCCTAGGTGGGAGTTTGGGGCTTGTCTATACCCTAGGACGGTTTTCTCCCATCCACTGATCCCTCGCCCACCCGTTCCTGCTGTCCTTGGTCCCCTTGGGGACCCCTACCCAGAGTTGCCCATCCCATCCCCATTGTCCTGCGCCGCCACCACCCCCTTACGCCCCATTCCCGGACGTCTCCTTTAAGGGCCCTCTCTGGTGACGCGGCGGGCAGCGCCTCGGGGAAAGCGCGTGGAGTGGGGAGGACTTAGGCTTTCAGTCTGATCAGAGCTGGACCTGTCCCCAGGACTGCTAGGGCAGGGGGATGGAGCCCCGGCACTGGGGAGGTTCAGCAGCCCAGATGAGTTTTCCGGATCGGAGTTGCCAGCCCGATCTCTGAGGACCCTCGGGCTCCCCCAGATTCAGCTTGGTCTCCCTCGGCTCGCTTTGGGAGCTGGCTTATTCCAGGGCTCTGGGAGCCTCAACAGCCTCCCCTTTCATGTCCTTGAATCCGAGTGCGCCCCCTGCCGCCATGAACCCACCGCTGGCAACCTTGCTCACACCACGCCTGGCGCTGTGGGCTTGGGGGAGATACTGGCTGGTTACCTATCAGGCTACCCACCCTCACAGAATCTCACCCACTCACTCCTCACGTGCGACTGTCATTTGATAAACTTCAGTCCTTCTCTCCTACTTCCACCTGCCTAAGGGACGTCTTCAGGCAGCTGTTCGATAGACATCTCTGAACTGTTTCAAAAACCATCAAAAATGATTCACCCTCTACCCCCAAAACTGTCCCTCCCATTCTTTCTCAGATAATAGCACCACTACCATAAAACCATCTTTTCAACAAATATTTATTGGGCAACTGCTGTTATTCTCCCTCTCCTTCACCCCATCCCCACCCCACCAATACAGCCGTATCTCCTAAATATTTATCATCTGTGTACTGGCACAAGAACAGACACTCAGATCAATGGAATAGAATAGAGAACCCAGAAATGGACCCACAAACGTATGGCCAACTAATCTTTGACAAAGCAGGAAAGAATATCCAATGGAATAAAGACAGTCTCTTCAGCAAGTGGTGCTGGGAAAACTGGACAGCGACATGCAGAAAAATGAACCTGGATCACTTTCTTACACCATATACAAAAATAAACTCAAAATGGATGGAAGACCTAAATGTAAGACAGAAAGCCATCAAAATCCTCAAGGAGAAAGCAGGCAAAAACCTCTTTGATCTTGGCTGCAGCAACTTCTTACTCAACACATCTCCAGAGGCAAGGGAAACGAAAGTAAAAATGAACTACTGGGACCTCATCAAAATGAAAAGCTTCTGCACAGCAAAGGAAACAATCAGCAAAACTAAAAGGCAACCGACAGAATGGGAGAAGATATTTGCAAATGACATATCAGATAAAGGGTTAGTATCCAAAATATACAAAGAAGTTATCAAACTCAACACCCAAAAAAAACCCCCAAATAATCCAGTGAAGAAATGGGCAAAAGACATGAATAGACACTTCTCCAAAGAAGACATCCAGATGGCCAACCGACACATGAAAACATGCTCAACATCACTCATCCTCAGGGAAATACAAATCGAAACCACAATGAGATACCACCTCACACCTGTCAGAATGGCTAACTTTAACAACTCAGGCAACAACAAATGTTGGCGAGGATGTGGAGAAAGAGGATCTCTTTTGCGTTGTTGGTGGGAATGCAAGCTGGTGCAGCCACTCTGGAAAACAGTATGGAGGTTCCTCAAGAAACTAAAAATAGATCTACCCCACGACCCAGCAATTGCGCTACTAGGCATTTATCCACAGGATACAGGTGTGCTGTTTTGAAGGGACACATGCACCCCCATGTTTATAGCAGCACCATCAACAATAGCCAAAGTGTGGAAAGAGCCCAAATGTCCATCGATGGATGACTGGATAAAGAAGATGTGGTATACATATACGATGGAGTATTACTCGGCAATCAAAAAGGATGAAATCTTGCCATTTGCAACTACGTGGATGGAACTGGAGGGTATTATGCTAAGTGAAATTAATCAGTCAGAGAAAGACAAAGATCTTGTGACTTCACTCATATGAGGACTTTAAGGGACAAAACAGATGAACCTAAGGAAAGGGAAACATAATATAAAAACAGGGAGGAGGACAAAACCTAAGAGACTTAAATATGGAGAACAAACAGAGGGTTACTGGAGGGGTTATGGGAGGGGGGATGGGCTAAATGGGTAAGAGGCACTAAGGAATCTACTCCTGAAATCATTGCTTCACTATATGCTAACTAATTTGGATGTAAATTTTAAAAAATAAAAAATAAAGTTAAAAAAATAAATATTTATATATGATATTTGAAAAAAAAAAAAAATCATCTGTGTCCGAAGGATTGCAACTGCTGTTCATCCAGCCTCCAATCTCAGCCCCTCAAATCCATTTCTTTACCCAACCCCATCCCAGTGAGCTGTGGGAAATGTAAATCTAACTTTAGTAAATGTGACTTCTGCTAAAATCCTTCAGAAACTCTACCATTTGTACTGTAGGGTAAAGTTCAAGTTCTTTAGCCTGACCCACAGACTCCTCCCCACCAGTCTTCCACCCCCTAGAGGCCAGTTGATGCTTCAATCACAGGGAATTGCTTGTAGTTCCTGCACGTGCTGTTCTCTCACCACCTCTGGCCCTCAAACATACCCTCTTCTTGGATAGCACCTCCTTCAGGAAGCCTTCCCTAACCACTCCCAAAAATATTCACTATCTTAGTCTACTGACTGCACTGTTTTATAACCATCAGCTCATCTGTTTGTCTCTCCCTTTCCCCACTGACTATGAACTATTTAGGTCTTACTCAACTTCAAATCACCACCCCCCTTAACACGGAAGCATGAAGCAGATGCACAATACTGTGACTGAGTGAAAACGTGAACAAATGAAAAGGGGTGGAAGGTACATGCTTCTAGGGACAAAGGATTCAAAGCTGGGAGAATGATGGTAATGACTATAATAATTACCCTTCATTGAGAATTAAAAATTTACTAGATGCTTTAGTTTGTGGCATTTAATCCCCTCTGTAACTCTGGGAGATGGCCATTAACCCCATTCCAAAGTCACAAAACAAGTATATCAGAACTGAGATTTGAATCCATAGCTATTTGAATGAAATTCTGGGTTTGTTTGTTTTTTTTTTTTTTTCAGTCTTTTTAATGTTTATTTATTTATTTATTTATTAAAAAAAATTTTTTTTACGTTTATTTTTGAGACAGAGAGAGACAGAGCATGAATGGGGGAGGGGCAGAGAGAGAGGGAGACACAGAATCGGAAGCAGGCTCCAGGCTCTGAGCCATCAGCCCAGAGCCCGACGCGGGGCTCGAACTCACGGACCACGAGATCGTGACCTGAGCTGAAGTTGGACGCTTAACCGACTGAGCCACCCAGGCACCCCAATGTTTATTTATTTTTGAGAGAGAGAGTGCGAGCTTACAGAGGGGGAAGGGCAGAGAGAGAGAGACAGAGGATCCTCCCTGACAGGAGACAGCCTGTTACGGGACTTGATCATGACCTGAGCCAAAGTCAGACACTCAACCGACTGAGCCACCCAGGTGCCCCTTTTTTCAGTCTTTTTATCAAGGATGTTAAAACTCCAAAACCAGCACTGCTGGCAAATCATAAAGAAATAAAATCACTTAAAGTACTAGAAGAAAATGCAGATGATTGTTTCACTAGTTTTAGGGTAGAGAAGACCTTTCCACTAAAAATGACATGAAACTCATAAGACAAAAAGACTAAGTTAAAATTTTAAATTTCTAGGGCACTGGGGCACTTGGGTGGCTCAGTCAGTTGAACAGCTGATTTCGGCTCAGGTCATGATCTCTTGGTTCACAAGTTTGAGCCTTGGATCGGGCTTTGTGCTGACAGCTCAGAGCCTTGAGCCTGCATCAGATTCTGTCTCCCTCTCTCTCTGCCCTTCCCTGCTTGCATTCTGCTCTCTCTCTCTAAAATAAACATTAAAAAAAATTTTTTTTTTAATTTCTGGGGTGCCTGGGTGGCTAAGTTGATTAAGCATCCAACTTTGGCTCAGGTCATGATTTCACAGCCCCACATCGTGCTCTGTGCTGACAGCTCAGAGCCTGGATCCTGCTTTGGATTCTGTGTGTGTGTGTCTCTCTCTCTGCCCCTCCCCCGCTCGTGTTCTGTCTCTATTTCTCAAAAATAAATAAACGTTAAAAAAATTTTTTTAAGGGGGCGCCTGGGTGGCTCAGTCGGCTAAGCGTCCGACTTCAGCTCAGGTCATGATCTCGCGGTCCGTGGGTTCGGGCCCCGCGTCGGGCTCTGGGCTGATGGCTCAGAGCCTGGAGCCTGCTTCCGATTCTGTGTCTCCCTCTCTCTGCCCCTCCCCTGTTCATGCTCTGTCTCTGTCTCAAAAATAAACGTTAAAAAAAAAATTTTTTTTTTAAACTTTAAATTTCTACAGAGGGAAAAAAAAACTATAAACACCATTAACCGACCAATCACAAATTGGGCAAAGAATTCATATCCTTGATACACATAAAGGCAATTATAAATCAGTGAGGAAAAGAGAAACACCTCACCTGAAAACTGAGGAAAGAGGGGCACCCAGGTGGCTCAGTAGGTTAGGCATCTGACATTAGCTCAGGTCATGATCCCACTGTTTGTGGGTTCAGGCCCCTAATCAGGCTCTCTGCTGTCAGAGCCTGGAGCCTGGTTTGAATCCCCTGTCTCCCTCTCTCTCTGCTCCTGCCCCACTCACACCCTCTCCCTCAAAAATAAACATCTAAAAAAATATGGGGCGCCTGGGTGGCTCAGTCGGTTGAGCATCCGACTTCGGCTCAGGTCATGATTTCACAGTCTGTGAGTTCGATCCCCGCATCAGGCTCTGTGCTGACAGCTCGGAGCCTGGAGCCTGCTTCCGATTCTGTGTCTCCCTCTCTCTGCCCCTCGCCTGTTCATGCTCTGTCTCTCTCTGTCTCAAAAATAAAAACATTAAAAAAATAAAATAATAAAATAAAATAGTGGAAAGAATATAATCAGATAGCTCATAGGAAAAAATACAAGTAATTATTAAAGATACAAGAAGCAGCTCAACCTTAGAATAATCATAGAAATTTACATTTTAATGATATAATTTTTGATGGCTAAAAAAACAAAAGCAAAAAAAAACACTTTTATCTGTACAAAGATGTTAACTTTTTAAGAAGCTTTAGCATGGGGGCGCCTGGGTGGCACAGTCGGTTAAGCCTCCAACTTCAGCCAGGTCACGATCTCGCAGTCCGTGAGTTCGAGCCCCGCGTCAGGCTCTGGGCCGATGGCTCAGAGCCTGGAGCCTGTTTCCAATTCTGTGTCTCCCTCTCTCTCTGCCCCTCCCCCATTCATGCTCTGTCTCTCTCTGTCCCAAAAATAAATAAAAAACGTTGAAAAAAAAAATTAAAAAAAAAAAAAAAGAAGCTTTAGCATGTTATCACTTTATTATTTTTATTGTGCTAAAATAATGAGGCACCTGGGAATGCAAGCTGGTGCAGCCACTCTGGAAAACAGTATGGAGTTTCCTCGAAAAACTAAAAATAGAACTACCCTACGACCCAGCCATTGCACTACTAGGCATTTATCCAAGGGATAGAGGTGTGCTGTTTCGAAGGGACACATGCCCCCCCCGCCCATGTTTATAGCAGCACCATCAACAATAGCCAAAGTATGGAAAGAGCCCAAATGTCCGTCGATGGATGGATGGATAAAGAAAAAGTGGTATATATATACAATGGAGTTGTTACTCGACAATCAAAAAGAATGAAATCTTGCCATTTGCAACTACGTGGATGGAACTGGAGGGTATTATGCTAAGTGAAATTAGTCAGTCAGAGAAAGACAAACATCATATGACTTCCTTCATATGAGGATTTTAAGAGACAAAACAGATGAACATAAGGGAAGGGAAACAAAAATAATACAAAAACAGGGAGGGGGACAAAACAGAAGAGACTCATAAATATGGAGAACAAACTGAGGGTTATTAGAGGGGGTGTGGGAGGGGGAATGGGGTAAATGGGGAAGGGGCATTAAGGAAACTACTCCTGAAATCATTGTTGCAGTATATGCTAAATTTGGACGTAAATTAAAAAAAATAAAATTAATAATAATAATAATAATAATGAGACACCATTTCAACCTATTAGACTGGGTGTGGGAACACAGTTCCTATCATCATTTGTGAGAATGCAAAACCACATAACTTTTTTGGACGGTAATTTGGAGTAAGTACCCAAATGGTTACTTTTTTTTTTAATGTTTATTCATTTTTACGAGAGAGAGAGAGAGAGAGAGAGAGAGAGAGAGAACAAGGCGGGGAAGGGCAGAGAGAGAAGGAGACACAGAATCGGAAGCAGGCTCCAGGCTCTGAGTTGTCAGCACAGAGCCCGACGAGGGGCCGGAACTCACAAGCTGTGAAATCACAACCTGAGCCAAAGTCGGACGCCTAAGTGACTGAGCCACCCAGGCACCCCAGTACTCAATTGTTTAATGTTCTTACCCTATAACCCAGCAATTCTACCTGTAGGAATCTCTTCTACAGAAAAAACTTCCATGAGTGCAAAAAGAAATACGGACAAAGTTGTACACCGAATCATTTATTGTATCAAAACAATTAGAAATGACCCAACTTCCCATGGGTAGGGGATGGTTTAAATAACCTGTGTTAGTTCCACATGATGGAATCCCATGCAGCCATTTTTTAATAAAAAGAGGTAGCTTTATAATTACTGACATCAGAAGATATCCAGATCATATTTAAGTAAAAAACCAAATTCTACAACGATATGTGCACAGGAAAACCTCTAAAAGGAAGGATCTAAGCTGTCTGCAAGATTCTCTGAGCTCTGGGATGGAAGAGGGAGCTGCTGTTTCTGTCCTGACTCGGTAATTCAAGTATGTGAGAAAAGAATTCAGAACCAAAAGGCATTCAATGACAAGTAAGTCTGGCCCCTCCCCTGTCCCTCAGACTCCTCTGGGGAAAGGGGGAATCTCCTTTCTACTCTATACATATCTGTAATGTTAGTACTTTTTTATTTTTAACAACATTGTTTTTTTATATTTTTTTTCTAAAAAAAAATTAAATCTAGGGAGAAAAGTAAAAAGAATGTTCACTATAGAACATTTACAAATTATACAGAAGTTTACGACGGAAGAAAATAAATATCAGCCACTATCTCACCTCCCAGGAAAAAAATGCCACTTGATGCTGTTCCCCCGAATCTTTTTTATGCATATACAAAAAGAAAAAAAAAGACTTTGCAAAACAATCACAAAACACACACAAAACGGAAGGATTCTAAACATGTATCGTGAAGGAAAAGGAAATGAAATTTATAAGAAGAAAACGTACTTTTTTACACTTAACAGTAAAGCATAAACAGTCTCCCATATTTCCCATATTAAATCTTCTTGCACAACATGATTTTTCATGGTTGTTTAGGAAAGTATCATAAGCAATCTTGCTTTAGCCAATCTTCTATCATTGAATATTTAGGTTGTTTCCCATTTCAGAAAAATGTTTTCCAAATGAAGAAAAGAATAACCTTTGGGGGCAAACAGAGTCCAGGACAACAGAGAAAAAGTCCCCACGGTCATCTCTTTCCCCTTCCTGACCACACCCAATGGGGGTCGCTGCCCAGGCCTTCGAGACCACTCCCAGAGCACTGCCAGGGCCCAGAGCCAACTGGCCTCCAACTCTGACGTTTCCCCACGAAAGGGCAGAGGCTCTGGTATGTCTTTCCTGGCCCTGGGATCTTTTTCCAGCAAAACACAATCTGAGCCAGGGGCAGTTCGTATGCCTACCCTCCATCCATAGTCTTCCTTCTCCCCCAATTCAAGGTTCTCAGGGTGCTGGTGGCCCAGAGATGGGTGCAACATTCTCATACTGGGGCTCCTCCTGCCCCTCCTCATCAGACAGCTTCTGGGGATCCTGTTCCTGGGGGCCACCCTCAGGGGTCAGCTCCTGGGCCCTCCCCGAGTTCTTGGTGCCATCACCTAGTCCCCCGGCCACTTCCTCTGGTCCAGTTCCCGCAGACTCTAAGGCCCTAGTGAGCTCATGGTTCGGGGCTAAGTTGGGGCTCTGACTGGCAGTGCTGGAGGCCAGCCCGGGGCTGTCCTTATTTCGACTCAGGGCCCGGCGTGGCGGCTTGGGGATGGCACTCTTGACCTTGGGCTCTGCCTGGCCTTTCTGGAAGCTACCAAAACGACGGAGAACAGACCGGACGGGGCCCTCAGATACCTGGGGTGTCCCTGCCAGCATGTAGATCGTGGTCACGGAGCCTGAGCCCTCTGAGACACTGCCTTCAATGGCTTCCACACGCTCAGCCACTGTCCGGCCACCAAGTGGGAGCCGGCGGCGGCCAATGGCTGGATCCCTGGGGCTGGCAGCACCAGGAAGGGTCTCATCCGTTTCTGCTTTCTCCGGGCCCGAGGACTCCTCAGCCTCCTGGCTTTCCGGACTCAGCGGGGCCCCACGGGAGACCCTCTTGGGCTTTCGGAGAGGACTGGAGAGCTCCCCTGAGCTTTGGCGACTCTGTGGTGCAAACTTGGTGCCTTCAGCAAAGGAGACTGATGGCCGCTTGGCCCGTGCGAGGCTGGAAGTGCGTGGGATAGGGAATGGTGTGGAGGCGTCCTCAGGGGGAGGGATGGGACCTCCAGCCAGGCTGGCCTCTGGAAACTCTCCGTGGGCCACAGTGGCCATCCCTGGCAGAGGAGACAGAAGAGCTTGGCCAAAACTGGGCTGGCCACCCCAGTCCGTCCTGTTTACTCAGTTTAGCATCTGCTGGGGATCCTCATCAGTGGGGCAAGGAAGAGGGCGAGGGTACAGAGACAGGAGAAGAGCCTACTCCTTCTACACACTTTTCTCCCCACCCCTTCCCACTTTGAACTAATGCCACACTCTAACCAAGCTAACATTCTTTCAGTGCCACACAGTCATGTCCCTCTCGCCTTGGACCTTCACGTGCATTGTTCCGTCCTCCTGAAACACCATTCCCGTCCCTCCTCAACTTGCACTTTGTTGACTCCTGACTCCTGAGTCTAGCAGGCTCAGTTCCAATATCACGAACACGGAGACATCTTCCCTGCCCCTAATCACCCCTGACATGGCTGGATTATGAGCCCCTACGTGTTTGTCCCCCCATCAAAGCGTGCATCACCCGGTCCTACACGTGTCTGATTCCTGCCCACCACACTAGAAGGTTGGTGAGGATGGGAATCCGTGTTGTTCTTTACTATTTCCGCAGCCAGCAACAGTGACCTGCACTTGAATGGGCACCTGATACACGTTTGCTGAAGGAATAAAGAAGTAGTGGGCAGGGCTGCTCGGGGCCAAGCGGGCTGTTGAGGGATTGGTTACCTTCTTGGGGTGGCACGCAGTAGGCAGGGCCCTCGTCCTCCTCGCCAGACTCAGGATCAGAAGAGAAGGAGTCGTCCGAGGCCCAGCCGGCGGAGGGCGGCTCAATGAAGCTGTGATTGAAGGGGATCTCCGGGTCGTGGTGTGAGACTGCAGGGGGCTCTGGGTCAGGCACGGAGCTCCATGGAAGACCTTGTCCCGTCCCAGCCCCTGACCTGCAGCACCCACACTCACCTGTCACCCAGGGAAGCTTGTGGCTGCTGAGGGAACCACAGGGTAGCGCTGAGCCCAGGCTGGTCAGCGCCCCCCAGACCTGCATCTTCACCCTGGACACGGTGGCTTCATCTTTTGCTGGCCTGAGGGGAAAGGAGGGCAGTCAGTGCACAAGACCACCGGTTGGGGCAGCGTGGGGGCAGGAGAGAACGATGTGAGAGAGGCAGGCCGACACAGCGACTGTCTACCTCGGCGGTGCCCTTTGACGACAGAGTAAAACCCAAACCATTGAGCCTGAGATTTGGGCCTGTCAGAGAGGGCAGCATAGCTCAAATAGAACTGGGTAGCAGCTCTGGTTCCGGCTTCCCCCTCTCCGGGCCTCAGTTTCCTCATCTGTAAAGTGGGGACAACTCCTAGCTCTGAGACTCTTTTTCAGGACCCAGTATAGCTCCAGGCACCTGCTGAGGTTCCCCAAAATGCAGCTTTGTGTTATCATCTGGCTGAGTCCCCAGCTCAGCTATGTTTCTGGAAGTGGCACCACCTCCAGGAAGCCTGTCCTTGACCCCATCCCCAAGCTGCTTCATTGTTACCAACCCTCTGACGGCCTTTGTCATTCCCGGCCTGGCCTCCGGTGAGTGGCTTCTTCCCCACCCCCAGGGGAGGGGCTATTGAGTCTGCTCATCTGTGAATCCCCCATAGCACAGAGGAGGACGTGCTCAAGGCTCAGTGCACGAAGTAATAAGAGAGCACCAGACAGAGAATCCAGAACAACAGAGCAGGGGCTTTGTGCATGCTAGTGACAGGCTGGGTCACCTTGGGCCTCCATGTCCTCCTCTGTGAATTGAGAACGCTAATCCTCCTGCCCCCACATTCCCTGCTTTAAATCTTGCTGCTGTGAGTCTCCAAGGGATTTTGTAAAGGAACAAAGCCCTGTGCAAGCAACATTCCCCTGCAGCAGGCCCCCGCAAGCCCAAATCCTTCCTATTATCTCCTTTTCTCAGGAAGCTACTCTGCTAAACCACTGCTCAGACTTCTGTTGAACTCTGCTTCTGTTGAACTTCTGTTTATCTCTGCTAAACCACTGCTCAGACTTCTGTACTCTCCTTCGAGGGTGGTGGAGGGTGTTGAGGCCTCGTCTCTTCCCCTCCTTGCCCAGAGCTGCCCTGCTGCTTCTGCCTTCCCCTCATTCCCCCTCTGGTCCCTAAACCCTCGGCCTCCTGCTGCAGGTTTGAGATTTGCCATCCTGGTGCCCAGCGCCCACTGCGCACACGCATGCAACTCGGACACTCGCAGGGAAGGCGGGCAGCCGACCTGGTGTCTCCAGGCCATGGCCACTGCCAACTACCTCATGCCCTCTAAGTGCGCGACAAGACCAGCCCTTCCCCGCCGCTGAAAGGAAACCAGATGCTACCTTGCTCCCACCCTGTGGCCTGAGCTGGGGGTGGGGAAGGGGTGAGCCGGCATTCACCTGTCCTTGGGGTCCAACCGGGCGGCCCAGCAGCAGCAGGCACAGAAGGCGATGCCCAGGAGCAGCAGCAGCAGAGGCACAAGGATGCCCGCGATGAGGGCGGCATCCTGACCGTGAGGCCCTGGGGAGAGCGGGGGATGGCCGAAAGTTCAGGGCTTTCCTGTCTTCCACACATCGCATCTCATCTCCAGCTCTGAGTTGCCTCCCCCCCGGAATTTTCCACCTGTGGGTCCCTCCCCTTCTTCTGAGAGAGACAGGCTCTGCTCAGCCTGGAGGCCCTCTCCCCAAGGCAGCCTCTCTGCTACCCTGTCCCCTCTTCATGGCCCATGTCCCACAAGCTCTTGCTCCCAACTGTCACGCCTGATGCACATCCCGGTGTCCAGACCTGCCTGCTCACAGATGTCAGCCCTGGATGCGAGCCTGGTGTCTCAGCAGGCAAGGGCCGTATCATATCTTCAGGGGTCTCCAGAGCATCCATACAGATTTCAGGTATAGGGAATGTCTCTGAAGTGAGCCCAGCCTCCCTGGCAAGTGATACGTCCCTGAAGCCATATAAAGGGCCCATTTTCCCTGGTCACTGCACCCCACACCCGCCTTTTCACCTTACCCAGCTGGCAGGCCCCAGAGACAGGGTGGCAGGATCCCTCTGGGCATTCACAGGGAATAGAGCAGTTGTTGCCATGGAAGCCAGATGGGCATGAAGTGTTGCAGCTATGGGGTGACAAGAGAAACAGGCTGAAGGCTTGGTGAGAAGGGATAGGGGTGGGCAGGGGACAGGGGAAGGTGGATTTCTGGGCACTGCTCCCCAACCCCTGCCATGCAGACTTCCCTGGAGGATGCCCAAGCAGACTCCTCCGACCTCTGAGGACATTCTAAGTACCCCTGGCCATGTCTGGGAGAATCCCCTAGCCCCTAAGCCCATCTTCCAGAGAGGCCACCCCACAAGCTGCCCCTTGGTCCCCAGCCCCCCAGGGTATACCCCAGAGTATAGGGCAAGATCCACCCCTCATGATGCTCGTCCCTAGCCCATCCAACACTAATGTGAAATAAGCAAGATGCCAACAGCATCCAGAGAAACGTCCTCAGGGTCTGGAGGTCTGAGTCCGGCCCTGCCCCAAACTCTCTGGGCCTTGGTCCTCTCTTCTATGAGATGAGGTCTCTTCCATTTGATACTACATTCTGTCCTAGAGGCGGAAAACCTGACATTGGAGACATTGACCTTGATTATGTTTCACCACATGAAGGCCTCACGGGAACAACAATGGAGTTGGGAGTCCCACCCCTAAATAACTTCCCCGGCCTAGTTCCACAGCCAGGTCTTTGAGATTAAGATTAGATCACTCTGACCCTTCTTCAGAAGGTGCAGACCTCACAACAGGAGGACAACTTCTTCATTAAGAGCTTGCTGGGTGGGTATCCGGGAGGCAGGCAGAGAAGCCCCGGGAAGGGAAGTTTAGGACACAGATTGCACTGACGCCTGACCGAGGCCCGTGCCTCCCTGCCAGGGCCCCAGTTCTCACCTGGGTCCCCAGTAGCCAACGTCGCAGACACATTCCCCAGTCACAGCATCACAGGCCCCCTGAACACAGGTGGGGCAGGTAGAGGTGCAGCCTTCCCCAAAGGTGCCGAGCGGGCAGGGGTCTTCACATCTGAGGTGAGGCGAGACTCGGAAGAGGAGGGCAGGGCAGGTCTGGCAGGGCAGACCCCCCCCAAAAAAAAGGTGCTACCCGTCTTCCCCCATGCTTCTGGACTCAGGGCCCCAACTGTCTATGCCTCAGCAATGAAGCTCAGGTGTTAACAGGGCCTTGAACCTGGGGCCAAATCCCATAGGTGACAAGATTACAGATCCCTGGAGGGGGAAGAGAGCAGGATACCTGAGCGGTGAGGGAGCTGGAAGAGAAGCCTGCCCGGGGCCTCATCAGCACCCCTCTCTCTTCCGTCAGTCTTGGCCAGGAGGCAGGCCCCCAGTGGGGGAGGGGCCAGCTATCCCAGGGCTGGAATGAGGACCCTGAAAGAGGGGGGCCCCCCACCCCGAGCAGGCTGGCCCCCTCACCTGGGCCCCAGCCACCCAGGGTCACAGCGCTGACAGTGCCCAGTGTCTGCCTGACAGGCCTCCCCAAGCCGGCAGTGGGGGCACTGCTTCCGGCAGCTCTCGCCAAAGGTGCCGGGTGGGCAGGGCTGGTGGCATTGGGTTCCATTCCAGCCCGGCTCGCAGGACTCACAGCTGCCTGTATCTGCAGAGCATGGCTTGTTCTGCTTGCAGTGGCCGCAGCTGGGAAGAGAAGGAGTCATGGGAGCACTGAGGAGCCCATGGATGGAATGCCCACCCAGGCCTCCAGGGACACTGGAGAGCATCCAGGACACTCAGGCAGGTCTCAGCCTCAGTTTCCCCACGTTGTACAACAAAAAGGCCGGACAGATGATCTCCGTAGGATTCCAGCCCTCTCCTTCCAACTTCCCATTCCAGGACCCATCCTTCCCAGGGTCCCAGGATTAGCCCAGGCAGAGCAGCCAAGATACCTTGGCCAACCTTCTCCCTCCTATCTTTTCTCCTCTCTTCCTCCTACCCACGCCATCTCTGAGGTCTGGTATGAATGTGACTCTTCTATCTTATAACATAAAGATCCATAAAAATTAAAACATGTCTGTTTTCATCACTATAATTTCAAGTTTATCTTATGTTTGAAAAAAAATGCTGGGGCACCTGGGTGGCTCAGGGAGTTAAGTCTCGGACTCTGGATCTCGGCTCAGGTCATGATCTCACAGTTTGTGAGTTCGAGCCCCCCATCGGGGTCTGGGCTGACAGTGCAGAGCCTGCTTGGGAGTCTCTCTCCCCTCTCTCTCTGCCCCTATTCCTCTCTCTCTCTCTCTCAAAATAAATAACTTTAAAAATATATTAAAAAATGCTTTCCCCAGTTTTTTTGAGATATAACTGACAGTATACAACTTAAAAAAAATTTTTTTTTAATGTTTATTTATTTTTGAGACAGAGTGAGACAGAGCATGAACGGGGGAGTGTCAGAGAGAGGGAGACACAGGACCTGAAATAGGCTCCAGGTTCTGAGCTGTCAGCACAAAGCCCGACGCGGGGCTTGAACTCACGGACCGCCAGATCACGACCTGAGCCGAAGTCGGACACTTAACCGACTGAGCCACCCAGGCGCCCCAACGGTATGCAACTTTAAAGTGCACAGCATAATGACTTGACTTACATATAGTGTGAAATGATTACCACAGTAGGTTTAGTTAATATCCCTCATCTCATATAGGTACAAAAAAGGGAAAACAATGGCTTTTTTCTTTGTGATGCAAACTCTTAGGATCTACTCTCTTAGCAACTTTTCCAACAAGGTTTACCTTATTCTAATTTCTTATTGATTCTTAACAGTTTCTTGACAAGGTTCCCCCCAGATAATTATTTGGAGTCATATGCTTGGATCAGACTCATTTGTTCATAAAATCAACTTAGCAGACCAGCATCAAAAAAAGAAAAACAAAAACATTACAGTATATATACACATATGTGTGTATCTATACACACATATATGTATCTATACACACATATGTAATATATATTATATATATGAAGCAAAGATAAGTATATGTTGTTAAGCTTTTACCACAGGGGGGTGTGAATGAGATAGGGGGGATGTAACACACATTTCTTTTTGTTGTTGTTTTGCTCATTTTATTTGTTTTTAAGTAAGCGCCATCCCCAGCGCCCAACATGGGGCTTGAACTCACAACCCCCAGATCAAGAGCCAAATGTTCTACCTACGAGCCGGCCAGGCACTCCTAAAACCCATTTCTTATTGTGGGTGGGGCCGGCCAAAGTTTGAAAGCCACGAGGTCTAAAAGGGACCCTGCAATCATTTCGTCACGTGGTTCATCTTTTATCTGCTTCTAAATAGAGCTTGCTAGTACTCCTATTGTCCGTTTAACAGTAACCGGACGTAGGGTGGGCGAGGCCGGACCTAGGGGCGTCGGGGGTCTTTTTCCCCCTTTCATCCCGTCCCTGTATGTTTTTGCCGAGGGCACCGCGCGACGCTCCCCCTGCGCCCCCGCCCCTGCCGGGCCCATCCCCTTTCTCTCCCGTTCCCTTCAGTTCCTTCGCCCGCCCTCCCCGCGCTCTGTCCGCACCCCCACCGCCGGCGGCCCGTCCCTCTGCCCGGCTCCTGCGTGAGCCGCGTCAGCACCCGCCCCCCGCACGCCCGCCCCGCAGCCTAGCCGCAGCCCCGCGGCCCCCGCTCACCTGTCGCGGCAGTGCGGCCCGTAGCTGCCGGCGGGGCAGGGCAGCTCGCAGCGCGCGCCGCGGAAGCCGGGCGGGCAGGCGCACAGGCCGGAGACGGCGTTGCAGCGGCCGCGCACGCACTCGCACTCATACCGGCACTCGGGACCCCACCGGCCCGGCCGGCAGACGCAGCGGCCGGTCTCCTGCGCGCACGGCGAGCCGTGGCAGGCGCAGCGGAAGCTGCAGCGGCGGCCCCACCAGCCCGGCTCGCAGCGGCAGGAGCCGTTGGTCTGATCGCAGCGCGCCACCGCCGGGTTGCACTGGCACGGACGGCGGCAAGTGGGTGACCACCAGCCGGGCTCGCAGCGGCACGCGCCCGTCGCGGCGTCGCAACGCCCGTGGGGGCTGCAGTCACACTGGAACTCGCAACGGCTGCCCCAGCGTTCCGCCTGGCAGTGGCACACGCCCGTGGCCGGCTCGCACTGGCCGTGCGGGTGGCAGGCGCAGGTCTCACGGCAATCTGGGCCCCAGTACTGACTCGGGCAGCCTGCAGGAGTCGGGTGGGGAACATAAAGGGGTCAGTGGGCTCAGGGCCAGGCACGGATCTCCGCCCCGCGCGCCCTTCCACAAGGAAGAGAGGCGCCAGGCCCACCCTCCAAGAGCCGGAGACAGACCCTTGAACATCTGGCAGCCTAACCTCCTGGGGCACAGCTCACTTCCTGCCTCAGACTCACGAACTACAGAAAGCCTTTGGAGTGGCCCAGACTCCCACTTCATACTCCAGAACACACTTAAAGTTCCTGAGTGGGAAAGGTTTGCCCAGAGTCACACAGCAGTAGGATTTCATTCACGTCCCTTCCTCTCTCTCATGCCCATCCCCCCTCCCTCCACCCCCACCCCACTAGAGATGACAGAGCGTCCCAGTGTCCACCCCTGCCTGGATACTGACCATGAGGGTCACAAGAGAAGCCACATTTCCCCCCTTGAGTCTCCTCTCAGCCCTGATTCCTGGTGTCTGCTCTCTGGCCATCCTGCCCACCAGGACAGGGCAGAGCCCTGCCAGATATCTCCTTCCACCCTCCACACATGTATAAAGTGCACACAAGGGAGACGGAGAACGTGTCCATTTTGTGATCAACAGGGATAACCACAATCTTTTTTGAGAAGTTGTGGATGGTGAAGGGCCCAGAACTGAAAGTGTGGGTAGGGCTTTGTGGATATGGGTAAAAACCAGATGACTCAGGGCATCTTCCAGGAATGCGTCACTTCCTGACTCTGGGCCTCAATTTCCTCAGTGAGGCTTGGAGGGATTCTGGTTCTGCCGTTTTAAGATCACATTTCTACCCGCTTTGCCTCCCCGCTCCCCTCCCTGGTTCTGCCTGGCAACTTCACCCTCCAGATGAAACTCAGGACTCACGGGAGTTGCACTGGGCCCCAAAGAATCCAGGTTTGCAACGACAGAGGCCTGGTTTCACGCACACTTCATCTTCCCGGCAAGCATCCAGCCCCTCACAGATGGCTGAAAAACACCCCACCCAGGTGGGAAGGACGGTGGCATGGCACCACCAGGGGACACTCTGCCCCTCTCACTGGCTCCCAGCGCCCTGCCCCGTCAAGAGCCATTCCCTCAGGGCGGGGGGGGGGGGGGGGGGGCTGTCAGGATGGACCCTAGCTCTAGGGCTCAGAAGGGGAAATAGGAGGCCCCAAGAGGGGAGGCAGGAAGGGTCACTGGACTATGTTCTCCTTTCTTCTCAGGTGGGGATCCGTTCTGGCTACTCACGGATAGTGCATTCTTGGTCTTTCTGCCTCCAGCCTGGGCAGCACTGGAGCTCAGCAGAGGGGCTGTGGGGCAGAGAGGGGTCAGCCGGGGGACAGACAGACTGGCTCCGCGGGTGGATCACTGTCTCTGGCTGAGATGTGGGAGGCTGCCTCAGCCCCATCAGGCAGGCCTAGCCAAGAGTCACAGCCACAGTGTCCCCAATTCCTTCCCTTTCCTTCCCTGGCCTTCCCACCTTCTGTCTTGACTACCCACCACCTTCTAGGCTGTCCCCAAGCCCCCCTCCCTTCAGCCCATGACCTCTTCCCTCATGTCCTCCTTCCCTGCAATGCCGCAATACCAGTTCAGGCACCCCCCCGCCCCCATCAGATTCCTACAAAGACCCACCTGCCGGCCGTGCAGACATGCCGCCCGTTGGGGTCCAGGTTGGACCCCTGGGTCCCCTGTGTCCAGAGCAGCAACAGTGAGACCAGCAGCCTCAGCCCCATGGCGGCCAGTCCAGCGGGAGGGCTTGGGTTAGTCTGGCCCCCACGGCTCCCAACCCCCTCCCTGCTTCCTTCCAAGGCCTTTCCTGAGGAAACCAGTGCCGAGAGGCGGGCTGCCATGAGGCACCTCCCTGAGAGGGCGGGCGGGTGGGTGCTGGGAAGACCAGACGCCAGAGAAATGAAAAGGAAAGCCGAGGGCAAAGGCTGAGTCGGGGCTTTAAGGGGCTGGTCTCAGTGTGGAGGGGGCAGGAAGATGAAGCTGCAAATCCCAGGGTACTGGGGACAGGCGAGGGTGTGGGGTGCGAGTGGGAGCCACATCTTTCCATTAGGTCATGCTACCCAACTGAGGCCCTAGCTGGGTGACTCCTCCCCACCCACTAACAACCAACAAGACCCTGTGAGGAAACCTCAGCCTGCCTTTGGTCCTGGCAGAGTCAGACGGAGGCAGACCAGTCACACACAGACATGAAGCAGTTTCTGGGTATCGTGGGCAGTGGCTTTATTACATTGGCTTAGGCCGTTCGCATAGACCCTTGGGAGGTAGGTAGCCCGCTCTCCATTTTACGAATGGGAAAACGGAGACTCAGGGAGGAAGCGCTTTCATGTGACCCCGGAGGCTTGGCACAGAGATACAGGGAAGGAAGGTAGGCTGAGCTCTTCATCATCCCCTGGCTCAGGCCTGGATCGCGAAAGAGCCTGGGGAGGGCTGAGAAGGAGGAAGCCCTGTCCTCATTTGAGGCCACACATCTACCCATAGCCAGATTCCAAAGTCAGGTCTCTGGGGCAGCTGAGACAAAGATGTTCATTGAGTGCAGAGCACGGCTGGTCAGGAGTTGAGGACTGTGGGGCTGCCCACAGGCTCCAAGTGGGGTGGCTGTGGGGTCTCCTCTTCTCCCCCTAGCTTACTGGGGGCCATGCTGCTGGTCTGGGCTTCAGGGGCCTCTGTTTCACCCCGATAGGACAGGCCAAAGCTGGGGGGAGAATCAAGAGGCACGCTGAACTTGGATGCCAGAGAGGTCAACGATATGGGCTGAGGGCAGGGGCTGGTGAGAAAAGGGATACAACAGGAAAAAAGGGCAGTGTGAGGTATTGAGGGGGCAAAGGGGCCGGGACCAGGGCCAATGTGGGGCAGCATGCTCAGAGCTCAGGACAGCAAAACGAATATCAGTGGAGCAGGATAGGGGGAAAGAACAAAGGTGGGGCCCCTCCTTCACCCCCACAACCTTTCCCCTTCCTCTTCTCCCAACATACAAACTCTGTATTCGGGACTCAGTGGGTGGAGGGTGGGCTCCCTTATCACTGGAGAGTAGGAGCCATGAGCTGTCTTCATCGTCACTGAGGCAAAGAGGAGAGAGGAGATGCAGGGGTCATTAATCAAGGCCCTAGGGGACACCAGGAGTCCAGCTATGTTCAGGCCTCTGCACAGCACCCAGGAATGGCCAAGGGAGGACAGAGTGACCCTGGGCCCCTCAAGGCTGGAGAGAAGGTGGTGCTGGGGAGATAAAGGACATCTTGAGGCTTTTACTTTACAGCCTGACGGCCGGCCCTGACATAGCTGGAACTACAGTCTGAAACTTCTGAGAACAAACAGATCCAGCCAAGACAGGAAACTGAAAAATTCATGTGAAGAAGCAGCATTACCAGGTTTCTTTGCCAGGAGGTACAGTGAGCACGGCACGTGGGTGCAGTGCAATCCAGAGAGAAGGGTGGCAGAATGGAAGGCCCAACAGGACAGGCTGGACGGCAGGTCCAGGGGGTGACCAGGCCAGAGTGGTAGGTTCAGCAGAACAGACAGGACAGCAGGCTCAGGGGGTAACCAGGCCAGGTTAGCAGGTTTAAGCCATAACTAGGTGACAGGCTCAGGGAGTAAGGCTAAGGTGGTAAGCTCAAGGGGTGACTAGGCTGGGTTAGAGCATGACCAGGCTGGGACATCAGGCTCAACAGAAAGAGGAAGGGAGAGCTGGCTCAGTGGGAATGGAGGCAGGGACTTACCTGCTCTCTGTTTCCTCTGGAATCCCTAACATCTTGGCCTTGATCTTCTTCCGCTGCTTCTTGACAGCCACCTTCATGGCTTCAACCAGAAGCCCAGGGACCCGGTGGTCCGTGAGCAGCTCCCTGCAGAGGAGGGAGAGGGGCCGAGTAAGCAGTGGGAATGCCAACAGTAGGTCTCATCCCAAGTACCTGTGCATGTTGCCCCCCCCCCCTTTTTAAAACACTCCGCCTTGCTAACACCCCTCAGACCTTAGCTTAGTTGTTGCCCTTTCCTAGGAGTACTTCTTTGACCACTGCTGTGACTCTTTGTACCACCTCCTCCCTCATTTGGAAGAAGTTCCTGGAGGGCAGGTGCTGTGTCCTCCCAGTGTCCCGCACAGTGCCTGGCACATGTCACTGTGGATATATCAGTGAGCCAAAAAATGAAGCTGGTGACTTGAGACTTGGGAATGGGTGTGAGTGGAGCGCCCCCATCCCCAGCTTCCCAGACCCCGCCCACCGCCCACCGCCCTCACCTCTGGAAGTAGGCCAACTCCTCCTTCAGCAGGAACACGTTGGCTTTGAGTTCATTCCTCTCCTGAAGGATCTGCTCAAGTTCCTCTCGACTGAAGCTGCACTGTTCTACCTTGGAGGGGCGCCCTGGCTGAAGGACGGGTTTGGTCGATGGGGGTGCCTCTGCTGGCGTTCCCCTGCCCCCCCCCCCCCCCCGGGGCCATCCCAGGAATGCTAGAGCAAGTGACTGGCAGGGAGACTTGGGAGGCGAGGGCACTGCAACAGATGACAGACCAGTGCTCTGGCTGAGAGTGAGAGCAGAGGCCGGCTGGTGGGGGGGGGACGCACACTTGTATGCCACCTTCCAATTTCCCGGTGGGGGGACGCACACTTGTATGCCACCTTCCAATTTCCCGGTGGACCTGCTAACGCCGCACAGCAAACCTTTCCCGAGTGCCCACCAAGTACCAGACCTGCGAATACTACGACGGGCACTCACCGGGTCCTCAGGGGTCCCTGGGGCTCCCGCCTCAGCGGTTGCCCGCTCGGGCTCCTGCCTCTGCTCGTACCCGGCCCCCCTGGCCTGGTCCTGCGCCGGCTCCTGAGCCAGCTCCACTGCCCCCTGGCGCTGTAGCTCCCGCTCGCCCTCGCGGTCCCTCGCGGCACGCAGCTGGGTTTGCACCGCTGCCAGTTTGTGCCGCAGCTCTGAATTCACCAGCAGGAGGCGCTGCAGCTGCTCCTGCAGCTGGGGGCGGGGCAAAAGAGAAGGTAGGCGGGGTGTCGGTGGGCGAGGTGGAGAGCCCCGCCCCTCGCCCCTCGCCCCGCCCCTCGCCCCTCGCCCCGCCCCTCGCCCCTCGCCCCGCCCCGCCCTCACCGCCTCCGTCTCCTGGCTGCGCTGCAGCAGGTCGCGGTTGTGCGCCCGGAGCTCGTCTCGCTGGCGGTCGGTCACCTCCTTGAGCTGCCGCAGAAGAGCGCGCTCCTCTGAGGAAGGGGCGAACTTAGCAGCGGCTTGGGGTGGGGGCCCTGAGCCGGCCCACCCCACACCCTGGTCGTGCCCGCACTCACCGTGTGGCCCAGAGTGCAGCTGTCTGCGGAGGTGCTCGTTCTCCTCGCGCAGCCGCCGCAGCTCTAGTTCGGCCTGCTGCGCTGACACCTGCAGCTGGGGAGTCCAGGCTGTGAGGGCTACGCTCCCACCAGCCCTGCGGGTGGCGAGGGGAGGGGGCGGTGACTCACTGAGTCCGGGTCGGGCCCCACGGCAGCCTTTTCCAGGAGCTCCAGCGCCCGAACCACGAGCGGCACTAGCCTGGCCGCCGCCTCCGGCCCGAAGCGGCGCGCCAGCTCCTTCAGCTCCGTGCCCAGGGCCCCTGCTAGATGGTACACGAGCTCCGCGGCCGTCCCTGACCCGGCGGCCACTCGAGGCCCGCAGCCAGGCACCCCGGGTATCGTCCCCCTGGGCTCCATGGTTCCACAAGGCCAAAAGCTGCGACACCCCCTCCAACCCTAACTAGGGCAGGAAAAAGCCAAACAGTTTCGGCCCAGGAAGCAGTTTAGGGCAGTAGAGGGCGGGGAAGAGGCGACAGAGGAGGAGCGATTAAGGGAAAAGGCGTGGGGAAGGAGGTAGTGCACTGGGTCCCCTGGGCCCTGTCCTGTTCGGATCCCCCAAGGTCACAGGAAGCAGGACTGCCTGCTTCCAGCCAGGCGTCCCAGGGCTGAGGCTCAGGGCTCTAAGTGGTCACTTTCGTCAATCCCTCCCCACAGCCTCCAGTCCAGGCTCCACCCTAGTGTCTGGTGTCATGAGGCTCCACTTGGCAGCCAAGCACTACAGGCAAGAGGTGAGAGGTAGGAGGGTTGTCCCTGGTCTCAGAGACAGTCATCGGTGAAGCCGCGTGCCTATTTCCCCAACCAGGAGTGACACAAAGCTTAAGGGGCTAGGCTGGGCACCACAGTTGGAGGGGCAAATCCATAAGCTTCCAGACTCAGAAAATGGCAGCAACTGTTCCAAAGGATGTTGAATAGGAGTGATTTGGAGACAGAGAGAGAGAGAGAGAGAGAGAGAGAACGAATACGAGCGCACACACATGCAAGAGCAGGGATAGGCAGAAAGAGAAAAAGACAGAGAATCTTAAGCAGGTCCAGACCCAGCACAGAGAGCTTGATCTCACAGCTATGAGATCATGACCTGAGCCAAAATCAAGAGTCGGGACACTTAACTGAGTCACCCAGGTGCCCCGGTTTGCAAATATTTTGAAGGGATGTTGACAAATGTGGTCAAGCAGTAAGGGTGTGAAAGCCCAACCCCACCTCCGTTCCCGGAATCTAAGGGATACTTACTTGGTCCCACAGCCCATGAAAAGGAGGCTCATGCCCCTTTAAGGTTGAGGCCAGCATAGTGCTATGAACAAGTCCAGCCTCCCTACATCCAGAATTTGAGCTCAGGAGGAAAACAACAACAACTCAAAAACTCCTATTTATACAAAATTTATTATTACACTTTACTCAGGACTACAAGCCACCAGAGATCAATAACACAAGAAGCACAAAGACAGGAAAATGGGGCCAAGCTGCTGAATGTCACCAGCTTGTCTTTGGGGGTAAAAGACTCCAGCCTGTGGAGCGTCTGAAGCAGGGGGAGGTGAGGATACAACTAGGCATAGAGGTCCTCTCGATCCGCGGAGTAGACCTCGCCCTCTTGCAGGAGAGCGAAGTTGAGGAAGTGGGAAGGTCTGTGCACCTCGTGGTAGAACTCTTTGGGGTTTGCCAGCTGCAACTCATACTTCATGTTGGGATCATGCCGCACACCTTGGGGTAGAAGGAATGGTCTAGTGTTAACAAGGTGCACCTGCCTCACCCAGCCTGGACCCTGGCCACCTCCAAACCAGAGTCAAGCCCCAAGTGCTAAGGGGGATGGCCTACCCCAGCCCCACTTCCCCATGCTGAACTTACCCATAAAGTTGTAGTTCCATGAGGACTGGGCAGGGACCATAAAAAAGCCAAGGAAGCGGTCTGACAGCAGCATCTGGACCCTTTCATAATGCGAGGGTAGATAGCCCTTGGGATTGTTGCCCTTGTCTGTGTTCTGGCGACCCCATTCGTAGCCACTGGGGGTCAGCTTATAGGCTGTCAGTGTGCAGGAGCCTGGTGTGAAACTGACAGAGCGATGAAGACAGAGTCAGAGCTCAGGCCACCATTCTGGGCCCTGTGCTGCAATGCCTGCCGCACCCCATTTCCTCCCAAAGGGGCCCAAGTCTACCTGCAGGTGATGATAATGGTCTTCTCACCATCCCAAGATGGGTTGTCAGCCATGATCTTAGCATGGGTGGTGACATCCTGGGGTGACAGCTGGGGGGACTCATTGGGCTGAGTGTGGATCCATCCTAAGGGTTCCATTTCCTATAGGCAAAGAGAGGTGAAAAGTTATCTGGAGCCTCATCTGCAGACGGGAATCACCCCATGAGAACAACATGGCTGCCTTCCTTCCACCACTCTCACAGAAGAAAGCTCCCATTCTTCCACACCCCCACTGACCTTGAGGTACTCATGCTGGGGCAGTTGGCCAGGCAGATGCACGGTTTGGTGAGTGCCCCACTGCGGTACCATCACGATGCAGCGGATCTCCTTCACCTGGGGGTTATCCGGTGGGCTGACCCCATACAGGTATCCTGCAATCTGGAAACAAAGGGGTCAAGAACCAAAACGATTCTTAGTACCATTCCAGACTCTGGGCTATCAGCCCTGTGTTTCATTCCCTTCCCCAAGAACAAAGGAGAGCTTCTTAAAACGTGGTCAGAATCTCTTGCATCACAGTAGCCTAGGGTGCTTGTTCGAAATGTTAAACATGGCCCTCATCTCGGACTTATCACATCAGAATCTCAAGTGGGGTCCAAGAATCTGCATTGCTCACACACTCCCCAATTGATTAAGCAGTATCCATAAATAAATGAGCACACCAACACACAGCTCATGAATTTTCACAAGATGAACACATCTTTAAGTCCACCACTAGGTGGTATTTTGAATTTTACACGGCCATCGACAAAGAGGACCTGTGTCCTATAAACCCACCCACAATCTTCTATTAACAATCTTCTCAAATTCACCAACCTGAGGCCACAAATTGGGTATTGTATACAATATGAATTACCTGATTACTAGTAAGGCTAAACATCTTTTCAAGGTAGTTTGTTTATTTTTGAGAGAGAAACGGAATGTGAGCATAAGCAGGGAAGAGGCAGAGAGAAAGGGAGAGAGAGAGAGAAAATCCCAAGCAGGCTCCGCACTGTCAGTACAGAGCCCGACATGGGGCTCAAACTCACAAACTGTGAGATCATGACCTGAGCTGAAATCGAGACTGAGCCACCCAGGCACCCCCCTAATCATCTTTTCATATGACATTTGCCATTTGTAGTTCCATTTCTGAACTACCTTCATATTCTTTGCCTATTCTTCTGGTTATTTTTTTATTTTATTAATTTTTATTTTAGACAGAGAAGCTCTGTACTGAGTGTGGAGCCCCATGCAGGGCTCAATCTCACAACCCTGGGATCATGACCTGAGCTGTAATCAAGAGTTGGATGCTCAACTGACTGAGCCACCCATGCGCCCCTACAATTACTTTTAAAAATCAACTTCCCTGTTCTAGATTCTAATCCACGTTATTTTAGAATTATGCAAAATTTTCTTCCTGTTTTTAGTGTGTCTTTTGCAGCACCCTTTGTCACACACAAGCTATTGATTTTGATTACGGTTTGGTGTCCTTTTTAAAAAATTTTTAATGTTTGGTTTTGAGACAGACAGTGAGCAGGGGAGGGACACAGATAGAGAGAGACACAGAAGCCAAAGCAGGCTCCAGGCTCCAAGCTGTCAGCACAGAGCCTGATACAGCGCTTAAACCCATGAACCATGAGATCATGACCTGAGCCAAAGTTAGATGCTCAACCAACTTGAGCCACCCAGGTGCCCCATGGTTTTGTATCTTAAGAAGGCTATCTTGGGGCTGCCTGGGTGGCTCCGTTGGTTAAGCGTCTGACTCTTAGTTTTAGCTCAGGTCATGATCTTATGGTTTCTTGAGTTCGAGCCCCACGTTGGGCTCTGGGCTGTGGGCTTGGGATCCTTTCTCTCTCTGCCCCTCCCCAATTCAGGCTGTCTTTGTCTCTCTCAAAATAAATAAATAAACTTTTAAAAAAAAAGGCGATCTCAGCATTACAATAATAGATATTTTCTTCTAATACTCTACAGCTTAGTATTTTATATTCAGGTCTTTACTCTACCTGCATTTTTTAAGTGCTGTGAGGCAGTGTTCTGACTGTTCCAATGCCACAGAGCATCCTTAATCCTACAGATCTGATACACATTTATTATGTACACAGGAATCCCTTTCTGACTATATGCTATACTCTTCCAAAAACTTTTGGAACTCTTAACTGCCATAGCTTTATAACGTTTTAATATTTGGTGGGAGCCAAAACCCTCCTTGCCGTTTCGGCCACTCTTATGTACCTTGCGTTCCAGGCAGTCTCAGGTGAGTTTTAGGCATGTAAAATGCCAGGCACACACTATGGCTTAGTTGAGCACACTTACTCACTTGGGCCCGCAGGTCAGATATGCAGATGAACTTCTTAAGCACATTCTTGGGAAGGATATAGGTATAACCAGTCTCCTTGATGTCATCAGATGAAACATAGATATGATTGGTCCTCAGGTGAAGGTTGGCAGCAGAGATGGCCCTACAAATGGTGAGGAATGTAAGCATTTCTCAGGCCGAGCACCACAGGCAGCATCAGTAGGCTTTGCCACCCCTACCTCTTCCCCTTACAGTACCTAACCCGCCATTCAGTCTTAGAGGAGAAAGTCTGCGTCTCATAGTTGCTGGTGGTAGAAGTAATGATCTCATCACCATGCTTGTTGACAGTACGAGTCTGTGTTGCTGTCAGCTGCGACTGTTCCTTGGTCTGCTTCTCGATCTCTGCTATCTGCTGCCGCTGCTGTGATGGTGCTGAGATCTCCATACCCAGGATGATGTCTCGAATTTCCGATTGTGTCAGTGATGCCACGTTCACGCTGCGGGGACAGCATGGGTCACACCACAAGATCCCTTCCCTTGGTCATATGCCTCAATGGCAAGAGTGTAACTTGGTAAGACAAGGGACTCCATACCCTTACCCCAGACAATCCTAAGTGTATAGTGGAGATGTCCCAATACCGGTTAAGATTTATCACAGCCCAGGATGGCCCTGAGCATGTACACCCTTTCAGCAACACTCAAACCTGCTCAGTAGCCATACCTCCCTCTTTTCCTTGACAAGAAGTGCCCTGGTTTATAGAACAATTCTCAAAAACAGAAACCCTTAGAACACGTTCTCAATCATTGCTGGTACTGTCAGTCACCTCAGTCATCCTGGGTCGGGGGGGGGAGGGGTACCTGGACATCTATGGACATTTTTCTTCTTGGTTGCCAAAATGACAGGAAGAGGGAAGGAAGGGGTGTGTGTGCTGTTAGCAGTGGTACCTGGGGATGTGGATGTTAAAACTGCCTGTAACATGAACGGTAAAGAAATGCCCTGCTCAAAATGGCAACATGAAACAATGCCCAAGAATCAGATGGAAACCCTGAAACACTGACATTTTCTACATTATCTGAAGACACTATCTTTTTTCTGTAGGCATCTCCAGGACAATTCCTTGAGAAATTTCTGAGCCTTAAATGTTTCAAAAAACCCAGAAACCACATACCGAACCATTCATTTCACCCTTTTAGGATGTCTCCCACCCACCAGCGCTCACTTGTTTTTCTTGCCGTAGTCGGCCAAGATCAGATCTTTGAGCTGCACTTCCACCTTGATCCACTCCTCGTCAGTCAGAGTGGGCCAGATATGGTGTGGCTCTGTAATAGTCGTCTTGTCTGGCTTCAGGATCACCTTCGCCCGGTCATTGTTCACGTGCAGGGCACGCAGAATCAAGATGAGGCGGGAGAAAGCCTGAGAAGAGGTATGGCAACAAAGGGCGGGGGGGTCAGACACTGAGGTCCTCCCTGTTTCCTCGATTCTGTTCTTTCAGGGAACCCAGAAATTGATTTCAAACTCTAAGGTAGAGCCTCCACCGCTCTCCCTGTCAACTTTTTATGCAGAGCACAGAATTGCTGTCTCATCCACAGGCTGAAGATGTGAAAATGGCCCCATAGGGGACCTGGGGAAAACTTAAGGAAGGCACAGGATTGTCTTATGACCCCCAACCCACTCCTCTTAGAGTGACCTTCTTTGTTAGGCAGTTTCATACCGTATAAGATGAGATAGTCTTGAGCCAGTCATCATAGAGATTAAAAAGAACCATCTGGGGTTCAGTGGCTTTAAGGATGAGGTCCCCAAACTTTTCCACCTTGAGACAAGCCTGGAAAGGGAGCTGGAGCTCCGATCCTTTGATCACAATATTGGGGAAGTCCAGCAAGTGCACCTGAGACAAGATCAAGTCCAAGATTAGAAATAGCCTATACGTCTCAGCCCTCCTTTCTTCTACCTCATCCACCTCTCACCTCCAATGGGTCCAGCATGCCCTTCCTAGTGACAATGATCTGCTTGGGCTGCTCCTCCACAGGCAGAGATCGGATCAGGGCAGCCACTTCCTCAGCCGTCTTCCACTTGGCCAGCTAAAAAGGAAGAGGGGAGGAAGTGGAAATTGAGTGTCTATCACCACAGGTCAACTAGAACAAAACAGCCTAGGTCTTGAGATAATCAACCTATGTTTCTGTTGCACACCGCTACTGAATGTTAGGTACTTTGGAGGTGCAAAAGAAGTGTCAGATGGCTTTGCCCAAAAGGGTTTTTCAACCTAGCTGGCCAGACAAAACTCACACAAGATATACCACAAGCCGGTATTTGATTATATAATACCAAGTGTCTGGGACAAAATAAATTAAGGCTAAAACTGATAAAAAGCTATACAAAGAAACAGGTCTTAAGGGATAAGAAAGACTTGATTAACAGAGTAAAGGGGAGAGATCATTCTAGAAAGAAAGATACATGAGCAAAGCCACAGAAGTGGAAATGGATGTCAGAGTTTGGGGATACTAGGAGGAAGCAGGTTTTATTTATTTTTTTATTAAAAAAAAATTTTTTTAAATGTTTTATTTATTTTTGAGAGAGAGAGAGAGAGACAGAGCATGAGCAGGGGAGGGGCAGAGAGGGAGACACAGAATCCGAAACAGGCTCCAGGCTCTGAGCTGTCAGCACAGAGCCCGACGCGGGGCTTGAACTCACAGACCGCGAGATCATGACCTGAGCTGAAGTCGTACGCTCAACCAACTGAGCCACCCAGGTGCCCCAGGAAGCAGGTTTTAAAGGAAGAGAAACCATGGGTGGACAGGTGGTAGCTCAGCCAAATTATCAAGTGTCTAGGAAGCCAGAAAAGAGTTAATTCAGCAAAAAAAGAGTTAGATAGATAGAGGTAGAGATTTGGCAAAAATGAGGTCTTAAGCATACTTGGTTCCCTTTAGAAAGATGATTCTTGGTAGTCTTGTTCAAGGTAGGTTAGAGATGGGAGATGCAAGAAACAGAGAGAACAACTGGTAGGTAATGAAGGACCTCACATACTGCTGGGCCCCCTGTAGAGTACTCCCCAAGTTAAGTAATTTGGAGCAAAGGTTCAAATGAGACACAATCTCTCACAGAGAGAAACAGGAGGATGTGCCCTGGCTCCCTGCTCCCCAGAGAAAAAGGGGCAGCAAGGTTCCACAGCCTCTCTACCCTTTAACCAGCTCACCTGCCCCAGACGCTTCTGTCCAGCCCACACAGATGTGTGGATTATCTTGAGGAACAGCTGCCCTGTGCGTGGATTGAAGATGAAGATGGCCCCATTGATAGGTTTGGTTGTCAAATTCCCTTCAAAGGTCTAAAGAATGAGATCATCAGTTAGTGCGGCCTAGACACAACCACCCTACCTTCCCATATGCACACATTTGCCTCATCACCCTCTCACAGGCATATATAGTCCCACATCCCTAGGTTGTTTCTAATTCTCACCTTGTGAATAGTCACTCTGTAGACATTAGTGTCATCCACAAACCAGATAATTTGGTTGGAGAAGAGCTCACCATAGTTCTGAGAGGACAGATAGGGCTCAGTGGGCTCAGATGAATAGAGCTGCAGCCCCTTGCGGATCCGTTCACGTAACACATACAAGGCAGGGTTTGCCTTCATGATCTTGGCCATGGCCTGCTGTATGAGAGGCTTGCTGCCTGGGAACCAGTTTCCATAGGCACTATGAGAATAGAAGAGGCAAGAAGAGTGAAGACCAGGCTGACAAGTGTCTGCCCATGTACACAGAGGCAAGAAGAAAAGGTCAATGACCCAGAAGAGGAAAGGGCCACACAGGCAAACTAAAAAAACGTGTACATTAAAGTATGGGGCCGACTGGGGTGCCTGGCTGGTGCAGTCAGTAGAACATGTGACTCTTGATCTCAGAGTTGTTGAGTTTGAGCTCCAGACTGGCCACAGAGTTTACTTAAAAAAATAAAATTTAAAAATAAAGTATGGGGCTGACATTTCATACATGCTTCTGAACACCAACTTACCTATGCAGGTTATAGGCCAGGTCAATGGCAATGAGCACACCAGTGGGTGAAGGATAGATACTCATGTTGTCTGTGGTGTAGTCCAGGAACTTGGCCCGGGCATAGCGTTCAATGTCATGGGAGTCATAGTCCCCCCAGCGCAACTGGATATCAATCCAATACTTCTGAGTGGTGGTACTGTCCATCACATCCCTGAGGGTGGAGAGAGGTTAGGAATCCAGGCGTTAGGAAGCCACTGACACAACCAATGTCCAACAACTACATGAACTCTCAATCGCTACATCTAACTCTCAAAAAAGAAAGGAAAGTTTCCAAAGTAGCACAGGTAGAACAGTAAGCAAGCTTCTTGGATAACAAGGGCTGGGTTATAATGCACTTACTTGGAGTCTGCCAGCAATGAGGGCCGGGAGACATTCCACTTATAGGAGGCAAAAAGCAGGATATCTGCACAGGAAGAATTCATCTTATAGGACTTTCGGGGGTGAATTGTCTCCTTTTGTACTGTCTCAATTTCTAGTGCATCCAGTTCCTGATCAAATACCTGAAGGCAAAGGTAGAAAGGTTATGACTGCTTATGGGAGCCCACTTAGAACGAGACTTGTAGGAGTCCAGGTAATGTGGCACCTGGCACCACAATGCAGGTCTCCTCCTTGGTGCTTCCAGGGTGGACTTCCCATACCAAGAGTGAGCTTTTTCGTTTCTTTTCCTTTCTTTCTTTCTTTTTTTTTTAAAAGTAGGCGTCATATCCAGCATGGAGCACAATGCAGGGCTTGCACTCATGACTCTGAAATCATGACCTGAGATCAAGAGTCCTTAACTGACTGAGCCATCCAGGCACCCCAAATACAGTTTTCCTTTTTTTCTTTTCTCTTTAAGTAGGCTCCGTACCCAGCACAGAGCCCAAGGTGGAGCTTGAACTCACAACCGTGACTCAAGACCTGGGCCAAGACCAAGAGTCAAATGTTTAACTGACTGAGCCCGAGCTGACCTGACTTCTCATGGTACCCTCTCCCCTCACTTCTGGCCCACCTGACACAAGTCCATCACAATGCTCTCGTGGATCTTCTGCCATAAGTGAGCTCGGAAGATCTGGATGAGAGAGATCTTCAGTGTGGGGATCTTGCCATGCATGAAGATACCTGTCAGGTCCAGCTGCACCTGAAAGCCTACATATACCTGACGGGAAAAAGAGACTGAAAGTGAACCCAGACATCAAGACACTTGTTTTCAGGATACAATGAAGGAAACAGAAACTCTTGTTTTTAGCTTCCTGTCTTCCAGGTCTAGCAATCACACTCACATTGGCTCGGTTGATGGTCGGGGACCACCAGAGGGTGAACCTACGATTGGGAATCTGGTTCAATCCCGATCGCTGAGCATTGGTTAGCTTCTTCCACTTCATAGACTCCTCAAAACCACTGGCCTTCTCCCTGGGAAAAAGAGACCAGGTAAAGTGATACCCTGCCATCTCCCAGAGCACTGGTCTCTGGTAAACGCCACAGAACACAAAGGCACAATAGAGATGAGCTCAGAGGGTTATGACAGGTAAGGGGAGAAGAGAATCCTCACCAGAAAAGCCCCTCCCAGGTAGGGAAGTAAGTGCCCTTGAAGAGTGTGTGTTCCAGAATGCCTTCCACACCGCCCAGGGCCTGGATCATGTCTGTACGGTAGTTGTTCAGGTTCCAGAGCTTCCCATCATGCCGCTGGTGTGTCCACCAGAAAGGGTTCTGCTTCAAGACCTAGATGGCAAAGCAAGCACCATCAAGCTTCTGGGAGCCTACTGCCCCAGCCAGATTCCTGGCACAGCCGTGGGTTCCTCTAATGCAGGGGAAATCTCTGTACTATCCCCTCCATGTACCTGGTACTGCTTAAAGTCAGTTCGAACACGCCAGCCTTTATCATACGCCAACGTGTGCCGGTCCTTCTGGAAAAGGGTGTTGATTCGAGGAATGCCACGATCCCATGAATCCTCTAGATCTTCTAAGGTCAGTCGTCTGTCAAAAAAACACTGAAGTCAAATATGTGCTCACACAAAGTTTATTTAGCATTCCTTCCTGGCCAAGGACCGATGGGTCAGATGTAGAACCTACTTCCCTGGTCTCCATTAAAATACAGCACGCTCTGTTCCTGACCTCCACGCAAGGCTGCACACCCCTGACAGGACTGCTATGCCTTCCTGGATGTGTACCTGTTCTGAGCAATGGCCTCTTGTCTCTTCAGTGCATACTCAGCCCAGACCCTCTGAGAATCAATGAACTCGCTCTCCCATGGTTGTATGTAGCGGTACAAGTTGGGAATCAGCTGGTCTTCTTCATGGCTCATTCCTGAACGAAAGTGTGTGATACCTACATCTGTCTGCTTGGACCACCTGTTTGGGGGCACAACCAAGATTAGAGAAAAAAATAAAACCTAAAAGTAAAGAAACATCCCCTTCCCTCAGGATCTAGAAGGTTTTCAAGCAAGTCCTACCTGAGGTCAGACTGGGGGATGAGTACATGGCCCATTGAGAGCATGCCAAGTCCACCCAACTCCTTAGGGGTATAGAACACAACAGGAGGGAAACGACTCGGCATCTTGGAATTGAGGCCAATCTTGATACGTGTCTGGATCTTGTTCTCACACTTCACTAGCAAGTCCAGGAGCTCCTGGGTGTTCACTACAGCTTCCCGAAAATATGTCATAAGGCCAATAAGAGCAGTGTTCCACTTATTCACAATCTGAAAACAGTGGGGAGAAGGTAAATTATAGGTGAGCCATGGGAGGGGACAAGTGGTGGGGACTACTTGGTCCAGCTGATTACACTCTCCTAGTTCTCAAGGAAGACTTGAGCTCAGTGTCATTAGGGAAGTATATACACAAGTCAAAACCACTGTGAGAATCTGTTTAACACCCACAGGAATGGCTACAGAACAATGACAATTGTTAGCAAGAATGTGAAGAAAATGGAACACTCCTCTACTATTGCTGGTGGGAATGTGTACTGGTGCAATCACTTTGAAAAACAACCTGGTAGCTTAAAAGGTTAAACAGAATTACTGTGTGATCCAGTAATTCTACTCTTGAGTATATAACCAAGAGAAATGAAAACATTCATCTGCACAAAAATCTGTACCAAATGTTCATGAAAACATTATTCATAACAGCCAAAAAGTAGAAAAAACTCAAATGTCCACCAACTGACAAAGATAAACAAAAT
This sequence comes from Panthera leo, assembly GCF_018350215.1. Classification (NCBI taxonomy): domain Eukaryota; kingdom Metazoa; phylum Chordata; class Mammalia; order Carnivora; family Felidae; genus Panthera; species Panthera leo. The sequence goes on along the minus strand of NC_056692.1, from coordinate 15,024,967 downwards.
ACGGTATATCCATATAACAGAATATTATTCACCTGTGAAAAGGATTCTTCAAGTATTAATACATGTCACAATGTAGATGAATCTTGAAAACATGTTAGGTGAAAGAAACCAGACCAAAAAAGGTCACATATTGTACAATTCCACTTGTATGAAATATCCAGAACAGGCAAATCCATATAGACAGAAAGTACACTCATGCTTGCCAGGAGCTGAATGGTGGGGAGCAATGGGGAGCAAATGACTGCTAATGGATACAGGGTTTCTTTCTGGGGTAATGAAAATATTCTAGAATTAGACAGTGGGGACAGGTGCACAATTTTATGAATATACCGAAAACCAAAGAATTGTACATTTCGTTATTTTAATTTTTATTAAAAAAATTTTTAACGTTTATTTATTTTTGAGAGAGAGGGTGTGTGAACAAGAGAGGGCCACAAAGCAAAGAGGGAGACAGAGGATCTGAAGCAGACTTCGTCCTGTGAACACAAAGCCCAACGTGGGGCTCAAACTCATGAACTTTGAGATCCTGACCTGAGCCGAAGTCAAGAGTCAGACGCTTAACCGACTGAGCCACCAGGTGTCCCGGAACTGTACTTTTTTTTTTTTTACAATGTGAATTTCATCTCAATAAAAAAATCAACTAAGGCAATATAAACACTCAAGAGCAAATATAGAAGTAATCCTGGGGTGGGTGGGGGAGAAAAAGGGATGAGAAAAACTACTAAAAATTAATAGAGGGAATAAAAACTAATGGGGCCACAGAAATTGCCTTCTACTATAAACAACTAGAAAACTGAACAAAAGATATAAAACAGTATCTTCAGACAACTGACAAATAGACAACATAGGCCTAAGGGCCATGACCCTTGAGGAAAAGGAAACAAATGAAGTAAATTCCACGACTGTCCCCCACAACTTACTGCCGAGTTTCTAAGCTGCAGCATACACATAGAGGAGTAACAGAAACAGGGCCCAATAGTCTCGCTCAATTGAAGAGATCAAGATTAGAATTCAGGAGGCCAAGGCAGCTACAATTTGTGGGGCAGAGGTACTGGAGAGAAGCAAGGTCTCCAAAAGAGATTTCTGGAGATCCATGAAGGGATTCCCCATGATTCTGGATGAGTAACAATGTGTATGGAGCAAAACTCCAAGAACACCCGAGATCAGAAAGCTGAGCAAGTCCCACGGGTCATATAAGGTTGGCAGCAGTTTGTGTTCCCACCAGCCAACTAGAGAGAACCTGTAATACATGGGAATTGGGTAGAGTCCCCAGAAGGTTATCAACCCAGCAGCAGAGGTTCATTAGCCCCAGAACAAAGGGTGCTATAGAGTTGCCATAACTACACTTAAAAGCAAGCCTTAAAAGGACCAAACTAACCCACAAGTTACTGAACTGCACACCAGAACACAACTCAATACTCTTTAACAAAACATAACAAAACCTAGAGATAATGTAAAATTCAAAATTTCTAGCATGTAATAAAAATGATCATTCATGCAAAAAGAATGAATTATCCATAACCAGAAGAAAAATCAATCAATAGAAACAGACCTAGCAATAACACAGGTGATGAAATTAGTAACCAAGGACTATAAAACAGCATTTAAAAAATCTTATAATTACACTGGAGTATATAAAGGAAAATATGAACATAATAAGGAGAGAAGATACTAAACACCTCGATGGAACTTTCCAGAGATGAAAATTATAATATCTGAAATAAAAAAAATACACCGATGGAATGACTCTGTAAAACTGCAAAAGAAAACAATGATTTACATTAACAGAAATTAAGACAAAATAAACACTTTCCCAGACAGACAAAAGCAGAATGCCTTCACTGCCAATAGATCATTACTATAAGAAATGTTAAAGGAAATTCTTTAAGCACCATGAAAACAACACCAGATGGAAATCTGGATCTACATCAAGTAACAGAGAATACCAGAAAAAGTATGTGAGTAAAATGTAAAAGATATTTCTGCTCATTTTGTAGTTTCTGTAAAAAAATAAAGTCTGTTTAGAACAAAATTAGCAACAAAGTAATGTATTTATAATACAGGTAAAGTTAAAACATATGACAAAAATACTACAAAGAATGAAGGGGAAAATGGAAGTGTAATGTGTGGTTCTTACACTATATGTAAAGTGATCTTAGAAGACTAATGGTGACAGTAGACCATGGTAAGTCAGTGATGTACAGAGCAACCAATTAAAAAAAAAAGAAAAAGAAAAAGTGTAGGGGCGCCTGGCTGGCTCAGTCATTACAGCATGCAACCCCTGGTCTCGGGGTTGTAAGTTTGAGCTTCATGTTGGGTGTAGAGATTCCTTAAAAATAAATCTTAAAAAAAAAAAAAAAAAAAAATGTAGTCACTAAGCAAAGAGTGAAATAAACAAGCCCACTCAGGGTGCCTGGCTGGCTCAGCTGGTGGAGCATGAAGCATGCCACTCTTGACCTTAGGGTTAGGAGTTCAAGCCCTACGTTGGGTGTAGAGATTACTTAAGAAAAACAAAATCTGGGGTGCCTGGGTGGCTCAGTCAGTTGGGCATCTGACTGCGGCTCAGGTCACGATCTCACGTTTGTGAGTTCGAGCCCCACATCAGGCTCTGTGCTGATAGGTTGGAGCCTGGAGCGTGCTTCAGGTTCTGTGTATCCCTCTCTCTCTGCCCTTCCCCCGCTCGTACTCTCTCTCTCTCAAAAATGAATAAATGTAAAAAATATGTATTTTTTTTTAAATAAAAAAAAGCTTAAAGATGAAAAAAGACACCCATGCAAACACAAAGTCTGAGTAGCACTACTATCAGACAAAGTAGACTTTAGGACAGAAAATATTACCATGAATTAAGAAGAACATTTCATAATGATAAGAAAGTCAATTAAGAAGATATAATAATTCTTGGGGCACCTGGATGGCTCCGTCAGTTAAGCATCCAACTCTTGGTTTTGGCTCAGGTCATCATCTCATGGTTTGTGGGTTGGAGCCCAACATTGGGCTCTGCGCTGACAGTGTGGAGACAGCTTGGGATTCTCTCTCTCCCCCTCTTCCCCCCCACCCCCACCAAAATGTTTGAAGAATGTTAAAAAATATATGTATATGTATATATGTTAACCCTAAATACATTTCATACCTAATTACAGAGCTTCTAAACTGTTTATATAAAGTAAAAACAGGTGGATGTTGAAGCAGAAAACTCAAAAATAATCATGAACACTACATATTCCTTTCAGGGGTATCAACACAGTTGCTTGTATGTACAGAAGTATCTATGTGTTTCCACTGTAAGGCCCAATTCTGATTTCAGCTGTCTCTTTAGGTACATGACAACACTCCATCTGGCACACTCCCCTGGTCATCATTTGTATGCAGGTTCAATGTTCCTTGGACAAAAGGTCTGTCAGTTTGCATTTTGATATCAATGCAATGGCTCCCCTCTCCCCTAAGCCTAATATCTTAGATGAATTCCTTGTTGGTTTTCCATCTGCAAGCCAATACATTTTGCCCACCTTTCAATTATGTTCAACAAAACGTCCTGATCATTTGCCTTTTTATACAATTACAACCTATGTGAGTAATTTTGTTCTAAGTATTTTAAGAATTCCAGATTTCTGAACTTCAGAAATTCTTCATGCTCAAAAAATATACAATTTTCTTGAAAAATGTCACGTGGCTTTATGCTAAAAGTTTGGATGTCTCTAATAAAGTTAACTGTGTCTCTGAATAACCCCTTCCACAAACAAAACAAAAAAACTCCAACCACAAAAAAATGGACCTGAAAGAGGAAATAAATAAATCCGCAATTATAGTTGGAGATTTCCAAGACTCTTCTCTCAGTAATTGACAGTAGACAAAAAAGTCATTACAAATATACAAAGACTTGAACAACACAATCATTCAACCTACTGGACCTAACTAACATTTATAAAACACTCTACCCAAAAGCAGAATACAGATTCTTTTCAAGTTCACAACCATAAAACAAGTATTAAGACATCTGGAAAAATGAAGACCATAAAAAGTATGTTTTCTGACTATAACAATTACTAGCAACTAATAACAAAAATACCTGGAAAGCCCTCAAATATTTTAAAATTAAACAGCATACTTCTATTTTTTTTTAATTTTTTAATGTTTGTTTATTTTTGAGAGAGACAGAGCACAAGCAGGGGGAAGGGCAGAGGGAGAGGGAGACAGAATCTGAAGGAAGCTCCAGGCTCTGAGCTGTCAGCACAGAGCCCCACACGGGGTTCAAAACCACAAACCACAAGATCATGACCTGAGCTCAAGACAGACACTTAACTAACTGAGCCACCCAGGCACCCCTCAACAGCATACTTCTAAATAACATATGGGTAAAATAAAAACTCTCAAGGGAAATTAGAAAATATTTTTAACTGAATGAAAATAACCCAACTTAATCAAAATTTGAGGGATGCAGCTTGAAGTAGTACTAAGAGGGAAATTTACAGCAGTGAATGCTTATATTTAAAAAGATCCCAAATTGATCTAACTTTTTACCTTAAACCAGAAAACTTTAAAGCAAATTACACCCAACTGTAAACAAAAGGAAAAATACTATAAGAGCATTTTGAAAACAAACAGAACAGAGAAAAATCAATGAAACCAAAGCTGGTTCTTCAAGATTAAAAAAAAAAAAAAAGGCAAACTACAAAATACCAAATGATATAATCAAGATTTTAAGGTAAGGACTATGTTTTCTAGACAATTACTGAAGTGCAAGATCACACTGGCTGGAGTAACCATGGAAATTAGTCTTGAGCAAATAGCTGTCTTCAGATAGGCAAGATAAAAGGGACTTTCTAGAGTTAGGTAACAGCGTGAACCAAATCACAAAAGCTACACTGAGCATCTAGCTTGTACTTAAGATGAACCAACGAAGACAACAGACGAACAGAAAGGAAGGCCATGGGCCAGAATGGGCTGGATCTGGGAGTAAAGTCAAACAGACTTGAGTAGGACAACTGTAAGGCTCAGTAAGCTCTTCGACTGTAATTGGCTCTAGGAACTGCCAGCTGCATGGTTTTTATCACAGAACACACCAGTTGTATTCTGCAGTTACCAGTGCTTTATTCCTGGAGGGGAGTAAGTCTGAATTCCCAAGAAGTACCACAGTCCTTTACGAATAACAGGAGTATTCTACATTCCTTTACAATAGCAGGTCCCTGGGCGGCTCAGTCGGTTAAGCATCCAACTCTTGATTTCAGCTCAGGTAATAATCTCACAGTTTGTGAGCCGGAGCCCCATGTCACACTCCACACTTGGAGCTTGGAATTCAATCTCCGCCCCCCAATCCCTGTTCTCTTTCTCTCTCAAAATCAGTAAATAAAACATAAAAAACAAACAAACAAAAAAGCCTTAAAAAAAAGAATAGCCAGAGTTGCTGGGGATTCAGGGAGGCAGGAAAGAAAATGCATCAGTGACTCCATGTGCTAGGTACCAAGGTTAAGAACTTTACACTCATTATGCCTTTAAGTCTTCATAAAAGAAACAAATTCAACTTCTACAACTTGCTCAACACACCTCATGACCCGAAACGAATGTGGAAAAATAAAAACTGATGTTAGGACAACAGGATTCTAGATATTTTCTAGGTCTTGTTAGTATTTTTACGGTAGCAAAAACACTCTGTATGTTTTAATAATCGATTATGTCATTATACATTTATCCAAACCCACAGAATATATATCACCAAGATGGAACCCGAAAGTATACGATGGCTTTTGGATGATCATGATGCGTTAGTGTAGGTTTATTCTTGGTAAAAAACATACCACTCTGGTGCGTGATGTTAATAGGGGAAGCTTGCATGTACGGGGACAGGGAGTTCATGAAAAGTCTGTCCCTCCCTCTCAATTTCACTATAAAACTAAAATTGTTTTAGTTTTTAAAAAAATTTTTTAATTTAACATTTATTTATTTTTGAGAGAGACAGAGGCATGGAGAGAGGGAGACATAGATTCTGAAGCAGGCTCCAGGCTCCGAGCTGTCAGCACAGAGCCCAACATGGGGCTCAAACTCATGAATCGTGAGATCATGACCCGAGTCGAAGTCAGACACTTTACTGACTGAGCCACCCAGGTGCCCTTTTTTGAATTGTTTTAAAAAATTAAGTCTCAAAATAAATAATGTGAAATAGAAGTCAGAACGAAACTCAAAAAAAAAGAACAGAGAAATACATCTCCTGCCAGGCAAAGAAAGATGTTCTCTTGAGGTCTTTGCCTCAGGCTTTAGACTTCAAGTCATCCGGACATGGTGAAAGGGACACCTTGGTGAGGGAAACAGGGCCTGCCGTGTTGGGAAGGCAGTGAAAGAGGCAGGAAGGCAGCAGTAAGGCCCTTCGGAACCTGAAGCTAAGTAGGCTGCACCTTGTAAGTCAGACTATCTATGCCCATCTCTGTTTTCCCGGTTATGCCTGGCCCTTATGAAAGCCCTGCTTAAATGTTCTAGCCTTATTTTCTAGCTCCCACTGGGACTGAAGAGAAGGGTCCCTGCCTGCACGCTTGGGCTAGTGTGCTTCACACACGAAAGCAAGGATGGTGAGAGCACCTAAAGTGGCAGTGGTGGCAATGACTGCAAGAGTCCAATTTTAGAGGACAAGAACAGGGCCACAAGGTCCAGCCACCTCTCACCCTAATGGATACTTCCCTTCTATTATCAACCTTGGAAGTGTTACAAGAACTATTTTACCTTAACACACCTCAGGAAACAAATTCCAATATTCTACTACCTGATCAAAACCCAGATCCCTCTACTTGATGAGAGCAAACATTTACTCAACAATTTACTGAATAATTTAACTTATTACATTTGCTATTTCATTCTCACAATAAGCCCTCAGAGCTAGGTAATACATCAGTATTCCTGTTTTTTGTTTTTTCTTTCACATTTATTTATTTTTGAGAGACAGAGCACAAGGCGGGGAGGAGCAGAGATAGAAGGAGACACAGAATCCAAAGCAGGGTCCAGGCTCTAAACTATCAGCACAGAGCCTGATGCGGGGCTCAAACCCACAAACTGTGAGATCATGGCCTGAGCTGAAGTCGGACGCTTAACTGACTGAGCCACCCAGGTGCCCCAGTATTCTTGGTTTAATTTACTTTTTTGAAATGTTATTTAAACCCAAGTTAACATATAGTATAATAATGGTTTCAGGACAATTTAGTGATTCATCACTTACACAGAACACCCACTGCCCACCCCCATTTAGCACATCTCCCCACCCAACACCCCTCCAAAATTCTCAGTTTGTTCTCTGTTTTTTAGAGTCTCTTATGGTTTGCCTCCCATTTTTTTTTTTAAAGTGTATTTACTTACGTAATCTCTACACCCAACATGGGACTCAAACTCACAACCCCGAGATCAAGAGTTCCATGTTCTACCGAGCCAGCCAGGCACCCCATCATTGGTATCCCCATTCTATAGAGAGAACTGAGGCCCAAAGTGGGTGACTTATCCAAGATCTCAACTAGTCATGTGACAGAGCTATGATCTGAACTGCAATCTGACTTCTAACCACTATAGTAAATCGCCTCCCTAATCTGACATTACTCAGGCTCTCACCTCTCACACATCTACTCCCTTGATCCCTACAACTCAAGACCACTGGCCTCTTCTAGTCTCTTCCTACTCACTCCCCGCTACCCCCAATAATCCAGGATCCCAATAGGGGCCAGCACTCTTGATTCTCCTGCATTCAATCCCTTACCACTCCACAAGAGTCCTACAGCAAAACCCCAAAACCTGAACTACCAATAGAATATATCCACTTTGCCCATCCTGTCACTGAGTAGCTGAGTGCTTCTGGGAAGAACTCACACTCACAGCTGTCTTCTATTTTCTTGAAACCCACCTGGAGCACACAGTTTCTTCAAAAACTGTATCACACCCTCACCACTGTGACCAACCCAGGCAAAGCTGAAAAATTCAGTATTTGTTATAACTTCCCACTCAACCTTACATTCACATATATCCAGACCTCTTTTCTTTTAGGTTTAGAGGAGGGTTCCCTCTGCTTCCCCTTTACTCTGCCCCCACTCAACTCTGGGGAACGCTGCTCCATCACTTACTACACTGGTCTACTGCACCCTGAACTGCTCCTGGCTCCTTCCTAATCAGAACATTCTTCACTCAATACCATTTAAAATACTGCCTTGACCTATATCTCCCTCTAGGTGGCATCTCATGCCCTTCCTCTTTTTCTAGCTCTGGCAATTTGACGGTCCTTGCTGTCTCCACTCCCCCACTTCCCATAAAGCCTCACCCACTGCAATCTGGCTTCTATCCCCACTATTTCTGAAACAGCTCTTGCTAAGGTCACCAATGACGTCCTGACTGCCAAATCCAATGGATACTTTTCAGGCCTTATCTAACTGAAAGACTCTTAGGCAACTGACACTGTTAAATGCCCGCCCCAATTCCTGACATCCTTGGCTCCCATGACCCAGCACTCTCCCAGTCTGGCCATGCTGTTGCTCAGTGTATCCTATGGTTCCAAACCTGTCCCTCTGCTCTTCTCATTCCTTACCCTGTGAAATCTTGCTCGCTCTTGAGTTTTAAACCACCTCCTAAACCACCAGACTCCTAAACCTACATCTTCAACCCAGATATCTTCTCCAAGCTTCAGACTGCAAAATATCTCCACTTGGACAACCTACAGGAGCCTCGAAGTTACCCCTGACTGCTCTCATTTTCTCACTTCATTTCTCTCTCTGAAGCTTCAAGCTCAAAGTATTTTACAGCAAATCTAAGAGATTATCAATTTAATAGGCATCACTAGGGTGGAAAAAACACACACGTGTGTATACATTTGTATATATACATACATATACATATATACACACACATACACACACACTCGTCTTGGAATTGAAAACAGAGGATGTAAGAAGTGCCTGCCAAACAGCTCCATCTGGATATTCTTAGGAACTTCAAACTTTTTACATCCTGAACGAAATCCATTTATCTTCCCTCCTAAACCTGCTCTTCTTCCTGTACTCTTCCAGTTGGCAGTGCCGATATCCACCTAGTCAGCCATGCCAAAAACTGAGTGTTATTTTCCTTTCCCTCTGGCGTCCCACCAAAATGAGGCTGCTGATTTCACCTGCTAACTACTTCTCAGATATACTCCTGTCTCCTCACTGCTCTCATCTCTATCATCAGGACTTCAGCAGAAATCCCCAAACTTGATCTCCCACCCAATTTCTCTAAACCCATCTTCCCCACAGCTACAAGAGTGAAGGACCTAACACAGAAAGCTGGGAAAATCATTCCCATGCTTAAGAACCTCGTAGGATTCTTTAGACACCTGGAAGGCTCAGTTGGTTAAGCATCTGACTCTTGATTTTGGCTCAAGTCATGATCTCACAGTTCATGAGATCGAGCCCCACATCAGGCTCTGTGCTGACAGCACAGAACCACTTGAGATTCTCTCTCCCCCCCTCTCTCAGCCCCTCTCCCGCTCACATGGGTGCAAGTGCTCTCTTTCAAAATAAATACATAAACATTAAAAAAAAACCCTCACAGGATTCTTAACAAGCCATGCAATCCCCTCCATGATCTGGCTCTTGGTGATCTGTCTCGCCCCCATCTCCTAACAGTCCCTACTCCATAACTATACTCCGGTAAACCCTGAATTTGCACAGCTCCACACATTTCATGCTAGTTACCTCTCCATACCTAAGGCTGAAGGAAGGCCCTCCCTCATCTACCTCATCACACATTACTTCTTTCAGGAAGACTCTCCTCTCCTTCTCCCAGACTGGGCTAGTCATTAACTTGAGTGTTCTCACAGATTCCCAAATAACACCATAGCTTTATAAACACTACATCCTAGTATAGTTCTCTTGTCTATGGATCTTGTCTCTCCAACTAGGTAGGTGAGCTCGAACGTACATGCAGTGTGCACAGAGCCTTGAACGCAGTAGTTATCAATAAACACCAATGGAATGAATGAGTTACGGAATTCTTGTTACCTGACCCTTAGACAGACCTGAAAAGGTAAACTCTCCCCTTGTACTATACTCAAAACGTGTAAGAAATTTTAAGAAATACTAAGGGGCTCATGGTTGACCTAGCCAGAAGAGCATGCGACTCTTGATCTCAAGGTGAACAGTCTGAGCCCCAAGTTGGGTATAGAGATTACTTACATAAAACATAAAAACGAAGATACAGAAATGTATCCTTAAAAGCACTGTTTGGAGCACAGCCTAGTAAGAACCTCAATTTCTCTTTTTGGCATTATTGATGTTCTTGAGAGCATCAGCCAAGACATTATGTGCACCTTTACGACACCGTGGAAAGACAGCAGGAAGAACAAGGTGACGTTTTAAACCTCGCAGAAGCTTAGGTATGCACTGTTAACAAATCTCCAGATTATTTTTTCTTAACTCCAGCTGCCTTCAGGTGGGTGTCTGGAAGCAACTGAAGGGGAAAATGAATACTAGTTATACTTGCTTTTTAACATACACAGTTACTGGTTAAAAAAAATGAGCTATATGAATAGACAATAAGCCCCCTGGGAAGATGTAAAAAACGTCAAGTTTTGTCCCAATTAAAGAATCCCACTTCTACTCTTACCTTAACTCAGTCATCACACGGACAATCCCTACAGGGTATTCTCAGAAAGGAACTGAGTTGATTTGACACTCTAAGGTTCTATATCATAAAGCATAGAAACTGGTACACTGAGCCAAGCTGGGAAAAAAGGAGAGCAAACCAAGGGAAGAGTTCAAAAGGATAGGAGATGGATAGAGGACGTGAAGGAGGTTGGGGCTGACTGACTTATATACCTTGGTGAAGGTGGTGGAGCCAGAGGCCATCAGAATCTGACGCACGCGGTTGTGGAAACGCTGCATTGACTCATCATCCACTCGCAGGAAACACTGAGCTGTCCGCTCTTTAGTAACCTAAATCACAAGGTCGAGGTTAATTTGTCTCTGATACTGTTACGGGAGCAAGGACCAACTCTGACACCACAACCCCTCACTAAGCCCTACCACCCAACAAAGCTCAAATGACTGATAACGAAAAGGTGTGATGTTCCTCACCCTATGTATCCCGAAGGTACGGGGGTGGAAATGCTACTTCTAGCCCCTTTCCGGACTGTACCTCATTCTGTAGGTTCCAGACCCCATCCTTGTGAGTGAACTCCTCATAGCTGGTGCGGCATTTAGGCAGGATGCGGCACTCAAAGCCACACATGTTGAACAGCAGGTTGGGGTTGTCCTTACTGTACACAGATACGAAGCTGTTCTCCCACTGAACTGTAGTCACTGATCGTGGCAGACGGTTCTTGATGTCCCAGAACACTGCCCGACCCCTGCTCACAGGGAACATATGGTCACATTAGTCTCCTGGAACTTGAAGGAATTTCCCTCAGAAGGCCAGACTGACAATATCCTAACAGAGTACACTCCTCCCACACAGGACACAAAGTCATAAATTCCCTGTTTTCTGGGTCCCTCAGACCAATGTCCTTCCAGCTTCCACAGCCCCCAACTTAAACTCACAAGTTGACATCGTGCTTCATGAGGCGCATGCGGGCATCTCGGGGCCAGCACTTCTTGTTATTATAGCCAACGATATTTTCATTGTTGGGATCAGGATGCTCTGTCAGGTAACGCTGGATCAGGTCCCGAGCCTCATCTGCTGTGAACCTATACCAGCAAGATGCGTGGCTGAGACCCAAATAAACTGGAACCTCATGAGACCTACAGCTTTGTAGAGCCCACCTCCAACCCCCACCCTACTCACGGGACTTCATTCCATTTTAGAGCCCCGATCCAGCAGCAGGAACCTTAGTTCCTCAACTAAGGAACAAAAGCTGTGTCCAGAGGCTGGGCATATGTCTTGATGCCCTGCAAAGATAAGACTCCAGGCAAGGTCCTCACCTGAAGAAAATATGTATGCGATCGATGTATCTGCAGAAGAGACGGATGGGGTGGGCAGCCTCGGTGGCTATATCCTGGAAACTGAGAAAGTCATTTGGCATCTGAGGGGGCCCAGCCATCTCACTGGCCCGATGTAATCCCAACACAAGCAAATCCATCACCAGGCCATAGTACTGCACAATGAATGAGGCAAACTGCAGGCCTCTGATGATCCCGTAAGAATTTGTATGGTTCATGTCCTAGAAAGAAAAGATTTACAAACTCTTGGCAATTCTTAACCCAAGGCCATGTCTGAAGCCTCTCTGGGGGCTTATCCTCTTTTGTCCTCCCTTCAGCAAATCCTACCTCAGGGAGCCAGACACACCCCTTCCCCAATTCCTTGCTACCCTGCCCCTAAGACATACCTTATAGTTGATGACCACGTTGTTCTTGGCAGTCATGTAGTCGGCTATGTTGTGGTCTACGATGAGTCGCAGCAGCCTATTAAGCAGGGTCAAGTCGATCTTTTCATACATCTTCTCAAAGCGCGATTCCAGCATGACATTGCACTCACCCTCACTTGTCTCCCACACATCCTGCAGATTATTGATGCCTGAGAAGTAGTCAAGACAGGTGTCCAGCAGGTTAGAAATTCCCATCCCGTGGTAGCTACCACAGTCCATAACCTCATCACACTGCCCTCCATTCACACGTGTGGACTGATAGGAGTGCCAGCGGTGCTCAGTTTCATGTCAATACTATTTCCTTGGCACTACGCAGCAAGAGTCAGCTACACTGCCTGGATGAGAACTTTAATGTAGAACTCAATTCACCTCAAATCAACCCAACCCACCTCAATTCCCAAGGGCAAACCCAGAAAAACTTTACCTTGGCACCACTTGTAAACAAGCAGAGGGGGTGGTTCTGTGTCAGCAGGCTTGATCCACGGTGGGAAAAGGCGGCGCTTGTCAGCTTCATACCACAGGTACTGGTCCAGGTAGGCGTCAGTGATCTTCTCCAGTGGCTCCACATCATAAACCGGCACCAAGTGGCTATAGAGATCCATGAACTCAATGCCCACCTGCAGAACAGGGAAGCTGGCTTACACGGATCCACCAATCACTTACTACTACTCTTGGTAGCGACCCACTACTCTTGGTGCCATGAACGAATAGCAATAGACAACCTGGGGGGGTGGGGTGGGAAGCATCTTACTCACTTCTTTAAAGGCTCTCTGAGTGAGGAGGTGACGTTTGATGCGGGACAATGCCTCATGGGGGTTGTCATAGGCTTGCTCGATCAGACCTAGCTCCTCCCTCTGAGACTGGTTTAACCGAGACTTCACACTGATAAGCAAACAGGAAAGATGAATGGAAAAACCAAGAAGGAAACCAAAACCAGAAACCACGGAAGCTAAACCTTCTTTCTTTGGACTGTGACAATGATGCTGTCCTTCCCGCTCTCACCTTCCCAAAGGAATCCACTCTCTACTCTTTACCTGTACGCTTCTTTGAGCCGCTCCAAGGCCAAGATGAGCAACTTGGTATCATGCTTGTAGGAGAGTGGGGGGAACGGGATGGGTGAGAACCTCCGGCTCTCCAGCCAGTGCACAGTGGTGGTATACACTGCCACCGCCTCCTCTGCTGTGATGTACGGCCCATCCTGCAAAGGAGACATGATAATTAGCCCCCCAGTGTAGCCTAATCCCCACAGGACAAGGCATAGTCCCAATTCTGCGGTCTATTCTCCTGCCCACTCCCCACGCCCAGCCCAGCCTAAGCTGCCCAACCTTCAGGTAGTTGTGCTGCCGCTCCTGTTCTGCCTTCAGGTAGAGCCGAGTGAGGCGGCCCAGGTTCTTTTTGCAAACAGTCTTGTCCACAGTGGCTCCACGGCGGATCCGTTCTCGGTTGTAGTGGGCAGTGTTAGTCCACCAATCAGCCTTGGCCTTCACATATCGAAGGATCATATTCTCTATGGGTGTTGGCAGCCCAGGTACCTGAAAGTGCAAAAGGCACAGTGAGAAAGTGACAGGAGCCACATAGCTCCCAAAGGGAGTCTGAGAATAATAATCTTTTTTTTTTTTTTAACATTTATTTATTTCTGAGACAGAAAGAGTGTGAGCAGGCGAGGGGCAAAGAGAAGGGAAGACACAGAAACTGAAGCAGGCTCCAGGCTCTGAGCTGTCAGCACAGAGCCTGAGGCAGGGCTTGAACACACAGACTGTGAGATCATGACCTAAGCTGATGTCAGACACTCAACCAACTAAGCAACCCAGGCACCGCCCCCCCCAAAGTTTTTTTTTTTTTCTTTTAAGAGAGAGAAAGAGACAGACAGACAGAGAGTGGAAGAGGGAGACAGAAGCCCAATGCAGGGCTCCATCCCACAACCCTGGTTCATGACTGGAGCTGAAATCAAGAGTCGGATGCTCAATCGAGCTCACCAGGTGTCCCCGGGAGCGGTAACCCTAACCCTAAGAAAATGACGTTCCTGCCTTCTCAGAGTTGGGGTGACACCCACCTTCCAGGGAATGTTGGCCTTCCAGCAGCGCCAAGCTTCACTGAGGTGCTGCAGGATCGTCCGGGCCTTGTTCTGTTTAATGCCCTCAGGCATCATGTCCAGAATGTCATGCATCACAGCTGCCCGAAGCTCAAGGTCAAAATGTGACTCCACTCGCTGCTTTGTTACAGTCTTTGCCACCCCCTTAGAGTGTCGGCCTAGAAGTGAATTGATTAAAGGCAAGATTCATTGCTCTCAGTGAGTCTCTACCATCATGTCCCCTCATTAACCATGGGTACACTGAAATCAACAAGTATAAACAAAGTGTCCACACACCCAGCACATGCAGAAAAGACAAGCTACCTCAGATAGTCACAACAATGCTTCTGAGGAATTTCCATCCTACAAATCCAAGATAGCCTCAAGGCCCCGGAGAGAAGCCCAAGAAACACAGTGCCAAGTCAGAATCACTGAAGAGCGGGACTTAGAGGCAATCCAGCAGGAAGGGATTCTCAGTCTCAAACAAGGGGAGGGGACAGAATGGGAACATATGATCTACCCTTGAAGGGATTAAAAAAAAAAAAAAAAAAAAAAAAAAAATGTTGGACACAGAGAAAACCACTCACCTTCAAACTGTCGGGCCAGGAGGTTGCCTAGCCACCGCTCCAACAAAGGGGTGATGCCACGCATGAAAAACAGCCAGACCCGCCAGCCTGCAGCCCAGAAGCCACAGCCAGGGCCCTTCCCTACAGGGCCCTGTGGCCCCAAGCAGAAATCAAGAAAGTAAGTTAGCAATTCTTTTAGAGAGCAATTGAAAACTGGGCACAGGTAGGGTCATGGGAAACATATCAAAGACAATAAAAGGAAAAGAAGCAAAACTCCTGGACTTCAACATCTAAAATAGAATAGGTGAGAAATTCTAAGGTACAAACCAGTAACTGAAATTCCCTATTTAAAGGTGGACTTTTAGGGGAAGTGTTAAAGTACACACAGTGAGGGCAAGTAAGGACATACTTAAGGCCTCTCTCCAAACAGGTCCCTGGAAAAAGCCCTGACTAGACATAAAAATTAAAATGGATCGGAGAAAGTAAGTGCATGAGGGCAGGGTCCCACCGTGTTGAAGCGGTAATAGATGAGATGTTTCAGGTCCTTGCACATGCGAATCTGCCGCATCAGCTTGTACTTGTAGCGGTACATGCCCGTCAGCTGCCCCACATGGGCAAAGATATACTGCAACCCATCTGCCAGCTGCAACACAATTACCCCATCAGGCTTTAAGCTAGAGTCAGTTCCATGATGAGATCAGGCTTCACTGAGCTTCCCCCCTGGGGCAGGGATCAAGGATACCTAGCCTCACCTGGAAGGCATCCACATTGCCCAAACGATACTGCACATGACTGTCTACCACCAGCTTAGTTAAACGCAGAACTTCTCGACAGAGATGGAAAGCATTCCCAAAACGAGATTTCTTTCTTTCCTGGAGAAGATACCAAAAATAGAAAAAACATTAATTAGCAATGGTCCAAACTAGATGTACTCCTTCCCCAGAGGACAGAGCAAAACGAGTAACATCCCTCAAACCCAGAAGACCCTTAAGGTGAAATGCAGACACCTTGGTGGTGAGGGTCTTGACAGGCTTAAGATTGAAGTTGTAATCCAGGTGCAGATAGTTGAGGTTTTTACGGTGAATGAGAAGGTTGAGCATGTTGTAGCCCTGGCGGCAAACCTGTAGCCCCACCTCCACCCAGTCCAGCTTCGTGGACTGAAAGAATTTGGTGGCTTTGAAGGAACGGAACAGGTATCTGGGGTGGGAATAAGAGGGAGAGTGAGAGTTAGCTCCTGATTATGTTTGCAACAAAAGAAGTCTGAGCAATGACCCTCAGGCACCTTACCTCTTCTTTTGGGCTTTAGGGGGCCGGTGCTTCAGGGCATTCAGCACATAGTACTTAAGCAGTTTCTGGTAGGAGACTCTCACTTTCACAGGCTGCCCAGCAGGACAATGCTCTCGATACCTGGGAAAACAAGCCAAGCAGAGTTAGCCCATCTCTCCTTCCAGTCCCTCTGGTAAAGGCTGCAATCCCACCCAGTTGTAGTGTTCTCTCCAATACATCCATTACCATCTCCCCAGATAGAAACCTTACCAGTTCTTGACAAGGGGGATATCCAGGGCCCGGCGGGTGCGACCAGAGCGTAGGTTGAAGGGCCGTGGGGCCCAGAGGAGGGCAATGCCATTGGCTGTATTGTCTGTGTAGAGGGGTGTGTCCTTCAGGAAGGGCTCCACAAACTCTGGGAGCTCAAACTCCTCATCATCATCAGGCAACGGTTCCTGGCTCTGAAACGAGAATGCCCAAGGGTTCAGCTCCCACTGAACTTGGAAGAGAATTGGGATGAGAAGAAAACTCTCTGGGGCCAAGCACAGTGGCTACATCTGCCATGGAAACTAGGCTGCCAGACAAGAAAAGCCCTAAAGAGCCAGGGCAAAGGGGGCCAAGGGAGCAGAGAACAAGCTAGGGCCAATCAGGAAAGCAAGCATCACTCCTCACACCCCAAATGGCTCATCACCAAGGGCCTCCCAAGGAGCCCCAGTACCTTACACAATGCAATCACCTCCTGCCCAAGCTCCAGAACCTGAGCTGGGGGAAGGAGGTCTGTTAACACTATGGAACATGGGTAAACATCAAAAACATTATTTCAAGTATAAAAGGTCAATCACAAAAGATCACATACTGGAAGATTCCATTTATATGAAATCTCCAGAACAGGCAAATCTACAGAAAGATTAGTAGTTGCCTAGGCAAGGGAGGTTCAACAGAAATAGAGTGACTACTAATGGTGCAGGAATTTCTGGGATGATGAAAATGTCCTAAAATTGCCTGTACAGATGGCTGAACTACTCAGAATACACTAAAAACCACTGAATTGTACACTTTAAATAGGTGAGTTACATGGTATGTGAACTCTATCTTAATAAAAGGATTCCAAAAAAAGCCATAATGCAAACAGACCAGAACAGACTATACAGAAAGCCCCAATCACAGAAACACAAATTAAACACCAATAACTTGGTTTGAGCCAAGTGCCAAAGTGTCAAATTAGCTTCAAGCTCAAGGGGAACACTAAAGCAGATGACAAACATGTCTCCCTCTAGCTGATTTCCATCTAGTAACACTTAAGCCACAGTCATGAAATTTCTCTTGCAAGAACGAAGGTCAAATGTTCCCTCTTCTCACCTTGACAGAGTGCCTATGAGAAATTGGGTTGATTAAAGGATCAAAGTAGAAAGCTGGCAGATCAGGATCCTCAGTTTTGATGAACACAACGTTAGGAGTATGGTACCTAAAATGGAAGAACAATCAGCTCAAGTTCTCCTGACTCTCCAGCCTTCTCTTTTCCCCAACATGTATTCTAGCTCTCACCAGGTGAGGTGGACATGGTGTGGAAGATTGTTGTACAGATACGGGAAAGCAATCTTGTATTCAGTGCGGATAGGCTGCCGGATGATGATCTTGTTAATATCATTGAATTCATTCCAGTCTTCATCCCTAGGGTACAAAATCAAGGATGAGCAGACCAGCTGGGGAATTTGGAAACTACAAACGTTTCTCAAGGATCAAGATTAGATCTTATTCAACCCAAAGTGCCTAAAATCCCCACTCTCTTCAACTTACTGGAGGTTGATGTCTCGAACAAGAGGTTCAAATTTGGGGCCTCCAGGAATGGCCATATTGAGTGCCTTGGAGGTAAAGAAGGCCTTCAAATCAAACAGATAGAAATAGTTGTCATCTACTAAGTCTGTCAGGAGCTGATTGGCCAGGCGATAGAGAGTGGACATCATGGGCAGTGTGAACTGCCAGCGCTGGTAAGTGGAGCCATTCACATACCTAGGAAAAAAAGACAGGCCTCTGTCAGTTAGGTATACCAGCTAGCCAAGCCATTCTACCTATTGCTCTCCCAGGACTCCTGGAATTCCAAAACTCTCACAGGAGCAGTAACTTAACCATCACTCACTTCCGGCTGTCCCTCAGTGGCTGGTGGTCATAGAACCAATCCAATACAGGGGCATCCTCTTCAGGGTCCAGCTCTAGCTGAATGGCCTCCAGTGGCTCGACATCTAGGATATTGTCAGCATAATCCAAAGGTGGCTCTTCATCATCAAAAGGGGGGAAACGCATCCTCTTGAAATGCCTCCTGTCTCTTTTTTCACGGCGCATCATAATCCACATTGACCTAGAAGCCAAAAATGTCATACTATGGTTTCTCTTCACTGTCCCCAAACCACCCTCCCCCCATTCCAGCCCTTCTTACCCCCACTGGGAGATGTAGACAGGCTCAATGACCCAGGGAATCTCATTGACAAAAGAAATGGCTCCAGTGATGTGGTACAGCACAGGCACATCTCGAATCTGCTCCCAAGGCATAGGCATGTTCTCCAGGAGTTTCAGTACTGCATGGGGCATATACTTTAGGGCACTGCAACATTAGGGAGAAAGACGATTGCAAGTGACAAGGTGTTCTGCTACCTGTGCCATGCAGAGAAGCCACATGCTATCAGAGTACAGCATTCCACAGAAAAGCCTGCCTTACAGTCCAAACTCCCAAACTTAGCACACAGGCCTTCCTTGACCAGGAGCCCTGCCTCCTCCTCTCCAATTGTGCCACTCTTCCTCTTAAACTTCACAGTCCTACAATATTGGGTTTCTTTTCCTCTAGAGATAGTTTTCGGGCTGTCACACATTCTACGTTCTGTGTACCTTCCCATAAATAATAATAAGAGGCGCCTGAGTGGCTCAGTTGAGCGTCCAACTCTTGATTTCAGCTCAGATCATGATCCTAGGGTCATTGGATTGAGCCCCATGTCAGGCTCTGTGCTGAGATTCTCTCTCTCTACCCCTTTCCCCCGCTTGCAGTCTATTGCTCCCAAATTAAAAACATAAATAAAAGAAACCAATATTAAATAAAATTATTCATCTTAAAAAAATAATAAAATATTTGTCGTACTTTATTGTAACCATCTGTCTCATATCGGCCATGCCACTAGACTAGAAGATCCAGAAAGGCCATTACTTCCTATTCACTGCTCTATCCCTAGCACACTTCTCAAAAAATACTTTTTATAGATAAACAAAACATATGGCCCTCTTTTTTTTAGATGGCCACCTTAGACCATTAAGTGGCTAACATTTTTGTGTCCAAATAGAAAGGAGATTTGCTAAGGCACTTATACCTGTATTTACTCAGCTTGGGAGCAGAGAAAAACAAGAGTATAGAGGTTTCAGGAGTTAAATATCCTGAACCTCAGGATTCTGGTCACTGAGGAGTTACTAACAATAAGAATGCAGTGTCCTGTTCTGGGTTTCAACCCCTTCAAATATAGGCACATCTTAACATAGCTTCAACAGGACAAATTAGAGGCAGATCAAGAAAAGAAATCAGGGCAATCAAAGGAATAACTGCAAGAGGCGCCTGGGTGGCTCAGTCGGTTAAGCGTCCGACTTCGGCTCAGGTCATGATCTCGTGGTCTGTGGGTTCGAGCCCCGCGTGTCAGAGCCTGGAGCCTGTTTCAGATTCTGTGTCTCCCTCTTTCTCTGACCCTCCCCTGTTCATGCTCTCTCTCTCTCTCTGTCTCAAAAATAAATAAATGTTAAAAAAAATTTTTTTTAAGAGAATAACTGCAAGATCTGAAAATTATCACAGAATCCTAGTTTTCTCCCTTTGCTTATAACCACCAAGATGGGCTGTCATTGAGGATTCCTGTCCCCAAATGAGAGCTGCTATCCAGGACTACAACCTATGGGACAGGAACAAAGGAGAGGGGCCAAACTGTAAATGAAATAATTCCAAGAGGTTCCTTACCCCAAGTAGACCCTTTTGTCATGGCGGAACTTCCTGTTGGTCATGTCTCCATGGTCTCGAATGATCTTCCTAACGTGTTCTGGGGGCATGTCTTCCTTCTGAGCATCCACAAATCCGAACTTCCGCTTTTCTGCATAGCGCTTGGCCTGTAATTGCTGCCATTTTCGGGCTACAAAGACAACTCAGTTTAAAGACCTACACACCCTCAGCCTAACCATCCCCACCTCTTGCCCCAGGGTAAGCTCCTGTCAGGATGTATGAGGAAGGGGCGGGCATACAGTAGATGCACTCCTTGCCAATTCTCTTACCTCACTCTGCTTTACTTTTTCCTTTATCTCCTTCATCACATTTATGACTGTCTGACATTCCTGTTACACATGTTTAAGTTTTTTATTGTCTACCTCACTCATTGCAACTTAACCCTTATCAGAGTAGGGCTTTTTTTTTTTTTCATTGCAATTGTATCCCCATTGGATCAGTGCCTGCAAATAACAGATACCTTTAACTACCCTATTAGATTAAAAAACAAATGGGGTTACAAGTGAGCTGACACCTCATGCCGAGTTAACAAAACGGGGAAAAGAAGCAAACCCGCTGCGCGCACGCGCACACCCGCCCTAAGCCTCCCGGCCCGCAGGCGCCGTTCCCGCACGCGTTCTTCACCTTTCTCCTGCAGCTTCTCCTCCGACATGTAGTCTGGCAACGGGGCTAGAGGGCCGGGCACCGGGTTACCCGGCCCTCGGTAAGGAAATACTCCGGCCATTCCCGGAGGATCTGGGGGGCAGAGAAAGAACTGTATCGAGCAATAGGGCCCGGGCCCAGCAGGAACGCGTCAACACCCCCGACCTGCAGTTCCTCCTTGCTCAGAGTATGCCCAGCCCGGCCCAGCCCAACCCTCAGGCCTTTCAGCCCGACCCCCTCACACCTCCCGCAACACAGCCCTTAAAGCCCGCCACGAACCCCCAAAGGCCCCCACACAGGTAGCCGCTTTCTTCGCAGCACAATGGCGGCAAGCCTACGTCCGCTGTGCGTTCCCAACGCCGGGAAGTACGCAACTCTCGTTCAGCAGTCGATCCAATAGGCGCCCAAGTGTCCAGACGGATTAGAGAGCTCACCAATGAGAGTTGCACATAGGACCAGAGGGGGCGGTCCATAGGCGGAAATATTAAAACGCAAGAGGGTGGGGTCGGGTAGGCGCAAGCCCCGCCTCCCTCCTTTTTCGGGCTGCTTTTGGGACCTGGGGTATACGGATCTAGACTTTAATCTGCGATTGGGGTCCATCAGACTACGACAGACCTTAGTTTTGAAAAATACATTTGTAACAATCTGCACGTTATACTGTGTCTAGTTTCATAAATGTAGGTTTGAGGTCCGCTAGCTCGGAGTCCATCCTTCTTTTGTTCATGCATGCATTCATTCACTAAGCCATCTATTGAGTGCTCAATATGTATCAGGGGTTGGAAACAGCAGGGGGGAGGGGAAGCCAACCTCATGGAACTCACAGGGTAGCGGCCAAAGGATCCAGGATCTTACAATGCGATGTGATGGGAGTTCAGGGGCAGGACATTTTAACCCTGCCAGTGAAGTCAAGGAGTTAGTCAATGCACCTAGAACAATAAAGAGGCCATGGAGATCAACATTGCTGGGTGACCTTTCCCCTCCTTCCCCTTTCTTTCTTTCTTTCTCTCTCTCTCTCTCTCTCTCTCTCTCTCTGTCTCTGGCAATGATCACACTGTGTAATATAGTGTATTATATACCACTGAGTATATACTGGACATAAATGCTTCTTGATTCCCTCAGGCTCTGCCTATGTCTTGCTACTTGGATTGCTCTCCATCTCCTGCCATCCTGGTTTCACTTTCTATCTCTCTTATTGCATCCTAACAACCTTAAATCTGACTTAGTCAACAGGTAAGTTTGTTTGAACTCACACAGTTTACTGTGGAGTATGCAGAGGAATTGTAACCCATACAACCTCTCAAACTGGTTGAAAATATAGGACTCAAAGGTGAAATGATTAGAGAAAAATGCAAAGGAGAGTCCAGACAAGTAAAGATTAGTAAAGATTTGATGGAAATGGGTAGATGTGAGGGATTTGATGGGGGTAAAGAAAGAGGAAGGAGAAAGAAATCCCAGGTGGTGGAAACTGCTAGAGTTGAAGTTTAGAAAGGGGAACCAGGGGCGCCTGGGTGGCTTGGTCGGTTGAGGGTCCGACTTCGGCTCAGGTCATGATCTCACAGCCTGTGAGTTCGAGCCCCGCGTCGGGCTCTGTGCTGACTGCTCAGAGCCTGCAGCCTGTTTCAGATTCCGTGTCTCCCTCTCTCTCTTCCCCTCCCCTGTTCATGCTCTGTCTCTCTCTGTCTCAAAAATAAATAAAAACGTTGAAAAAAAAATTTAAAAGAAAGGGGAACCAATAGGGGTGCCTGGTGGCTCAGTCGGTTAAGCATCTGGCTCTTGGCTTTGGCTCAGGTCATGATCTCACAGTTTGTGGGTTTGAGACCCACATCAGGCTCTGCCTACTTGCGATTCTCTCTCTCTCTGCCTCTCCCCAGATAATGTGCACTCGCTCTCTCTCTCTCAAAATAAATAAATAAACTTTAAAAAAAAAAAAAAAAGAGGAACCAATATGGCATGCTCTGAAAACAGCCAATCAATCTGGCAGCAGTAGAAATTCCACTCTTGTCATTATTATGTTCATCATTGTCATTGTTGTGGAGTCCTTCCACCTGCATAAGGTTGGGTGGGAGGTATTGTTCTAAACCCTGGTAATATCCTAGTGTTATGGAAACTGGTCTGGATCACCTGACAGAAGAACCAAGTGGCACTTGGAGAGCTTAGAAGGCAGGAGGCTTATTTTACACCGGTGGGCTCAGAGGAGATCATTCTCCAGAGGTCTGAGCCCAGAACATTAATAGAGGGGACAAGTTATAATCTGTTACTTCTGCATTCCTCATTAGTAGTAATTTGGAGCCTGAGGCAAGCAGGGTGGAAGAAGAACCCAGAAGGGAAGTCTTCAGGCAGGGACTGAAATTCCCTTATCAGTACTGTCAGCCATCATATAACAGACTTTTCCCAATCACTAGTATTGTCTATAGTCTTGTCAATAGTACCAATGTCAACTTCTGGTTTCAGTTGTTCTGCTATTGTCATGTAAGAAGTTTGCTACTGGGTGAAAGGTAGCAAGCTACTGGGAATTCCCTGTACTATTTCTTTATTAAAAAAAAAAAAAAGATTTTATTTTTACATAATCTACATCCAACTGGGCTTAAACTAATAACCTCAAGATCAAGAGTCATGTTCTCCATCAACTGACCAAGCCAGGAGCCCCTGTACTATTTCTTTAAAAAAAAATTTTTTTTAAACATTTATTTATTTTTGAGACAGAGAGAGACACAGCATGAACGGGGGAGGGGCAGAGAGAGAGGGAAACACAGAATCAGAAGCAGGCTCCAGGCTCTGAGCCATCAGCCCAGAGCCCGACGCGGAGCTCGAACTCGCGGACTGCCAGATCGTGACCTGAGCCGAAGTCGGACGCTTAACCGACTGAGCCACCCAGGTGCCCCCCCGTACTATTTCTAAACAGCATTATTAAGATATAATTTGCATTCCATAAAGTTCACCTCTTGAAAGTGTACAATCCAATGACTTTGGGCATATTTATAGAGTCATGAAATTATCATTACTATCTAGTTCCAGAACATTTTCATCATCCCCAAAACAAACCTCATAGCCATTAGCACTCACTGCCCATTTCCTCCTACCTCCTACCCCTCAGCCCTAGGCAACCACTAATTTATTTTCTGTGTCTATAGTTTTTTGCCTGATCTAGACATTTCTCATCATTAGTATCATAGAATAGTGATCCTTTGTGACTGGCTTCTTTTACTTAGCATGTTTTTGAGGTTCGTCCTCAAAATATACACATACATACATACACACACACACACGTATGTATACCTATACATACATATACATATATACAAAATCTTCTTTGGAGAAATGTCTATTCAGATCCTTTGCCCATATTGAAATTGAGTTGTCTTTTTATTATTGTGTTCTGGAAGTTCTTTATCCTAGATATAAGTCCTTTACATGATTTGCAAAAATTTTCTTTCATTCTTAGGGTTATCTTTTCATTTTCTTCATGATGTTCTTTGAAGAACAAAGGTTTTTAATTTGGATAAAGTTCAACTTATCAAATCTTCTATTGCTTATGATTTTGGCATCAAATCTTGGAGAAATTATTGCCTAATTAGGGGCACATGTGTGGCCCAGTCAGTTAAACATCAGACTCTTGATTTTGGTTCATGTCATGATCTCACGATTCATGAGTTCAAGCTCTGAGTTGGGCTCCTCACTGACAGCGCATTGTCTCACTCCACAGAGCCTGCTTAGGATTCTCTCTGTCCCTCTCTCTCTGCCCCTCCCCTCTCCAGTGCATGCTCTCACACGGGTATATGTGAGCTCACGTGCGTGCTCTCTCGCTCTCTAAATAAACCTAAAAAAACCTGAACAATATTGAAAAAAAAATGAAAGAAATTATTGCCTAATCCAACTCACAAACATGAACTCCTATGTTTTTTCCTAAGAGTTGTATAGTTTTAGCTCTTACATGTAGGTCTACGATTCACACTGAGTCACTGAGTTCATTTTTACGTGTGGTGAGAGATAGGAGTCCAAATGCATTCTTTTGCATGTGGATACCCAGTTGTCCCAGGACCATTTGTTAAAAAGACTATTCTTTCCCCTTTGAATTGTCTTGGCTCCCTTGACAAAAATCGGTTGACCATTTGTTCGTTCCTTGACTCTCAGTTTTATTCCATTGATCTATCTGTTTCTCTTTATGCGCTCTCTGTGCTATTTTTGCAAATTTCATGTGAGCCTAACATTATTTTTTAAGTTAATAAATAAATAAGCGATTTTAATCCTCAAAAGAACCTTACAAGATAGATGTTATTATTATCCCTATTTTAATGATGAGAAACCCAAGCTCAGAATGGTCGAGTAATCTGTCTTGGGTTACATGGCTAATTACATGAAGTATGTGTAGGTTCTAACAACTTTATATGCATTAGTTCACCTGATTGTCACAATAATCCAACAGGGTAGTTACTCTTATTAGCCTCATTTGTAGATAAAGAAACTGACAACTTGCTCACAGACAGTAAATAATGTCCCCACAGAGAGTAAATAATGAAGCCTCCGTCTCACCCTAAGCGACTGGATCCAGAGCTTACAGGCTTTTTGTTTGTTTGTTTTTTAAGTAAACTCTACCCGCAACATGGGGCTCAAACTCT
This sequence comes from Panthera leo, assembly GCF_018350215.1. Classification (NCBI taxonomy): domain Eukaryota; kingdom Metazoa; phylum Chordata; class Mammalia; order Carnivora; family Felidae; genus Panthera; species Panthera leo. The sequence goes on along the minus strand of NC_056692.1, from coordinate 14,999,433 downwards.
CGACCCTGAGATTAAGAGTTGCATGCTCTACCGACTGAACCAGCCAGGTGCCCAGGGGGCTTATGTTCTTGACCATACAGCTACATCAACTTCTATGGTCATGCCAAGAAGCATACTGTTGGATGGGAAAATTTGGGCTAAGTTGTAGCTGGTCTTGAATTCCAGAGCTCAGGCAGCACTTGGACTTTTTACCAATGATTCGATCTATTTGCCAATGTTTTCCAAGCTTTTTCTTTTAAAGCTGGAAAACATTTGTGCAAATTAAGTAATTTACACTAAGTGGGCAAGAGGCATTAGGAGGATGCTTGTTGGGATGAATACAGGGTACATCCTTACATGTAATTGATGAATCACGAAATTCTATTTCTAAAAACATTAAAAAATAAAAATAAAATATTAAAAAAAGAAATAATTTACAAATGAAGAAACTTTAAGACTTAAAGAATTAAGAACTTCTCTTAAGTTCTCTTCACTGGTCAAACATAGCTTGAGTTAGTCTGATGGAGCTCAGTTGAGTAGCAAAGTGACAAAGCCGGGAACAGATCTGAAGGGACAATATTGGCTGCCATTATTACGGACCCATTCATTGAAGCCAAACCAGTCTCCTCATTGTTTAAGGAGTTTAAAACTGGACTTGAAGGTGACTGTGGGTCATATAAATGAAGGAGTCCTCTGGCTAGAAATACACAAGTGTGAAGTCTAGGAGCTCAGACCAGACAGACCAAAGCTGATAGATAGTAAAGCCATGAAAAGAATAACAGAAAAGCAGATGAGAAAGCCTGGACACACGGTCTGGAACAGGAGGATGCCAGAAAAAGCTGGGGAAGTAATAGCTGGAAAGATTGGGAGAGGCCCACAGGAAGGAAGAGCTTCAAGAAAAGGAAGCCCTCTACCATGTTAGATGATGCAAGTAGAGGAAGACTAAGAAAAGTCACGATCTTGGCAAGAAAGAATTCTCTGACCTCGGAGAGCAGTTTCAGAAAAATTATGGGACAATAAGGTTGCCGGTTGCCAAGGAGGTTCCTACGGAGACAATGGGTATCAACCATTCATTTGAAAATTTGGGCATAAAAGAAAGACAAGAATTTGGGCTGTAGCAAGAGGGTTAAGAAAAACAGAGATAAGGGGCTCCTGGGTGGCTCAGTTGGTTAAGCGTCTGACTTCGGCTCAGGTCATGATCTCGCGGTCTGTGAGTTCGAGTCCCGCGTCGGGCTCTGTGCTGACAGCTCAGAGCCGGGAGCCTGCTTCGGATTCTGTGTTTCCCTCTCTCTCTGACCCTTCCCTGTTCATGCTCTGTCTCTCTTTGTCTCAAAAATAAATAAGCGTTTAAAAAAGAGAGAGAGAGAGAAACTGAGATAAGAGGCAAGGTAGATTAAAATCATAGAACTGGCAGAGACATCAGAGATCATCTTGTCCAAACTCCTATTCAATCCAGTAAGTCTTTCCAAAGCATACCTGCCCTTAAAGATTTATTTCTACAAAAGTTGAATACACACCTCCAGGTGCTGGCCTTGCCAGGGTGCCAGGGTACAGAAGACAGCCAACCAGACCCAGGCCGTGCCTGCTCAGAGCTTGCCTGCGGATATTAAACAGCTAGTTATACGATGAATGTTTGTAGTTTCAGTTTTTACAAAGTTATATAGTCTCATAGAATCTGTGACAAAGAACAGCTGCCTATGCTTCCCCTGCCCATTTCTCCTTTCCCAGCTATCAATTTTAGCTGATTAATTTGGCATTTATTCTCATGTCTCCAAACAAGTGTGTATTGCTACTTTTTGACTTTTTGCTTTTATTTTTTTTAAGTCTATTTAATCATTTTGAGGGGCATCTGGGTGGCTCAGTCGGTTAAGCATCTGACTTTGGCTCAGGTCATGATCTCACGACTCGTGAGTTCGAGCCCCGGGTCAGGCTCTGTGCTGACGGCTCAGAGCCTGGAGCCTGCTTCAGATTCTGTGTCTCCCTCTCTCTCTGCTCCTCTTCAGCTCACTCTCTATCTCTCTCTCAAAAAAAAAAAATTTTTTTTTAAGTTTTTAAATTTATTTTGACATAGAGAGAACCAGTGGGGAAGCGGCAGAGACAGGGGAACAGAGGATCCAAAGCAGGCTCTGCACTGACAGCAGAGAGTCTGATGTGGGGCTGAAACTCATGTACCGTGAGATCATGACCTGAGCCAAAGTCACACACTTAACCAACTGAGCCACCCAGGTGCCCCAATTTTATTTTATTTTTTTAGAGAGAGAGAGAGAGCACGTGCATGCACCAGTAGGGGGAGGGGCAGAGGGAAAGGGAGAGAGAATCTTAAGAGAATCTTAACACCCAACGCAGATCCCAAAGCAGGGCTTGATCCCACAACCCTGAGATCATGACTTGAGCCAAAACCAAGAATCGGTTGCTCAACCAACTGAACCACTTGACTTTTTGCTTTTAGAGATTATCCACTCACTTCCCACTGTAGAAAATGGAGATCCAACTCCCCCTAGCCTCCCATACATATGCATGCCCTTCCCACCACCTCATCCTCCCCGCCTGCTTATATTATAATTTTGGCAACATTAACAAGCAAGCTTATGTAATTGTGCATGCAATATCAATAGCACTACATAGCATGTAGTCTGTGTTAGACCCTTGTCTAAGCACACTGCACATGTCAATTCATTTAATTCTCATGATAATCCTATTACTGTCATTCCATTGCACAGATGAAGATATTGGGACTCAGAAAAATAGGGGGGAATCTATACCTCCCCTGAACCTTCCCTGTAAGTTATTACCCCTCCTATCCCCCCGTTTAGTGCACTCACCTCCAGCTGCCATTTGTGTGTCTATCATCAGTAATTTACACAAGGTTTTAATGTAAAACAAAACAAAATAAAAATAAAACCCACCAAACAAGAAAACTTTATTGTGCCTGTCTGTGCAAATGGTACCCATGGATCTGCGGCTCATTCATGTAATAAAGTGTGATTGCATTTCCTTTCCTAAGCAACTGTTCATTTTGTCTATAATTGACAGATGCATTTGCTCAATTTTCTATAGATTCTCTCAATGTTTCCCCTGGCTCCTCATTAGTTTTTAAATCTCTTCCCAAATATTCAGACATATAAGATAGTCTCCCAAAAAAGTATCTTCTGGAGATTTATGACCCGCTGTAGAATGCACCTGTTTCCCTCTCTACTGGCTTACCATACAGCTCTCTTCCTAGGATCCCCATTCAACATTATCCTGTGAAGTCCGTTCTTCTCTTTTATGTTGAATCTCCTGTTTTCATTATCCGTGTATTCTTCTTTCTTGTTTAACTCCCTCTTTTTGGTGGAGTGTATCTTCCAGTAGCTTTTTCTGAATGGTGCATGGAAAATAAATTTTGGAGGACAACCTTCTCACCCAATTGGTAGTTTGGCTTGGTATCAAATCCTAGTTTGAAATAATTTTCCTTCAGATTTTTGGTGACATCACTCCATTATTGTTTAGTTCCCAAGTGCTGTTTAGATGTCCAAAGTCATTTTTTTTTTTTAATGTTTATTTGTTGGGAAGCCTGGGTGGCTCCGTTGGTTGAATGTCTGACTTCAGCTCAGGTCAGGATCTAGCAGTTCATGAGTTTGATCCCTACATTGGGCTCCGTTTCTGTCAGCTCACAGCCCACTTCATAACCTCTGTCCCTCTCTCTCTCTCTCTGTCCCTCCCCTGCTCACACTCTATCTCAAAAATAAATAAACATTAAAAAATTAAAATAAGGGGTGCCTCGGTGGCGCAGTCGGTTAAGCGTCCGACTTCAGCCAGGTCACGATCTCGTGGTCCGTGAGTTCGAGCCCCGCGTCAGGCTCTGGGCTGATGGCTCGGAGCCTGGAACCTGTTTCTGATTCTGTGTCTCCCTCTCTCTCTGCCCCGCCCCCGTTCATGCTCTGTCTCTCTCTGTCCCAAAAATAAATTAAAAAAAAAAAAAAAAAAAAAACGTTGAAAGAAAAAAAAAAAAAATTAAAATAAAATGTTTACTTATTTATTTTGAGGGAGAGAGTACGCAGATGCATGAGACAGGGAGGGGCAGAGGGAGAGGGAGAAAAAGAATCCATGCTGAGCATGGAGCCCAACACAGGGTTTGGTCTCATGAATGGTGAAATGATCTGAGCTGAAATCAAGAGTCGGACATTCAACGGACTGAGCCACCCAGCCTGGTGTTTGTATATAACTTTTCCCTCCCCACTGGAACATTAATCTCAATGTCCTGAAATTTACCTATAATGTTGCTTGATGTGAATCTATTTTCTTTCACTGGTCCACGGACCCATCAGTATGTAGTACCTGCAACACGTGTTCTTTGGTTTTGAGGAATTTTCTTTTATTACTTCATTGATGATTGTCTTTCTTTCCTCAGTTCTCTCTTTCTGGGATTCCCATTATTATTACTATTTCTCTTTTAATTATAGAATTAGAGAGCGAGAGAGCATGAGTGGGGGAGAGGAGCAGAGGGAGGGAGAGAGAATCTTTTTTAAGTTTACTTTTGAGAGACAGCAAGAATAAGTGAGGGGCAGAGAGAGAGAGGGAGAGAGAGAGGGAGAGAGAGAGAATTCCATGCAAGCTCCACACTCCCAGCGCAGGGCTCAAAGTGGGGCTCAAACTCACAAACCATGAGATCATGACCTGAGCCAAAGTCAGATGCTTAACTGACTGCACTACCCAGGCACCCTAAGAGAGAGAGAATCTTAAGCAGGCTCTACACTCAGCACGGAACCCAACGTGGGGTTCAATCCCATGACCCTGGGATCGTGACCTGAACCAAAATCAAGTGTCAGATGCTCAACTGACGGAGCCACTCAGGCGCCCCTTATTTTTTTAAGTAAACTCGATGCCCAACATGGGATTTGAACTCATGACCTTGAGATCAAGAGTCACAGGCTCTACTGACTGAGCCAGCCAGGCGCCCCTTTCCATTATTTTGATGTTGGATCTCCTGGACTGGTCCCATGATTGTCTCATCTTTTCTGTCCTAATTCTGGGAGATTCACTCAACTTTATCTTCCAACTCCTCCATAAATTTTTCATTTCCAGTATCACATTTTTTTAAGTTTATTTATTTATTTTAAGAGAGAGAGAGAGAGGAGTTTATTTATTTTATAATTTATTTAATATATATTTAAATATATATTAATATTATTAACATTATTAAATATATAATATAAGTTTATTTATTTATTTATTTTAAGAGAGAGAGAGAATAGGGGAGAGGAAGATAGAGGGAGACACGGAATCCGAAACAGAGAGCCTGATGCGGGGCTCAGACTCCTGAACCATGAGATCGTGACCTGAGCTGAGATCAAGAGTTAGAAGCCCAAACAACTGTGCCACCCAGGAGCCCCTCCAGTGTCACATTTTTAATTTCAAAATATTCTTTTTGGTTTTCTCTGAATGCTTTTCTTTCTTTCTTTTTTGCTAGTATGTTCTTATGTCTTGGGTGCAATATATTCTCTTGTCTATCTGAGGAAAACAATTAAGAGCTTTTCTGAAGTTTTATTCTCCATGCAGTCTTTGCTTTTTGCGTGTTTTCCCTTTTCTTTTTCTACATGTATCATGTTAGAGGCTTTCCTCAAATGAGCACGATCGGTTCTTCAATTAAACTTGTAATAAGTGCTTCCAGTGAAAAGTACAGAGAGATTTGACCTAATTATAGGGGGAGGGTCATGGAACTTTCCTCGGAAAAAGACATGTTGGAAATGAGCACTGAAAAGTAAGAATGTAAAAAAAAAGAGAGAGAGAGAGAGGGAGAGAGAGAGAGAGAAAGAAAAGAGAGTGTATAAGATACAGGGGGTGCAGCAGGAGGGCAGCCAGAAAGACAGGAGCAGGGGATAATGGGAAGCCTACCAGGCATTGGCCATTGTGCAAGGTCCTGAGAAAGAAGCATGAGACAAAGTCAAACAGAAAGTCCCAAGAGTCCAGAGAGTAGACAAGGGGAGATTATGCAGAACACGATAGGACAGCCTCTGAGTCATGCCTTTATCTTTATGTATGTATGTATGTATGTTTATTTCTTTTTTGAGGGAGGGGGAGGGGCAGAAAGAGAAGGAGACACAGTATCCGAAGCAGGCTCCAGGCTCCAAGCTGTCAGCACAGAGCCCGACCATGGGCTTGCACTCACAAATCATGAGATCATGACCTGAGCTCACAAAGTCGGACACTTAACTGACTGAGCCACCCAGGTGCCCGGAGTCATGCCTTTATCTTAAAAAGAAGGAGGAGCACCTGGATGGTATGAAGCAGGGGAATGACAGGATCAGCTCTGCATTTTAACAATCCCAGGCTGGCTGCTACGTGGAGGATAGTTATGAAGTCATCGTCATGTCACCCAGGCTAGAGATGGCGGTGACTTTGACCAGGGTGGGAAAGCAGGAAATAAAAAGGAATGAATGAATGTGGGATCCATGCCCAACTGAGTGATAATCAGATACGTATGTATGGGGTGGACATGGGGTGGCATGCTTGAGGACGATTTTAAATTCCTGACTTCTACAGTGAGTTGATGGCGGTGCCATGCACGGGGAGACTGGGAGACTGGGAGAACACTGGGAAGGATGCAGGTCTGGGAAGAAAGATCCCGAGTTAGGTTCTGGACAACCCCTCGGATGTCAGAATGCAACAATCCCAACCTCCCTGTACATCGTTTGTTTGTTCTCAGTCTCACGGTGATCTGTTTCTACATTTCTTACCCCTGGTCTCCCTCCGCCGGATGATTCTTTCTTTCCCAATTTCCCACTTTAACAAAATCCTGGTTGCAGGCTTCCCCTAGCCTGCGAGAGATATGGCTTGTTTACTCAATGTTATACTTTACAAGTTCTTGTTGAAAGGAGAAATAAAGAAACAGTGAAGCATGCCATTGATTGTTAGAGCCACAGAATAAAATGGCACATCTCCAGGGCACCTGGGTGGCTCAGTCGGTTAGGCACCTGACTCTTGGTTTAGGGTCATGATCTCATGGTTCATGGTTTCAAGCCCCACATCAGGTCCCACACCAACAGCACGGAGCCTGCTTTGGATTCTCTCTCTTCCTCTCTCTCTGCCCCTCCCCCACCCAATCATTTCTTTTTCTCTCTCTCTTTCTCAAAATAAATAAAATAAACTTTAAAAACGATGGCAGGGGCTCCTGGGTGGCGCAGTCGGTTAAGCGTCTGACTTCAGCCAGGTCACGATCTCGCGGTCCGTGAGTTTGAGCCCCGCGTCGGGCTCTGGGCTGATGGCTCGGAGCCTGGAGCCTGTTTCCGACTCTGTGTCTCCCTCTCTCTCTGCCCCTCCCCCGTTCATGCTCTGTCTCTCTCTGTCCCAAAAATAAAAAAAAAATAAAAACGATGGCAATCCTCCTGGATGGTAAAACCGACAATTTCACTTGACATTTTGTAAAAATTTTTAAAATCATGGACCATAACCCCTAAGTAATTGCAAATGGTATTTTATATTAAAACGGATATGAATAGACCTTGAAGCAGGATGCAAAGTTCACCTGAATGTCTAAAATTTAATACACGTCAAGGCAGTGCTGCTGTAGCTGCCCTCCCTGGGCAGTGCCCCCTGTGTCCCTGCCCCCCGTTTCTGTCATCTCCCTGGCTCCTCACCGTTGCTTGCTGTCCGGGAATCCTTTGGACTTTGTGAAGAGTTAGGGTTAGGGAACAACAGCAGAGTAGCAGCAGGAATTTGTGGCAGCCCAGTGCTTCAGGCCCCTCGGTCCTCCTGCAGCCATGCCCCAACCTGAGATCTGTGGCACACACCGAGTCAGTCTCTCAGCTCCCAGGATTGCACAATGCCAACCAGTGAAGTTCAAGGAGGCGAAGGGGTCCTTTGGAAGGTCAGATACTACCCCAGAGTGGGGAGTTGGGGGGTGGGCGGTGGTAGGCAGGGAGCCGTTTGCAGGGACCCTCCCGTAGCACTGCACAAACGAATTCCCATTCTTCTCCCCGCCCCCCAAAGGTCACGTGGCCTGCATCCTCAGTTGAACTCACTCGGTCTAAGAATCACTTCCGCGATAATAAGGGTTATTTGCATAAGGTCTGCTATGCAGACCTTATTAAATCTTTTATTCAACCTCCGGTGTGATAAGAGTGTCTCTGGTGATTAGGAGTCATTCTCCCCTTCCTGATAAAAGATGTGGGGGGTGGGCGCCGGGCGGGGTGGACACCTTCACACCTTCACAAAGGGAAATTTACAGGGCGCCTGGGTGGCTCAGTCGGTTGGGCGTCTGACTTTGGCTCAGGTCATGATCTCGCGGTCCGTGGGTTCGAGCCCCGCGTCCGGCTCGGTGCTGACAGCTCAGAGCCTGGAGCCTGTTTCAGATTCTGTGTGTCTCTCTCTCTGACCCTTCCCCGTCTCAAAAATAAATAAATTAAAAAAATAAAAAGGGAAATTTACATTCTGCCTCTAGGCAGAGATGTAGAGGACAGAGAACTTTTCCTGTATCTGTTTCTCAATTGACTTCAGCTCAGAATAATCCTTATGGCACAATGGCGTGTCTAATAACCTTTCACCTGTGTCAAACCTACACATTCCTGCAGAATGTTCCTGCAGAAGATGTGGCAAGAAGGGCGGTTTCCCACCCGGTTAGAGGTGGGGAAAGAATATGCTCACACCATGGAGTTAAGTGGTGTTCTTATTTGCAGGGGAAAGCTGAAATGGACCTCTGAGAGGCAGTTGCTACATTCCTGAAAAGCACAGGGATCAATACCTGGTGAATATAAAAGTCTGGCTTTCAAACCGAAGCATTCTGACTTAGAAACAGCCACTCCAGAGGCAATTTATCTGATCTGATAGATCTTCAGTTGTCAGCTGCCTCCTATCTTTTTACCTTGATGTTTCTCCCTTCCTCGGCCTTTCTATAAAGAAAAAGACAACATAGTATGTAACAACGAGGCCTGAACCAAAGCAGAGACCTGGATTCTAAGTCTGGCCGTGCCACAAACCGGCTGGGTGTACTTGGATGGGTCACTTAACTTTTCTAGGTTTCAATTTCCTGCAAATTGAAGTAGGAAGACTGAATAGTCTTGAAGGTGATGTATTAACAAAGACTCACTGTTACGAGTGAAAAAACAAAACAAAACTCAATTCATACTCACTTAAGCAAATCAGGAGTTTTTTGGCTTGTGTAACTGAATTGTCCAGGAGAAAAGTTCTGGCTTCAGGCAGAGCTTGATCTAGACACTCAGATGATGTTAGAGATCTCCACCTCTGACCCCTCTTTGTTGTGGTGCCTTCATGTTCAGGGATGCTCCCTCACATCCTACTGGCTTAGCAATGTTAGCACACATAGTGCACGTAGCTAAAAGGTCGAGCAGAAGTCAAGGTGCTGAGGCTCATAAGCTCTGCTTATGTGTTAAGCATTCATTTCAGGGAAAGAGGATATGGTGTTTTGATGGGCTAGGCTTAGGTCACATGCCCATTGAGAGGGGAGTGAGAGAGGAGGGTTTTCTAAGGAAAATCTCTACACTGCTAGGCAGGCAAAAATAGCAGATGTTGACCACAGGTGGGATCATAGAAAAAAAAATGGGTTTGAGTCCAGACCCTGCCACTAGCTAGCTAGTTAAACCTGAGCAAATTATTCAACCTCTCTGAGCCTTTGTTTTCTCAACTAAATAATGGGATTCATCTCTGTTGAGTGGGGTTAGATAGGATAAAGCATAAAAGGTGACTGATGACATGACGTGGTGGAGGCATGGCAAGTGTTTAGTTTGGGAAGCTGTGACTTTAAGTTAGTGATTCTAATAAACATTTCAATGTAAGTGCAACTCTTTAAAGAATAACTTCCCCTGGGGTGCCTGGGTGGCTCAGTCTGTTCAGCATCTGACTTCCGCTCAGGTCGTGATCTTGCAGTTCTTGGGTTCAAGCTCCCTTGTCAGGCTCTGTGCTGACAGCTCAGAGCCTGAAGCCTGCTTCAAATTCTATGTCTCCCTCTCTCTCTGCCCCTCCCCCACTCGTGCTCTGTCTTTCTCTCTCTTAAAAATAAACATAAAAAAAAGAGTAACTTCCCTTATATAATTTCCTGTCTAGTGAGGGCTCCTAATTTTCAGCCTGAGAAATCCAGATTTTATATACGATAAAGCCTTGACAATTCAGGTATAGAGATTTCTGTTAATTTTCTTGTTAACTCAAGATTAATTTGGCTAAAAGATTCTTTTGGTTTCAAACCTTGGCATTGACAAATCACTCTAAATTGTCTGATTCCATTCTCTTGCTCTAAGCCCATTCTATTGAATAAATTGGTTTTTTTTTTAATTTTATTTTTTTTTTAACGTTTATTTATTTTTGAGACAGAGCATGAACAGGGGAGGGTCAGAGAGAGAGGGAGACACAGAATCTGAAACAGGCTCCAGGCTCCGAGCTGTCAGCACAGAGCCCGATGTGGGGCCTGAACTCACGGACCGCGAGATCATGACCTGAGCTGAAGTCAGATGCTCAACCGACTGAGCCACCCAGGCGCCCCGCGGTTGTTTTTTTTTTTTTTTTTTAACATTTATTTATTTTTGCGAGGCAGAGAGAGAGAGACAGAGAGACAGAGCATGAGTGGGGGAGGGGCAGAGGGAGGGAGACATAGAATCCGAAGCAGGCGCCAGGCTCTGAGCTCTCAGCACAGAGCCCAAGGCAGGGCTCAAACTCACCAACCGTGAGATCACGACCTGAGCCCAAGTCGACGCTTAGCAGAGTGAGCCATCCAGGTGCTCTGGGTTTGCTTCTTGATAGTAGAGGATCTTCCAACACTTTAGGGCTTTGTGGGTCAAAAAGTTGGTGCCAAGACGAGACCTTCCCAAGGCAAAGCTTCCACAGTCCAGCATTTCATTATAAATCAGACCGCATGGGGCGCCTGGGTGGCGCAGTCGGTTAAGCGTCCAACTTCAGCCAGGTCACGATCTCGTGGTCTGTGAGTTCGAGCCCCGCGTCACGCTCTGGGCTGATGGCTCGGAGCCTGGAGCCTGTTTCCAATTCTGTGTCTCCCTCTCTCTCTGCCCCTCCCCCGTTCATGCTCTGTCTCTCTGTCCCAAAAATAAATTAAAAAAAAAAAAAAAAAAAAAAAAAAAAAAAACGTTGAAAAAAAAAAATAAATCAGACCGCCATTGGAACCAAGAAAACATGACTCAAAGAAACCGCATTCATAAAAGACTGCAATTATGTGCATAGCAATTTATTAATTTATGATCAGGATAGTGTTTCAAGACTATAAAATATCAATGTCTCCCATCCCGGAAGCCACTCCCTTGTGCCAGAGGACAAATAATTCATCAGCCGATAGCTTGGTAGGCATGGAGTCAGTCTTGAGGGCCACTTCACTAGGCCATGGTGAGGTCTGACAGGTCACTGCCACGGTGACCCAACTCATTGTACCAAATGCAGCATTTGCCAACCTCTGCATTTTTGAGTTTCTCTTTTCTAGGGACCCAACTGACCATGCCTCTCCAATTCCCATCATCTATATCTGGTCCACACCATCTATAACTGGTCTCTGTGATGAGATATCTACTTAATCAATTACAATCATAATGCAGTCTTGCCTTCCTGAAGTTTCACTGGGTCACTGTGATGAAAATTTGTCTGATCCCAAATTCTTCAAGTGTTTGCTTATGTCCTACCCCTACCTAGTAGCTAATCTTACCCTTCCTGTACAAGTTTTACTAGTTAACCCACAGGAACAGCTATATTTCCATAATGGTCAAGGTCTTGGCATCTCTCACAAGATACTATCAATTAGTCACTTGAGGGGTACTCGCTTGAACCATAAACTTGTGTCGGCGGCACAAGAAAACATGCAGGGCTTGGAACAAATCAATATTGACCTCAACACATACTTAGGGAACGGATTTCTTCTGTGAGTTTGTCACATTTCTTTTGCTTTGAAAACTCAAGATAGTGTTTTTGTTAATGAAGGTATTCAGTTAAGATGGCGAATTGAGTTTTGAAGATACTACTTCTATCAAGGACAACCTCTCTGACACAACTCTGTTTTGTTTCTCTGTCTCAACTTCTATACCTTTGCCTCTCTGGCTTTTGTCTGATTACATTTGATGTCTCTGCTCTTATTGTCTGCCTGTGTTTGCTTCCAACTGTGGCAATTTCTTCTCAGCCTCTATGTGTTGTTCTTTCCCTTTGTGCTTTTTGGAAATTTTTAAGATTTTCAAATTTTGGGGGTGCCTGGGTGGCTCAGTCAGTTAGGCGTCCGACTCTTGATTTTGGCTCAGGTCACGATCTTGTGGTTCGTGAGTTTGAGCTGCTGACAGTGCAGAGCCTGCTTAGGAGCCTCTCTTTCCCTCTCTCTGTTTGTCCCCCAAATAAATAAATACATACATAAACTTAGAGATGTAAATACATAAACTTTTTAAAAAAAGATGTTTTAATTTTGTAAAGTAATCTCTAGTCCCAACATGGGGTTCAAACTCTCAACCCCGAGGGGCACCTGGATGACTCTGTCAGGTAAGCATCCAAGTTTGGCTCAGGTCATGATCTCGCGATTTGTGAGTTCGAGCCCTGCGTAGGGCTCTGTGCTGACAGCTCAGAACCTGGAGCCTGCTTCAGATTCTGTGTCTCCCTCTCCCTCTCTGCTCCTCCCCTGCTTGTGCTCTGTCTCTCTCTCTGTCTCTCTCTCTCAAAATAAATAAACATTAAAAAAAACCCAAAAAACAAAAACCTCTTGGCCCTGAGGTCAAGGGTTGAATCCTCTTCCAACAGAGCCAGCCAGGTGCCCCACCCACTTTGTGCTTTAATGATCTCTGATGGGTATCTGTCACTATCCCTCCTTCCGTTTTTCCCTATCTCTTTTCTTTCTTTCTTTCTTTCTTTCTTTCTTTCTTTCTTTCTTTCTTTCTTCATCTGTTCCCTCCTTCTCCTTGATTTTTCCTTTGGATGTTTTGTTGGTTTGGTTTGGGGCATTTTTGTTTGTTTTAGATTTTATTTATTTTTAAATGTTTTTTTTAATTTACTTTTGAGAGAGGGGGAGAGAGAGAGAGAGAGCGAGCAAGTGGGGTAGGGGCAGAGAGAGGGGGACAAAGAATCCAAAGCAGGCTGTGTGCTGACAGCAGAGATCCTGATGTGGGGCTCAAACCCACAAACCCTGGTACCACGACTTGAACCGAAGTTGGACGCTTAACCAACTGAGCCACCCAGGCATGCCTAGATTTTTTTTTTTTTTTTTAAGTAATATCTACACCCAGCGTGGGGCTCGAACTCACAACTCTGAGATCACGCATCCTCCATCAACTGAGCCAGCCAGGTGCCCCTTCCTTTGGATGTTTATTTACTCAGTCTGCTCCCCTCTCCACCCACCCCTCCCCCTTCTTTCACCCTCTGTGGTTCTCCTCAGTCCCTTTGCCTATTCTTCTATGTCAATTTACATCCCTGATTCTTATTTTTCCTCATCTTCCTACCAGTCTCTGCCTAACAGTTCCTGGCAGTCTCTGGCTTTGTGTTATACAGTGTAGCCGTTTGTCCTTTGTCTTTCTGTCCCCAACGCCACATATTTCCTACTTTCTTTTTCTGCCAGTGAATCTTCCCATTGAGTGCCTCTCCACCTTCTGTTCTTTTGCTTCTCAGCTCCCCTGACGAATCCCCCTCAGCCTCTATCTCCACCTCTCTCTTCTCTCGCTCTGCTAACCTCTCTAAAGGCTTCTGTTACCTCCATCTCTCCTGAGTTGGGTCGTTCCTCCTTGTCACTCACTCTATTTCTCTGTCTAGACCATCTGTGCCTTGCACCCTTGGGGGCCCTTCCTGTCAGCTTTTATACTGATTTTCCTCGTCCTTGTCCTCTTTGTTTATGACCATTTTACCAGTTCTGTGACTGCTTCCTGTCAGCAACCATGAGGGTCTTTCTCAACGTTTCCGCCAAAGATTCCCTGTCTTGCCCTCCATCTGTCTTCACCTCTGTCTCTTCCATACAGGTGATCCTTTTATTTGTCCCTTGATCTATGTATGTCCACTTCTCCTATCCCTTTTGTCTTTCTCTAGCTCAGCTTTGGGGCAGGATTTTTTTGTTTTAATTTTCCTGTCTCTTGCTTCTGCTCATGTATTTTTTTCTGTGGATGATTAAGGGTCATCTCTTTCTGTCCATTGCTTTGTAGAATAGTAAACTTAATCCCCTCTACACTTCCCATAACCTGGCTGTTCTGCCTGAAGAAAAGAGATTTTGTGTGGTGAAAAACAAAAGCGCAGCAGAAGTGTTAGGGGAGAAAGGAGAGGGAGAGCTCGCAAAGGAATCCTGGAAGGGAGTCAGATACACCTTAGTCCCTCTGCAGCCAAGTGGAAGCCTTCCCTCATCTACTTCTGCCTCTGCCCTCATTCTTCCATGAAAGACAGGGCCTGGGAAAACCCTATAGTCGGCACCCAGATCAGGTGTTTGAGTCCCTGCCGTGGCTCTGGGCTTTAGTGCTGTCCTAAGAAGACAGACCTGGTGGGCACCTGGGTGGCTCAGTCAGTTAAGCATCTGACTTTGGCTCAGGTCATGATCTCGCGGTTCTTGAGTTCGAGCCCTGTGTGGGGCTCTGTGGGGACAGCTCACAGCCAGGAGCCTGCTTTGGATTCTGTGTCTCCCTCTCTCTCTGCTCCTCCCCTGCTCACACTCTCTTTCTCTCAAAACTAAATAAACATTTAAAAAAATTAAAAAAGAAGAATCTTTGAAAAGATCAGAAGATACTAAGAAAATTTAAAAGGAAGATGCTGGACTTTTTAAAAATTATGAAGGCAGGGGCACCTGGTGGCTCAGTGCGTTGAGCATCTAATTCTTGATTTTGGCTCAGGTCATGATCCTAGGGTCGTGAGATTGAGCCCTGAGTTGGGCTCTACACTGAGTGCGGAGCCTGCTTAAGATTCTCTCTCTCTCTCTCTCTCTCTCTCTTTCTCTCTCTCAGTGCCTGGGTGGCTCAGTCAGCTAAGCGTCGGACTCTTGGATTTCAGCTCTGCTTGTGATCTCACGGTTTGTGAGATGGAGGCTTACATCAGGCTCTGTGCTGGCAGCACGGAACCTGCTTGAGATCCTCTCTCTCTCCTTCTCTCTCTGCCCCTCCCCTGCTTGCATGCACTCTCTCAAAATACAGAAACATTACAAAAATATTCTCTCTATGCCCCTCCCCCACACTCTCTCTCTCTCTTAAAAAAATTTTTTTTTTAAGGCAGTAGAACTAACATTAAGTACAAACACAGTAGTGTGGCTTTGAGAACCAGAAATGTCAGCAGCAATTGTAGTGGCCCAGTTCTTCTGTCTCTTGGTGACTATTATGTCCACCCCCACTGGCTACTGATAGCACCTGTGTGGCCTCCTCCCATTGCTAGAATTTGGTCACAGTTGAGGTCTTTCTTCCTCTGACCCCACCCCCTCTATGCCAGATCTCTCTGATCCTAACAGGACCTCACCTTTCTTCACCTGTTCCCATGCTAAAGCAAAGGATTTCATTGGTAGTTTCATTTAGCTTCATGCCTCCTGCCACCTCTTATTGGTAGAACTGGCTGTACCTCTTGAGTTAGTCTGCTGGACGAAGCGGTCATCTGATGATGGGATTCAGTGAACAATAGCCCAGGATCCCGGTTTCCCACCCATCATGAGCATCAGCATTTCTTCTTAGATCCTAGGAATGGGGAGGGGTGTGAGTTAGCCGGAAAAGGAATTGAGATACTGAAAATTCCTTTCGGTCCTTACCCCATCGAGGGACAGTGCACTGTAGACCACCATGTCCTTGTCCTGGCCATGTCTCCCCCAGGACTGGCTGGAGAGGAGCCTGACGCTTCTCTCTAGTCTTTCAGGCTGAGAATGGAACCATCCCTGGTGACAAGCTCACCATCACAACATCTCCTTGTGTCCCTGGTTTCCTTGTGCCCAGGGATGGGCGGGTGGTGCCGAGACCGTAGGACATCACTGACCAAAATACGGACACCCAGTATGACGCTCATGGCACCCACAGTCACCAGTCCAGTTCCACCAAGGATGACCAGAGCAGGAGGCACCTGGTGTTGCTGCCGGATCAGCCACAGACTTATCCACCCCAGAGGCACCAGGCGGAAGAGGGCCAGGGTGGCCAGGGTGGCCCAGCTGGCCATGCTGAAGGCCAGGGATGGGGCCTGGTGGGAAAGCAGCAGCAATTTTCGTAGGTGCAGGCAGGCAGAGTTCAGCTCCAGGAGCAAAGACACCATAGAGAGGCCTACATAGTGGCTGGAGAGAATGGCGGTGCTGAGGCAGCTCACTACCTAGGGAACAGGGGTCAGAGGTCAGAGGACCTTCCAGGAACTGCTGACCATCATTGCCAACATCTCAGTCCCTAAGACAGGGGCTTCTAAGCATTTTGTGGTATGCTATCAAAAACCTGCCCTTTAGGCTTACCCGTACGTTGGGGGCCTAAATGGCATTAAAATAACTCTTCCATAATAACCCTCGGCCCAGAGGTTGTCTCCCCTGGGGCAGCAGCAGCGTCTGCACAGTATACCCCCACCCCGCCCCGATTTCCAATCCTGGGTTTTGATGTCCCATCCCCACTCCCTGTACTGGGACTCCCCCTTCTCAGAAAATCTCCCTATTCAACATTTCTGCAATCTATGAGCCACCTGAGGGAATCCAAGCTACCTAGGCAGTGCTCAGACTCCAGCTGTGGCTAGCAGTCAATCCTCTCCCCCCAAACCAGCCCAAAGTTGGGAGGATCAAGCCCCAACAGGGTCAGAGACTCTGGAAAGTCACTGGACAGAAACCTGAAGAGAGATTGGGGGCCCCCACCCCGAGCATACCACCCTTTCTGTCTCCCTTTCCCCAAGTCTCACCACCAAATGATGACAGAGAAGTTCCCAGGCCTGGCCCAAGGTCTGGTTGTACAGCATGTCAGCTCCATCCGCCAAGAAATAACCTATGGGCATGGTATGAGGGGGAGGACCATTAGGCCTCCCCAAGTTGTTGTACCTCCTGGAGAGGAATCTTCATCCCCTCCTTTTTCCAGGTCTTTAGTTTCCTTTAGCAAATCTGCCAGAAACATTTGACCCCTGGGGACCTGGAATTACCATCGGAAGGTTGTTCCCCACCAAGCCTGCCCAACCTTCCCTGCAGACTCACCCACGGACACAGCCACCAGCACCAGGGCCCAGAACGGGTGGCCGTGAATCGGGTCGGCAGCCATCTGAGGGTACAGCGAGAGCCTGTAGGAGATGGGGGACCATAGTCGGCATCGTGCAGACTCAGACCCCATTCTCCCGCTGTGCACGCTCACCCACCCATTCACAGCCCCCACCCAGTGTCAGACTTTCAAGGTCCCGCTTCGAGGGAGTGAAGCCTACTTGGAAAGAAAAGAAAAGGAAAGAGAAGAGAAGAGAAGAGAAGAGAAGAAGGAGAAGAAAAAGGAAAAGGAAAAGGAAAAGGAAAAGGAAAAGGAAAGGGAAAGGGAAAAGGAAAAGGAAAAGGAAAAGGAAAAGGAAAAGGAAAAGGAAAAGGAAAAAGGGTTGTGTAAGGTCCTGCTTCGATTCTTGAAGGTGCCCGTATGGGTCTTTTAATCTCAACTTTCGACCGCTCCCCCTCACCCCGGTGCCTCCCGAACCTCTAAGCCCCGCACCCGAGCAGCGCCCCGACCCCTGTGAGCAGGCTGTGCACCAGGGAGACACAGATGTTCCGCCACTTCCAACGGTCCTGGGCAGCAGATCCCGGCGTGGGCAGCAGCTGCAGCGCCCAGTGCAGCCCCCGGAAGGCAGCGAAGGAGGCGCCGGTCACAAGGAGCCCCCACATGGCCTGGCAGGTCCGATTTAGTCCCTTGGGCGCCGGCGCTCTCAGCTGGGACGCACCCAATGTCAGCTGCGGGGGCTGTGAGTTGGTTTTCGCGCAAGAACGGGTCTTTGACTTCCCCAGCCCACCGCGCCTTTGGAATCCGCTTTAACTTTTCTAGGCTTCGACCACGCCCCCATCACTCGGCTAGGTGGTGATTGGAGCAGCCGGGGAGCCACGCCCCGGAGCTACAGCCAACAGATCCTGTCCCGCCCTAGGGTGGGTGGCGGGTTGGGGGCTCCTGAGGACCACGCCTTGCAACGGAGCTCAGGGGGACTTCCAGGCTGTCGACAGGGTTCTTCCCCAACTCCTGTGTCCCAAACCCTTCGGAACTCCCGAAATAGGTCGCTAAACTCACCTGACACCCCCAGAGGCCCCGCCCCATTGTCTTTCACCTCCTCTTCCCTATACTAACCTTTCACCTGCTGGTCATCCCACTCTTGGCACCCTCACCGACCTGAAGGTAGAGGCCAGCGCACACCCACTCCCACTTGCTTAAACATCGCCACCGCACTGCCCCACATCACCCCCAACCCGTCTCAACTGTGGGGGTACCTCATTTCCTTCGAGCCACCCTTTCCACTTTGCGAGGTTTCCAGACCTTTAACACATCATGGCAACCCTATTAATCCCAATAGTCCTGTCCCCTTACACAGTGCCTTCAAATGGAACAACAGCTCCCATTTTGGAGAAGCGACCCGCTGGGGACTCCTCCCCCCAACCGCTTTTGGGGGCCCTACAGACGACCCTTGCTATTAGGAGGGGAGGGAAAAAGAGACCACTTAGCGCTCAAGTCTTGAAAAGCACCCCTCCCCCCAGGGCTTGGTACAAGTTAGGTGAATAGAATTCTCTCTTCCAATCTGAGGTGGCAAGGAGAGGTCACGCAGGGTCACCTCCAGGTTGGGGCAGAATCAAAGAGAAAATCAAAGACTGATAGGATTCTAGAACCTTTCAGCCTGGAGATAAAATCTTCCCCGACGCCCCCACCTTCCATCTCCTGAAGAGTGACAGGTTTTTACTGTTTTCCTTACTCCACACCACACCTCTTCAGCTGGCTGAAAGCCAGCAATTCAGAGAGCTGTTTCTCGTAGGTGGAGAGGGTAGATTCCAGCTACTTACTCCTGGAGAATGAAGTTCTTCACATTCTCACAACCCCTTTTCTTCACCAAAACCCCATTTCGTCCAAAGGGTTAGGGGCATCCCTTCATTCCTCCACACCCACCTCTCCAAGTTTTTAAAACAATTACACTGATTCTTTCAAATTTTATTTATTATATGAGAACCATACACAATGTAGAAAATTTTAAAATAGAAAAGCCAAAGAGGAAAATCACAATGATTTTGTTCCACCATCCAAAGATAATCACTATCATTAACATTTAAGAGTTATGTCCTTAGTCTTTATCTGTTTTATATATACAAGAATATACCCATATTAAAAAAAAATTGAGATCACATAATAGACACTATTTTCATAACCTTTTTAATATTCAAAGAGCATTTTTCTTTCCAGTCAAATGTTCTTCTACATGACTTCTAATGGCTGTGCAGTACTCCACCATCTGGATGGATATACAATGATTTACTTAAGCAATCCCCCATTGCAAATTTTCATTACAGCAAAGAAGAAGTGAATTCCCAATCAGACAACTGCTTCTCATTTTTTCTATTGCAATGCTGGGGTGAGCATCTTGTAACTGAATCTTTAATGGTTTTCTTAGGATAAATTCCCAAGTGTAGAATCACTAGGTCAAAGGCGATGGACACTTTTAGAGTGTTTGACACATACTACCAAACTGACATCCAGGAAGGCTATACCAATTCACACCCCCATATGCAAGGTATGGGAGTGTTATTTTAGTGCTCCTTTGCCGATACTGGGTCTTCCTTTTTTTATTTTTTAAAATATAGTTTGCCGAGGGAAAAATGCTTTCAGCTATGCTTGTCTTTCTTTAATTACTAATGAAGCACACATTGTTTTTCATGGTTTTATCCATTTGAATTTCTTCTATGAATTCCCTACATATGTCCTTTCACAGCTGGTTCTTGCTCCTTGAGGCTGCTTTATATCACTCTATAGGGTAGGGAGTAGAAGTAAGAGGATGAAGCGACAGGACATTTTAACACAGTCTCATATCTCAGGGAGGTAGTGACACTGGAGAGAAATAGTGAATGAAGCCAGTGGCCGGGAGCTTGTTCTTGATGGAGGCTGGCCGTCCTCCCTCCTCCTGGGGTGCTCCTGGCCTTTATGGGTCCCCTCTGCGGGGTGCCCAGACAGGACCCTGTGCTCTCCGGGCCTGGTCCTTCACTGGTCTTCTGCCTGCCTCTGTGTTCCCAGGCTGCTCTTCCTCATCTCTGCTCCATGACGGGTGAGGATGGCAGAGCCACAGACCCAGGGCTGGAGGGAGACACTGTGGCCAGTGAAGCGGAGAGGGGAAGAAAGGACGGAAGCAATGTCCAGGGACAGAACAATCTTTGTTGCAGCCTATGAGTGGACCCAGTCTACCCACCCCCTCCGCCGCAGTCCCACACACATCCAGCCTAGGCTGCAGAAGGGTGGGTTCAATGATCTACTCTCCCCTAAATCTCTCTCATAAATGGAGAAAAGGACCCAGCTACCTGTACATCTTGTGCCCCACAGCGGGACAGCTTTCTGCAGCCCCTGAATTTGCCCACCTTCAGGCAGGGAGGCTGGGCCACGGTTGAACCACACCAGAGCCTGAGCCCCAAGAGTTACATGGCATCAGGAGCCAGGGGTGCTAGGTTTACACAGCTTGATTCCCCAGAGGGGGTCACATCTCACAACCCATCTCGCCTGGTTGCTGGAGAGAATTTCCTGCCTCGTAAGCCTGAGCTGAGTCTCACAAATTATCCTGGAAGGTAAAGTGAGAGAAGAAACAGAGGAACAGCAGTTGGAACCCCATCAGGGGCTGCAGTTCTGTTTTGGGTGGCAGAGGAAACCTGGGGCCACCTTTGCATGGTGGGAAGTCAATGTAGAGACTGAGCTCCTCCAGCCCTTAGCCCTGGTCTAACTCTAGCCCCCTCCCTCTAATCCTCCGCCTGCCCCCAGCTCCTGGGGTTGTGTTGGTTAGGGATGGGGGGAGGGGCAACAGCTTATATGAAAAGCTGTTTTGTTCCCACCCACAGGGAGAGGAGAGCCCGGGCTCTGAGTCTGCACAGTAGGCTTCTGATTCCCTCCTGCACATTCAACTGTATGATTCTGCATCTCACAGGTGTTGAAGCTGAGACAAGAGGCCCAAGGGTCCCACATATAGGTGATTTATCCCTGTAACTGGAGTCCAGGCCAGTCTGAGGAAATACAGGGAAAGCTAAGAGCATGGGGTTGACTACTCAGATGGGAGTTTCAGTATGAGCTCTTCCCTGAAGATGAAATTTACTTTGGACCTCACCTGGAAAGGCAGTAGGAAAGAAAGGGAGACAGGAAGGAGGGTCAAGAAAGACATCTGAGTAAAGGTGTTGCCAGTTTTCTTTGCTCCCATTGTCTTCCCTTTGTTACACACTCATGTAGACCAACTAACCTTGGGTAGTCACAGCCATCTAATCCCCAACCCAACGAGGGTCTCTAATCTACAACTGTTCTCTCTTGCTGGGCCAATCTGGCTGAAGGGTCTCCAACTGAACAAGGTTCCCTTTTCCAAAAGGCATCACCACTCCCGCTGTTCTGACCTTCCCAGCCCCAGTTCCGTCACCTTCCAGATGAGGGGGAAAGCAGCTCCTTCTCCTCTTCCTCCTCCTCCTTGAAGCCAGGGGCAGAGGGCAACAGTTCTTCAACTGGCAGCTTTAGCTGGGTCAGGACATAAAGCTTGCCACTGAAGAACTACTGCGGCTCAGCCAGTTGAGGATGTGGGAGGGACAGGCTCCTAAAAGGAAAGGGAAGAAAAATGGGAAGGATCTGAGCAGGGCCATGTCACAGGGACACTGTCCCACTGGCATCAAAGTCCAGCTCCAACAGATGCTCAACCTTGTAACAAAGGGTTCTTGGCTTTGACTTGGGCCTGCAGGAGCGGTTAACTTCAGTGAGAAGCAAGAGGCAGCTCTAAACATACCTCCTTGCACCTCTTTCCAGAACTGAAGGCTGTAGAGACCCAGGCCTGCTCTCACCCCACCGCCCACCCCTTGCCTCAGCTACCCACGGAGGGCCCCTCCTCTTCAGCATTCAGAGAGGGCAGGACTTACAACCTTGGACACGTCCCACCAATCGCCCAGGTACTTGGTGAGAAGTTGTACCTTAGGTCCAAAAATGTGAGTTCAGTGCTCAGCCCAACTGACTTGTTCCCAAAGAGTTCAGCTAGAAGAGTTTTGGGGGCCTACATCTGGGGAAGAGTAAGGAAGCGTTTGGAAGGTCAGCAGAGGCTCCAGGGACTGTGAGGAGAGGACAGGGGACCAAAGGCTGGAGGGGAGGGAAGTATGGGCAGGGTGGATGGGCAGCTTCCCCAAGACTCTCAAATGCCAGGCATTCCGCTTGCGCATTCCGGGTACATCTGGTATGAATTCCAGGCTGTCTGCCGGCCCCTCCATGTCTGAACTTTGTTCCAAGTTCCAAGCCCCGCCCCCACAGTTCCAACGCATGAATCAGCAGGAAAAGCCGGGCCCTGCAGCATGGCCCAGGGAGGGGGCTGGGGGCGTGGCAGGCTAGAGGGCTGTGAGCTGGGGAGGGCGGGTCTGTGCTGACACTCAGTCCAAGGGCATGGCCCATGCCAGTGTGAGCGGCCAAGGCGGTCTTGCTTTCAGACTTCTATACTCAGAGGATAAGAAAGACTAGGGTGGGGGTGGGAGGTTTTCAAATTACAAAACCCTCTTGGGAGACATGAACTTTGTGGTATCTTCCTTCCCCCAGGTGACCAGTCCAACTCCTTCCCACTCTCCTCTGTCTGAGCCAGCTCTGTTCAGCCCATAGGACTCAGCGGCTGCTCAGAGTCTGTGCCAAGCAGGTGCCCTTGGCTGCAGGGCGGGGTGGGCCCAGGGCACTGACCCTCTGACCAGCTGCTCCATCAACCCTTTGGCACCCTGACAATTCCTAGCCCAGTCTGACAGCCAGGATGACAGGCCAAATGAGTTGGAGGCTGTAACTAGGGCCGGAGGGAGGTGGGGGCGATAGCCTAGCGAGAGGCCATAGGGAGGGGCCAAGAGTTGGCCGAGAGGTGGGGAGAGAGGGAGCCCAGTGATGACTAACCCAGGCGCCCCACCCAGTCAGCCGGCTTCCCAGGCGGTCAGGGCCAGGCCTGGGCTAGGGGCCCCACAACCGGACATGCTGGGGGGAGGTGCAGAGGTGACCTTCTCTGGGCCCAAGACGGCCAGTTAGGCTGGGGAGGGGGGGTTAGAGTTTCCAGGTCCTCCTCCAGCCCGCTTCCCCCACCAACCGCGGTGAAACCCTAACCTTTGGGTTGCATAAGGCCCCCGCACCGCCGCCCCCTACTCCTCTCCCCTCCCCCCTTACATAACATCCCCTGGAGGGAACGAGAGGAGGGGCCGGCCCGCCCAGAGACCCCTTCCCTGCCAGGGCGCTCAATTGGCCCTGACCCACTGACTGCCAGTAAAGGAAAACTACCTCCTCACTACCCGCCGCGTCCAAACCCTCCGCAAGCTAGAAGGCCAGTTCTCATATCCTTTGACCAGGGGGCGCCCAGGTTAGCTGCCCCCAGCCCTCCAGCCCCTCGTCTCCCTTTTAGCCACTCTGCAAAACCTTCCGCCACTACTGCTGTCCTGGCTCCTTCTTTAAACCTCCTGCCACACTACTCCAGTCAGTTCAGGCCCCTCTGCCCCAAAGCTCCCCTACCCCCGCCGCCCCCTCTCCCCTCCCCCGGAAGGGCAGGGTGTGGCCACCAGGACCCTACTTTCCCCCGTTACCCTGTTAGCACGGTTCCCTCCTGTGCGGCGGAGACCCCAGCTCACACCCACCTGGTGCTGGGTGGGGGGGCTGCTGAGGGTAGGGGAGCAAATCAGTGCGTCCGTCCCCCACGGCCGGCGGCGCTGTGTCTTCCCTGCGCCCAGCACACACCGGCTCCAGGCTCCGATCAGCTGGCGGCGTCGTGACGCACAAGCTGCGATTGCACCGCCCAGGGCCAATCACCGCCCACTGCTGGGCAGCGTGACCACACCCACTCTGGGGCGCCAGCACTTCGCCCAGGTCCCGCCTCTCCGGCCGTCTTAGCTCTGATTGGCAAGGAGGCCACCCCTTTGCCTGGGTGAGCTGCGCTAGGCCACGCCCACCAACTCACGAGCTCACCAATAGGTGAAAGGGTGTGGCTGAGCCATAAGCCTAAGGCAGCTTGCTTTGAGGAGCGCTACGTCAAACCAGAGTCCTAAAGAGCAAAAGGAAGTAAAGGCGTGTGTGTTTGCGTTGCACACTGGTCAATGTAGTTCTCGGTCTGGCACCTCGTTCCCAGAATCCAGCGCGCTCTGTGAGTTGGCATTTTTAAACTCCTCTCCGAATCCATCCTGGCGAAGTCCTTAAAGGGCTACAGCCCCTCCTTTTTTGGGCCGTGCGTGCTTGTTTTACACTACCCCAAAATGGATTCGCTGACCTCTGCGTATGAGGCGATAGTTCTTTAGGGAAAGGTGGAGCAGGCGAAGCAGGAGTGGGTAGAACTGAAGGTGGAAATCAGCCTCCCGGGCAGCAGACTCTTCCTTTGGATGAGGACTCTTGAGGGCTTTTGGGGGAGGGAAAACTGTCCACCTCTCCTGGTCCCAGCTTTCACTGGAGAGATCTAGTCCTCCTCTCCTGGCGGCTCTTACTAATCAGGAGATTTTTCGAGTAGGTCTCGTCCCAGTCGCATAGAGGCAGAGCCTCTCAAGCAGCAGCTTCCTAACAAAAGATTCATAGTACAGTCCTCACTTGAGGGTAGAAGCAAGACTGGTGGTGGGAAACTAGGGGATGGGTCTTGCCAGAGTGTCAACTGGTAAGTAACCCCATCCTCCGCCTAATACCCCTATTCTGTCCCGCCCTCCAGAAGCCTTTCACTGACTCGGGCCTACTTAGGAAGAGATTTCAAAGGTAGAGACCAATGGGGAGGCTGCCCCTTTCCCCAGGGGCCAATCAGAGCCTAGAGGGGCGGGGGATGGGCAAAACGAAGAGGAACCCAATGACTTGGCAAAAGCTGCTAAACCGCTTTTTTAAAGGGCCAAGTCTGGGACGCATCGCAATTTATCACCCCCACCCCCGCCCCGTTCCAAAAAAGAGGAACGTGTAGACAGGATCCGTGACTTTTCCATAGACTCCCAGTTGAGTATGAGGATACCGAAAAGGATCAGCCTGGGGTGAGAGACAGTTCCTCTGTATCAAATACAGGCTCCACCAAGTAATTGCTGTGGTTCCTAGGAACTCCAGAATTCCCAGCCTGTGTTCAGAACAATGTGCCTTTAAGGAAACTTCCTGCCTTCCACCCCAGTAACAGCTGATTGCTGGAAAGTGTGACCTCAGGGGACGAATCAGCTGTTACCACATCCTCCTCCTGGCCTGCCCTCCTCCATCCCCTTATCCCCACCCCACCCCCCACTCTACCTCCGCCCCAACCCTCCTGGGTCTTCAGGAAAGACAGGAGATGGAACCCCAAATATGGGGGACCTGCTTGTATGTTCTTTCCTCTTTCACTCCAAGACTATCTCCCCCCCTCCAACCCCCCATCTGCTGTTTAGCTCTTCAGAGGTCTGAGCTTGGAACGAGCGGTATTTCCTGTCTGCACAGCCAGTTCACACTCAGCTCATACCCGCCTTCCCAGGTCTAGAAGGAGGCCAGTATTGGGGAGGCTCAGAATGGTGGCTGGCTGGGTGTGTGGGTGCTCCAGGAATGGTACTGGGAAAGGTCCAGGGAAGCTGCAAACCAAACCTAGAGGAGAGGAATAGCCATGGAAAGAACGCTTCCTGGGGCCAGAAACCTGCTCCGCAGGCCATTTGCCCCCTACTCCCTACTCAAGTTGCCTTATTCCTTCCCACACTGGGACTAGCTAATGGGACTCTCTTGGCTTCACCCATTCACTCCACTTATAACTTAGATGCCACCTGGCCCTTTTTTTATTTACACTCTCACCCTCCACAGCAGGCGTGCTAATGTGGAGCCTCCCAGAGACTGCAAGTGGAATGCACTGATCCCAGAAACCAGAGGCTTTGGCTGGGAAGTCCTGCAGGAAGACCCAGGTAAATATTTTTACCCCAGCCCTGAGCAGGGAGTCAGGGTCATTCCAGGACAAGCTTAGTGTTAAGTCCCAGGACTGACTTGGCAAGGTTGGGAGAAACTGAGCAGGGCCTTGGCCAAGCTTGGAAGAAAGAGGAACCTCACCAGCTGCCCCCATTATCCATTATCCTTACAGTGGAAGTCTCATTCCCTTCTTATCCAAGACCCTCGGAGTAGGCCCATGTCCATTTTGTTCTGCTAACTCTCCATTCCCCCTCACCCCTCCCACCCCATTGGGCAAAAGCACAGGCTTTGAGTCCAGGGTTTCTCAACCTCAGCAGTATTGACATTTTGGGCTAGATAATTTCTTGTTGTGGGGGCTGTCGTTTGTAGCATATTTTAGCAGCATCCCTGGTCCACTAGATGGAATTAGCAACACCCCCACCCTGCAGTTATGACAACCATGAATGTCTCAGGACATTACCAGATGTCCCCTGGGGGCCAAAATCTCCCCCAGTTGAGAACTACCGAAATCAACAAACTTGGATTCAAATTCCAGCTCTTACCAGCTCTGAACTTGAAGATGCTCAACATCTCTGCACCTCAATTTCCTCATCCACAAAATAGAGTGAATAATAAATTCAGAGTTTATTGTAGGGATTAAAAAAGGATTATGTTGTTTTTATTAAAAATTTTTAAAATGTTTATTTTTGAGAGAGAGAGAGAGAGAGAGCACATG
Organism: Panthera leo; assembly: GCF_018350215.1. Classification (NCBI taxonomy): domain Eukaryota; kingdom Metazoa; phylum Chordata; class Mammalia; order Carnivora; family Felidae; genus Panthera; species Panthera leo. Next base: position 14,972,829 of record NC_056692.1, on the reverse strand, counting down.
AGGGGGGAGGAGCAGAAAGAGAGGAGACAGAGGATCTGAAGCAGGCTCTGTGTTGACAGCAGAGAGCCCAGTGAGGGGCTCGAACTCATGAATGGTGAGATCATGACCTGAGCTGAAGTCAAATGCTTAAACCTACTGAACCACCCAGGTGCCCCGAAAAGGATTATGTTCGAAAACACCTAGCACAGTACCTGGCCCACTGGCCCACAGTTGGCACACTAAATGTTAGCTTCCTTCACTTTTCTCCCTGCCAGATCAGCAAAAACTAACCTCACTCAGCATGGGCTGACTGCCGGGGCAGCTGCAACTTCCCTCTTTGACTATCCAAGCCATGACCTCCAGGAAACTCAATATTGAAGTTGGCGAAAGGGAGTGGCTAATTTGGTCCCAGATTCTCCAAAGCCCAAGGGTGCTTGGGTTGGGATTCCAGGGAAATTTGGGAATTGAGCTGTTACAGAGCATTGTATCAAAATGTGGCCTGCAGATTGCCTGCATCAGAATTAACTGGGGTGCTTGTTAACAATTCGGGTCCCTGGGTCTCATTCCGGACTACTGAATCAGAAGTACATCATAAAGTTTGAAAACCACTGTTTTAGGCCTCAGGTTGGGGAAGGTGTCAGTGCCCCAGGAATCTTAGTGCCCAGCATTGTAAGGACATCCTATTCAAAGGAAGAAAAGAATTCTTAAGGTTAGTTACACTCAAGGTCATCGTTGTATTGCAAGCCAAAACCACTAGAGGGCAGGACATACACGAACTTACAGAAAGAAAAAGTAGTGCCTATTCAGACTAGGTAAACAAACCCGAGCAAAGACCAGGTGGACCCAATTTTATTGGTACTAAGAAGCAGGCACTACCCACTGACCATCAAAACCCGTTCTCTGGCCTCAGGTACTCAGACCAAACTTCGGGATGCGAGACTGTCAAAGAACGCCTAATTTCTCAGGTGAAAAAATAAAACTTCATGGCCAAGGAGCACAGTGAACATTGGTTTTAGAATGAGATAGTTTGGGTTTGAAATTTGGCTCTACCAACTCTTAGCAGTGTGACCTTGGGCAAGTTGCTTAAGGTAGTCAGCTTCCTCATCCTAAATGGTTATAAAAATAACTCCTTAAACAAAACAAGATATGCAAAGTGTTAGCAGGGTGCCTGGCTCCTAATCAGTGCTCCATGAATGATGGTTGTAAGTTATAACTGCCCAAGGCCATGTGAACAAGCACATCCGGGGCTCCCACTGTGTCTTCAAGAGGATGCAGATGGAATCAGATCATAGCTGAACCATTTGTTTCCTCTCTAATTAGGACTGTAGTTTTTCTTTTTTTTTTTTTTAATTAAAAAACTGTTTTTAAGTTTTATTTATTTACTTTTGAAAGAGAGAGAGAGAGCATGAGCAAGGGAGAGGCAGAGAGAGGGAGAGAGAGAATCCCAAGCAGACTCAGTGCAGCACAGAGCCCAATGTGGGGCTCGAACCCATGAACCATGAGATCATGACCTGAGCCGAAATGGAGATGGATGCTTAACCGCCTGAGCCACCCAGGAGCCCCGGGACAGTAGTTTTTCTTGAGTGCCTTTATGGATTCCTCCCTCTACACCAAACTCCTACTTGAGGCAAAATCTGCTAGGAGTGAGACTCAAAAAAACAGAGCCAGTTGTTTTGCTACAATGTCTTCAAATGGGTCAGAACTGAGACCCCCCCCCCCGGATAGTTTTGGCACCAGCTGTCTGGTTTCTGCTCCCTGTCCTGTGCTGCACCGTTCCCCTAGCCAAGGTAGCAACTGCAAGGCTCTGACCACAGCAGGCAGGCTCTGGCACCTCAGAGGCAGATCTTCAACGGGAAGTCTTGGGGGGAACCTTTCCTCCCAAGAACTACAGGCCTCTGGGCCTGGGCCACTTTTCTCCCTCTCAGATGGCTCAGAATTTGAAAGAGAGAAAGAAAGAGCCCTGAGAGGGCTGGGGGGGGGGGGGGGGGTACTGTAGGACAGAAAGTGTGTGCACCAGCTTCTAAGTTGCCATTCTGCCACTTGGGCAAGTCTCTTTGGCGGCTCTTGGTTATGACTTGTGAAATATAAAGAGTATTAACTGTCTTCTGTATTTTAGGGGTGTTGTAAAAGCCAAATGGAATGCTACTGATTAAATGTATTGGAAAATTAAAAGCTCCTTCTCTTGGTAGGCAGCATGGAGGCGCTGAAGGGACTTAATGTCAAAAGCCCGGCTCTGCCATCGGTTTCTTATCTGTAAAACCAGAGGGGCGGTGGTATCAGCCCGCTAAAGGCTGGGATCTCCGGCAAAATCCTTCCTAAATCCACGTCCTGGTGCGTGCAGGAGGAAGCAGGGAGGGAAATCTCATGGGCTGTTCAGCATCCCCCTCTCCTGCACCCCGAGAGAGCGAAGCCACAACTGCACTGGGAGGGAGGGCACCGAGGCCTGCCAGGCGGTGGCGCCGGCGGGAGGCGCGGTCCGACCGGCCCATTTGAGCCACGTGCGGTTGTTTCCGTGCCGGGGCGATCACGTGAGCCGAGTCAGCTGACCGGTCACGGCAGAGCCAGGCTCGGGCGCCCCGCAGCCCCTGCCCGGCTGTGCCCGGAGCGCAGGACCCTGCAGTGGGGTAAGAGCGTCCCCGCCCTCCCCTCCTCTGTCCCCGGCCCCTCCGCCCCCGCCTCTGCCTCAGCCCGGGTCCCTCGCCCGTCCCTACCCGCCCGGCCTGGCACCCCGGAAGCCGTCGCGGGAAGGGCCGTGGCCGGGCTCAGCCCCGCGCTGCCCCCAGGCGGCCAGGAGGGGATGGCCCCGGGGAGCAGGGGGCGGGAAGTCGCTCTTACCAACGGGGCCGAAGGCTGGTCCCCGCCCCCAAGCCCCGACATGGAGGAGCTGCTCCAGAGCGTGGAGAGGGACCTGAACATCGATGCCCGGCAGCTGGCTGCGGCCCCGGGGGCACCCACGTGGTGGCCTTAGTGCCCGCGCGCTGGCTGGCCAGCCTCCGCGAGCGCCGGCTGCCCCTGGGACCCTGCCCCCGGGCAGAGGGCCTGAGCGAGGCGGAAGTGAGGACTCTTCTGCAACGCTCCGTGCAGAAGCTGCCCCCCGGCTGGACGCGCGTGGAGGTGCACGGGCTGCGGAAGCGGAGGCTGTCCTACCCGCTCCGTGGCGGCTTGCCTTTCGAGGAAGGGTCCAGCAGCCCTGAGACCCTCACTCGCTTCATGCAGGATGTGGCTGCCCAGAATTATCGCAACCTGTGGCGCCATGCTTATCGTACTTATGGGCAGCCGTATAGTCATAGCCCTGCCCCTTCAGCTGTCCCTGCCCTGGACTTAGTACGACAGGCTCTGCAAAGGGTCTATGGTTGTTCCTTCCTGTCAGTGGGTGAATTTACCCAGTGCCCATCATATACAAGAGATGGTCCCTGTCCCCCTCGGGGCAGTTTGGCCTGTCCCAGTCTTTTGCGAGCTGAGGCCCTGCTGGAGTCGCCAGAGATGCTGTACGTGGTGCACCCTTATGTGCAGTTTTCCCTGCACGATGTGGTCACCTTCAGCCCTGCCAAGCTGACCAACAGCCAAGCCAAGGTGCTCTTCATTCTCTTCCGTGTGCTGAGGGCTATGGATGCCTGTCACCGCCAGGGACTGGCCTGCGGGGCCCTAACTTTGCACCACATCGCTGTGGATGAGAAGCTTTGCAGCGAGCTCCGGCTGGACCTGAGTGCTTACGAGAGGCCCAGGGAGGAAGAGAATGAGGAGACCCCTGTATCGAGGGCTGGGCCAGGCACTGAACTTGGAGAGGAGGGAGGTGGGGGGGCTGGGTGTCCCACCTGCCGGGAGGAACTTAGAGGCCTTGTGTTGGATTGGGTCCATGGCCGCATCAGCAACTTTCACTACCTCATGCAGCTAAATAGGCTGGCAGGTCGGCGGCAGGGAGATCCCAACTACCACCCAGTGCTGCCCTGGGTGGTGGACTTCACCACACCCCACGGGCGCTTTCGAGACCTGCGCAAGTCCAAGTTCCGCCTCAACAAGGGGGATAAGCAGCTGGACTTCACATACGAGATGACGCGGCAGGCATTTGTAGCAGGTGGTGCGGGTGGCGGGGAGCCACCTCACGTTCCTCACCACATCTCGGACGTGCTTTCCGACATCACATATTATGTGTACAAGGCTCGGAGGACACCCCGGTCGGTGCTCTGTGGACATGTGCGGGCGCAGTGGGAGCCCCATGAGTATCCCGCCAGCATGGAACGTATGCAGAACTGGACACCCGACGAGTGCATTCCTGAGTTCTACACCGATCCCTCTATCTTCTGTTCCATCCACCCTGACATGCCTGACCTAGATGTGCCAGCCTGGTGTGGCTCCAGTCAGGAGTTCGTGTCTGCACACCGGGCACTGTTGGAGAGCCGAGAGGTGTCCCAGGACCTGCACCACTGGATTGACCTCACATTTGGCTACAAACTCCAGGGCAAGGAGGCTGTGAAAGAGAAGAATGTGTGCCTGCACCTGGTGGATGCCCACACACACCTGACCAGCTATGGCGTGGTGCAGCTCTTCGATCAGCCACACCCCCAACGCCTGGCTGGGGCTCCTGCCCTGGCCCCTGAGCCTCCACTCATCCCCAGAGTGTTGTTCCAGACCATCCAGGAGAGCATAGGCCGGGAGGACTTACCAGGACAGCTTACAAATGGGGTGGGCAGGCTGGTTTTGGAGGCCACTCCCTGTGAGGCTGGCTGGGCCAGGGAGAGGCCCGTGGCAGGGGAAGATGACTTGGAACAGGCCACAGAAGCTCTGGATTCTATCTCCCTCGCAGGGAAAGCAGGTGACCAGCTGGGCTCTTCCTCATCTTCCTCCAGTCAAGCCTCCCCAGGCCTCTTGTCTTTCTCAGTGGCCTCGGCCTCTCGAGCAGGCCGCAGGAACAAAGCTGCTGGGGCCGACCCTGGGGAAGGTGAGGAGGGGAAGATTCTTCTTCCCGAGGGTTTCAATCCTGTGCAGGCTCTGGAAGGGCTGGAGAAACTAGGCAACTTCCTGACCAAAGGCCTAGGGGGCCAATTGGAGGTGCCTGAGCATGCCCAGGTCCAGCCACCCGTGCAGCTGCAGGACCTCTTCCATCGGGACATGCAGGCGCTGGGTGTCCTGTTGGCTGAGATGGTGTTTGCCACCAGGGTCCGGACACTGCAGCCTGACGCGCCTTTGTGGGTACGTTTCGAGGCCGTTCGGGGCCTCTGCACACGCCACCCCAAGGAGATCCCCGTGTCTCTGCAGCCCGTGCTGGACATGCTCCTGCAGCTCAGTGGACCCGAAGGCCCTGTGACAGCAGGGAGGGGCAAGCTGGCCCCACTCTTTGAGTACAGGCCCATCTCCCGGGGATTGCCTCCACCCTGTCCGGCCCAGCTCCTCAGCCCCTTCAGCTCCGTGGTTCCCTTCCCTCCGTACTTCCCGGCGCTGCACAAGTTCATCCTCCTGTATCAGGCGAGACGCGTGGAGGACGAGGCCCAGGGGCGGGAGCTGGTGTTTGCTCTGTGGCAGCAACTGGGTGCGGTGCTGAGTGACATCACCCCGGAGGGCCTGGAGATCCTGCTGCCCTTCGTGCTGTCACTCATGTCTGAGGAGCACACGGCTGTGTACACAGCCTGGTACCTATTTGAACCTGTCGCTAAGGCCCTGGGCCCCAAAAATGCCAATAAGTACCTACTGAAGCCTCTCATTGGTGCCTATGAGAGCCCCTGCCGGTTACACGGCCGCTTCTACTTGTACACTGACTGCTTTGTGGCCCAGCTGATGGTGCGGCTGGGCCTGCAGGCCTTTCTCATCCACCTGCTGCCCCACGTCCTCCAGGTGCTGGCTGGTGTGGAGGCCTCCCAGGAGGAAAGCAAGGGCCTGGTGGGGGCCACTGAGGATGAGGAGAGTGAGCTCCCAGGGGCTAGGCCCAGCCCCTGTGCTTTTGGGGAGGAAATTCAGATGGATGGTGAGCCTGCTGCTTCCTCGGGCCTGGGGCTCCCGGACTACACGTCTGGTGTCAGCTTCCATGACCAGGCCTACCTCCCTGAGACCGAAGACTTCCAAGCTGGGCTCTATGTGGCTGAGTCCCCACAGCCCCAGGAAGCTGAGGCTGTGAGCCTAGGCCGGCTGAGCGACAAGAGCAGCACCAGTGAGACCTCCCTGGGCGAGGAACGGGCTGCAGATGAGGGGGGTGCTCCTGTGGACAAGAGCAGCCTCAGGTCAGGTGACAGCAGCCAGGACTTGAAGCAAAGCGAAGGCTCAGAGGAGGAAGAGGAGGAGGAGGAAGGCTGTGTGGTGTTGGAGGAGGAGGAGGGAGAGGGGGAGCAAGACGACATCACCAGGGCGTCTGAGCTCACTCTCTCTGACACGGTGCTGTCCATGGATACTGTCGTGGCCCGTGGTGGCGACACAGATGGGGAGGAAGAGGAGGAACCACTAACTGAGCAGTCGGAGGGCAAAGAACAGAAGATCCTTCTTGGTGAGTTCTCAGGCCTCGAGGTGTTGTAAAACAGTCCTCTGGTTTGTTTTGTCTTTTTATCTTATCGTATTACTTATTTATTTGCATAATGTCTACACCCAAACGTGGGACTTAAACTCATGACCCTGAGATCAAGTCGCATGTTCTCACTGAGCCAGCCAGGTGCCTCAGGGTTCTGTTTTGTCTTTTGATTCCAATATAGTTAACATACAGTGTTCCATTAGTTTCAGGGGTACAGTGTAGTGATTCAACAATTCTGTACATTGCTCAGTGCTCCTCACAGCAAGTGCACTTTAATCCCCATCACCTATTTCACTCATTTCCCCATCCACCTCCCCTCTGATAATCATCAGTTCTCTATAGGTAAGAGTCTGTTTCTTGGTTTCTTCCTCTCACTCTTTTTCTCTCTCCCTTTTTCCTTGCTTGTTTGTTTTGTTTCTTAAATTCCACACATGAGTGAAATCATGTGGAATTTGTCTCTGACTTGTTTTGCGTAGCATAATACTCTCTAGCGCCGTCCATGTTGTTGCAAATGGCGAGATACCATTCGTTTTTATGGCTGAGTAATATTCCATTGTACATGTGTACCACATCTTCTTTATCCATTCATCTGTTGATGGACACTTGGGCTGCACATAGTTTGGCTCTTGTAAATAATGCTGCAGTAAATATAGGGGTGTGTGTGTCCCTTGGAAATAGTGTTTACATATTTTGGGAGTAGTCCAATTACTGGATCAGAGGGTGGTTTTATTTTTAACTTTTTGAGGTACCTCCCAAGCACCTTCCACAGTGGTTGCACCAGTTTGCATTCCCTCCAGCACTGCACATTTCTCCACATCTTCGCCAACACTTAACTGGTTTTTGTGTTGTTGATTTTAGCCATTCTGACGGGTGTGAGGTGGTATCTCATTGTAGTTTTGATTTGCATTTCCCTGATGATGAGTGATGTGGAGCATCTTTTCATGTGTCGGTTGGCCATCTGGATGTCTTCTTTGGAGAGATGTCTGTTCATGTCTTCTGCCTTTTTTTAAATTGGATTATTTGTTTTTTTGGCTGTTGAGTTGTATCAGTTCTTAATATATTTTGGATACTAAGCCTTTATCGGATATGTCATTTGCAAATATCTTCTCCCATTCAGAAGGTTGCCTTTTAGTTTTGTTGATCATTTCCTTAGCTATGCAGAACCTTTTTATTTTGATGTAGTCCCAAAAGTTTATTTTTGCCTTTGTTTCCCTTCCCTCAGGAGACATAGCTAGAAAGATGTTGCTATGGCTGATGTCAGAAAAATACTGCCTATGCTCTCTTCTAGGATTTTTATGGTTTCAGGTCTCACGTTTAGGACTTTAATCCATTTTGAGTTTCTTTTTGCGTATGGTGTAAGAAAGTGGTCCAGTATGATTCTTTTGCATGTAGCTGTCCAGTTTTTCCAATACCATTTGCTGAAGAGACTTTTTCCGGTTGTATATTCTTTCTTTTGTCAAAGATTAATTGACCATGTAATTGTGGGCTTTTTTCTGGGTTTTCTGTTCTGTTCCATTGATGTGCTTATTTTTGTGCCAGTACCATACTGTTTTGATTACTACAGCTTTGTAATTAATATAACTTGAGGTATGGAATTGTGATACCTCCACTTTTTCTTTTTCAAGATTGCTTTGGCTATTCAGGGTCTTTTGTGATTCCATACAAATTTTAGGATTGTTTGTTCTAATTCTGTGAAGAATGCTGTTGGTATTTTGATAGGGGTTGCATTAAATGTGTAGATTGTTTTGGCTAGTATAGACATTCCAACAATATCCATTCTTCCAATCCATGGAAGAACCTTCCATTCCTTTGTGTCATCTTCAATTTCTTTCATCCATGTTTTACAGTTTTCAGGATACAGGTTTTTCACCTCTTTGTTTCATTTTATTCCTAGGTATTTTACTGTTTTTGGTGCAATTGTAAATGGGATTGTTTTCTTAATTTCTCTTTTTGCTGTTTAATTCTTAGTGTATAGAAATGCAACAGATTTCTGTACATTGATTTTGTATCCTGTGACTTCACTGAATTCATGTGTCCGTTCTAGTAGTTTTTTGGTGGAGTCTTTAGGGTTTTCTATAAATAGTATCATGTCATCGGCAAATAATGGAAGTTTTACTTCCTTTACCAGTTTGGATGATTTTTATTTCTTTTTGTTGTCTGATTGCTGTGGCTAAGACTTCCAGTGGTGAGAGTGGAAATATTTGTCTTGTTTCTGACCTTGGGGAAAAGCTCCTAGTTCTTCCCCATTGAGGATGACATTTGCTGTGGGTTTTTCATATATGGCCTTTATTATATTGAGGTATGTTTCCTCTGGACCTACTTTGTTGAGGGTTTTATGAATGCACATTGTACTTTGTCAGGTGCTTTTTATGCATCTGTTGGAATGATCATATGGCTTTTATCCTTTCTTTTATTGATGTGATGTATCATGATGATTGATTTGTGACTATTGAACCACCCTTGCATCCCAAGGAGTAAATCCCACTTGATCACGGTGAATGATTTTCTTAATGTATTGTTGGATTCAGTTGGCTAGCATTTTGTTGAGGATATTGCATCTATGTGCAACAGAGATAATGGCCTGTTGTTCTCTTTGTGTCTTTATCTGGTTTTGGTATCAGGATAACGCTGCCTCATAGAATGAATTTGGAAGTTGTCCTTCCTCTTTTATTTTTTGGAATAGTTTCAGAAGAATAGGTATTAGCTTTTCGTCACTCTGGTTTTCATTCAACATTTCTGAGTACCTAGTCTTTGCTAAGCCGTGGGTGCAGCAGATTCACACACAGCACAGATGTGGGCCTGCCCTCCTGGAGCGCACCTGTAGCCGAGGAGATGCCACACTGTAGACAGTGTCATGTAAATGTCATGTTAGTGCTGTAAAGAACAGGATTGGCTGCTATGAGGGAATATAAATGGGGCTTAGATCAAGTTTTCAGGGTCCCATGAAAGTAGGGCTGGTTGAGGTCCAATGAATAGGAGATAGCAAGCAAAATGGTAGGGTTTACAGTGGGAAGAGCATACCAGGCAGTGGGAACAGCATGTGTGAGGCTCTAAGGTTGTCATGGTTCCATTGAAGAATCAGGGACTGAATTCTGCTCCTGAACCCAATATTGTACTGTATTTTTTAAAAAAATTTTTTAACGTTTATTTATTATTGAGAGACAGAGAGACACAGAGCATGAGCAGAGGAGGGGTAGAGAGAGGGGGAGACATAGAATCTGAAGCAGACTCCAGGCTCTGAGCTGTCAGCACAGAGCCCGACGCGGGGCTCAAACTCACAGACTGTGAGATCATGACCTGAGCCGAAGTCGGTCGCTTAACCAACTGAGCCACCCAGGCGGCCTTATCGTACTGTATTTTAACTAACTAGAATTTAAATAAAAGTTTGAAGGAAAAAAAAGAATCAGTGCAAACCTAGGAAGTTTAGACAGAGAGAGTGGAAGGAAGAAGAAGGAACACAGGCCGTAGGGTGAGGGAGCCAGGGCCTGGCCAGGCCTCATTTAGCAGCTTAGGAAGATTCGCTGAAAGGATAACCTTCCTGCAAGGTGTGCTGAAGGAGAGGAGCCTGGAGTAGCCCCAAAGCCAGGGCCACGTGGGGGCAGTCCCAAAGCCACAGGCCACCTCTGCCACTGCTAAATAGAGGATGGTGGTGTGGGGCACCCGGCTTTGACTGGGCCCCTTGGCAGGTCTGCAGCCAGGATAGGCCAGGAGAGGTGCCCTGGGGTGGGGTGGGAGGCATGGCAAGTCACCATTATCTGATGAGCTCAGGGCCCATTCCTGCCCTGCAGATACAGCCTGCAAGATGGTCCGCTGGCTATCTGCCAAGCTTGGTCCCACAGTGGCCTCTCGCTACGTGGCCCGGAACCTGCTCCGCCTGCTGACATCTTGTTACGTTGGTAAGGCCTGTGGTTGGTGCTGGAGATGGGGCTTCGTCCCAGCCCCTCTGTCTATCTTCAGCCCCCTGCAGGGGATCCTTCCTACTTCCACCTCCCAGGCAGGTCCTGGGACCCCATCTGTAAGCTACTTCCTTCCTTGGGTAGGGCGTGGGGTGGCCCCCAGGCTAGGGTGACGAGGAGTGGCTACCACAGTTCCTGGAAGGCCGCCCTGCCTCCTGCCTGCTGTTAGCTACTCAAGGCTGCTGGTTCTTCCTCGGCAGGGCCCACTCGGCAACAGTTCACCGTGAGCAGTGGTGAGAGTCCCCCGCTGAGTGCTGGCAACATCTATCAGAAGAGACCGGTGCTGGGTGATATAGTGTCGGGGCCCGTGCTCAGCTGCCTCCTCCACATTGCTCATCTGTATGGGGAGCCTGTCCTCACCTACCAGTACCTGCCCTACATCAGCTACCTGGTCAGTTACTGACTGGCAGTCCCAGGGGAGGTCAAGGAGCTTGAGGGTGGACCTGGGATCCCTGGGGGCCCCACGGGGTCCGTGGACAGCCTGGCCCTCACCTTCTCTATGGCCCTAGGTGGCCCCAGGTGGCACCTCAGGCCCCAGTCGACTGAACAGCCGTAAGGAGGCGGGGCTGCTGGCAGCGGTGACTCTGACCCAGAAGATCATCGTGTACCTCTCGGACACCACCCTCATGGACATCCTGCCCCGAATCAGCCACGAGGTCTTGCTGCCCGTGCTCAGCTTCCTCACTTCCCTCGTCACTGGGTAGGCTCCTGCCCCACCCCTGTGGGAGTGGGAGTAGCTCAGCTGAGGGAGCTACCCAGGAGGGGCTGGGAAGCTTGGGGATGAGACCGGACTGGGTGTCAGGAGTCTTGGTTATCAGGATTCCTGGTTCTGATCCAGCTGTGTGACCCTGAACAAGCCACATCTTCTTTCTGTGCCTCCGGTTCCTCTCGTCTGGTTTGGATCAAATTTGTCTTGTAGTTCTTTTCACTTAAAGCTTTTCATAGATTCTGGGCAAGTCCCGCAGAGTTGTGGAGAGGTGGGGGGTGCTGGAGCTCATGAACTCTCTTTCCAGGTTCCCGAGTGGGGCCCAGGCCCGGACTGTCCTGTGCGTGAAAACCATCAGCCTCATTGCCCTCATATGCCTGCGCATTGGGCAGGAGATGGTCCAGCAGCACCTGAGTGAACCTGTGGCCACCTTCTTTCAAGTCTTCTCTCAGCTGCATGAGCTTCGGCACCAGGTAGGCAGACCTACCCCCCTTACCTGGCTGGGTTGGGCTGGGCAGGGGCCGTGAACTCGGCTGACTCCCTGGGCCTCCCTGCCCACAGGAGCTGAAGCTGGATCCCGTGGGCCGCAGTGAGGGCCAGCTGCCAGAGGTGGCCTTCTCCGATGGGCGGCAGCGGCTGGTGGACCCTACCCTGCTGGACGAGCTGCAGAAGGTGTTCACCTTGGAGATGGCGTACACAATCTACGTGCCCTTCTCCTGCCTGTTGGGTACTGCCCCATCACGTTCCATCGCAAAGCCTCTGTGGCCATGTCTCTTCTCTGGGGAGGGCCCCATGCTCCCCTTGCCCCCAGAATCAGTAACGAGCATTCAGTGTTCTGGGTCAGAGCAAAGGGATTTGGCCTTGGACCTCAGAGTTCCAAGGTGCTGTATAAACAGGGACTGAGCATTAGCCAGCAAGGAGGCACAGGAGCTGGCCTAGAGTATCCCTGGGGATGGCAGGGCCACCAGGCTGACGTACTGACATCTCCCGGAGTTGTCTGAGAGGAATTAGCTGCCCACCATTTCTGTAGCCTCCCGTGTGGGCCCGGCACTGCTGAGCAATTATGTGTGTCATCATCTTAAATAGGATGGGCAGCCCTGTGGTTAGATATGTCATCATCCCTCTACTGAAATCTAAGCCCTGGGAGGGAAAGCACCCCCTGGCTTTTACCATTCTATTTCTGATGCCCTGCGTAACACCCGGCACACATAGAAGATGTTCGTGTGAATGGATCTACCTTTTTCTGTGGAAGAAAATAGGCTCAGAGATGAAGAGTTACTTGCCCAGAGTTGCACAGCCAGGACCTGCCCTGTTTTCTGTGGTTCCCAAGCCTTGGATGGGTGGTGGCAGCGGCCTTCCATCTTCCCTAATCTGAGGACCTCTCCCACTCCCATCCAGGTGACATCATCCGGAAAATCATCCCCAACCACGAGCTGGTTGGGGAGCTGGCGGGGCTGTATTTGGAGACCATCAGTCCGAGCAGTCGCAGCCCTGCCGGCGTGGAGCCCACGGTGCCCAGCGCCGGCCCTGAGTGGGACCCCCAGAGTGGGGGCTGCTCCCGGGACGACGGCCACTCGGGGACCTTTGGGAGCGTGCTGGTCGGGAACCGCATCCAGATTCCCGATGACTCTCAGCCTGAGAGCCCCGGCTTGCTGGGCCCCATCCCTGGCGCTGGCAGTGGGGGCCCCAGCAGCGAGGAGGACAACGCGCTGAAGCGGGAGCTGCCGCGGAGCGCCCACGGGCTAAGCGGGAACTGGCTGGCGTACTGGCAGTACGAGATCGGCGTGAGCCAGCAGGATGCCCACTTCCACTTCCATCAGATCCGCCTGCAGAGCTTCCCGGGCCACTCGGGGCTGTCAAGTGCGTGGCGCCCCTGAGCAGTGAGGACTTCTTCCTAAGTGGCAGCAAGGACCGCACGGTGCGCCTCTGGCCACTCTACAACTCTGGGGATGGCACCAGCGAGACGGCCCCACGCCTCGTCTATGCCCAGCACCGCAAGAGCGTCTTCTTTGTGGGCCAGCTCGAGGCCCCGCAGTATGTGGTGAGCTGTGACGGGGCTGTGCACGTCTGGGACCCCTTCACAGGTGAGCGGGCCCAGGTGAGGCCTGTTCTGTTGCTGCCATGCCGTGCCCTGCCAGGCCAGGCCTCTGGGTGCGGGGACCCAGGGTTGGGCGGTTGGGGTGTCTTGGTGTATGGTGTGGGACAACCCAGCGAGGCTGCACAGAGGAGCAGTTAGACCTGAGTTGGAATCCATTAGCCTTAAGTTTGAATTGGTTCTGCCAACTTATTTGCGGAGTTACCTTGCTCAAGTCACTTTGATGCTGGAAGCGTTAGTGCTCCCCATCTGCAAAATGGGAATCAGAACTGGTTTAGAAGATAATGCACATAGGGGTTTGGCTTAACACATAACATGTCATACAAGTTTGGCAGAGAGTTGCTTGATGATTTTTTGGCATCGTGTTAGGGAGAAATAAGGTTAATAAGGTTTTTAAAGGGGGAGGGGATGGAGTAGCATCGAGGTAGACCGAGGAGAGGTAGCATTTGGTCAGGGGGTGCTGTGTGAAGAGTTTGGGTACAGGAGCCTGGCCTGGTCATGGATGCAGGAAGGTGGGGGGGGTCAAAAAATCATCGTTAGTATTTTCTTAGGTCCCCTGGGAGATGAGAGGCAGTTACAGGGTATGTCAGGGAGATAGGAAGGGTTGGGGTTCTTCCATCTGCTACTGGGACCCTAGATCCACTGTGCCTTTCCTTCCCAGGGAAGACCCTTCGCGTAATAGAGCCATGGGACAGCCGGGTGCCCCTGACTGCTGTGGCTGTCATGCCTGCCCCCCATACCAGCATCACCATGGCCAGCTCTGACTCGACCCTGCGCTTTGTGGACTGCAGGAAGCCCGGCCTGCAGGTCAGGGGCGTTCGGTTCCCTGAGCCCTGGCTTGGATGCCCAGCAGGGAGGAAAGACCCTGAAGAGAGAAGCAGGGTGTAGTTTCTCTTTGGAGACAAATCACCCACAGCAGCAAATGCTGGGGGGTGGGACTCTGATCTGGGATGAAGGGGTGCCCTCCCCTCGATGGGGGATAGAGGCTCAGGCCTTTCAGCCGTGTGGGCTTGGGGTGAACAGGACCTCAGGGAGAAACGGGTTGGAGTGGGTGGCAGTGCTTTAGCTCATCTCCCTCTGTCTGCAGCATGAGTTCCGCCTGGGTGGCGGGCTGAACCCGGGGCTTGTCCGCTCCTTGGCCGTCAGCCCCAGTGGCCGTAGCGTCGTGGCTGGCTTCTCCTCGGGCTTCATGGTGCTCCTGGACACCCGTACAGGCCTGGTTTTGCGTGGCTGGCCAGCCCATGAGGGGGACATCCTGCAGATCAAGGTGACTGACGTGGTCCCCTTTCCCTCCTCACTGCCCAGCCCAGCCCCTGCTCCAGGCCCTCTTAGGGCCCACCCAGGACCGGCTCCCTCGTACATGCCCCATGGCTGATGGGCGGAGAGGGTTAGGAGCCAGCTCTTCTGCAGGGGGCCCTGGCAGCAGGCAGGCCACGGGGGCGGGAACCAGGGGGCGAGCTGACCCTGCTGTTCCCTGGGGATGTTCTAATGAGTAACCCTTGTCCATATTTGTCTTGCTTGGAGGATCAGGGGTCAGGTCCTGTCCGTGACCCAGTCAGGTTAAATAAAGCTCAGCTGGGAGGGTGTTTACTGCCCCCGACCACTGAGCAGAGTCCATGGCCCGTGCTGGGCTGCCCTGGTGGGGGTAGGGACACCCGGGCATGGGGATCCTGCCCCTACCCCCGCCCATTCTCAGTCACAGACCTTGGGGAACTGCCCAGGGAGGGACCAGGAGGAGGAACAGGACTGTATGTGGGAGGATTTTTCCAGGCAACTGGCACTTCCTCCCTATCCTGACTGGAGCCAGGGGACATGCACTGCCAATACTAAGGGCAGGCTGCCCCCAACTCTGTCCGGGGCCCCAGGGCTTCAGGCACCTCTAAGTTCTGACCTTCCAAGGAAGGCTTTGGGGTCAACCTGGGTATTACCTGGCAATGCCACTTACTGGCTCTGTGACCTTGGTAGGATTACTTAACTTTTCTTAGCCTCATGTTTTTTCTCTATAAAACGGGAGCAACAGCATCTACGTCATAGAGTTGTTATGAAAATTAAATGTGGTAATATGGCATGCCTAACAAAATGCCTAGATACAGTAAGTGCTCAAATGATAGTGATGACTAGGTTAAAGACACTTTAACATATTAACTAGTGTTAATGTAATGTGGCAGGGGTGGGCAGCTGGTCCCCTGCCCAGGATCCCCTGTCTTCCTGGGAGATAAGCTGCGAGTAAACAGAAGACCTTGGAGCTCAGTGGGCACATGGGAGGGCCCAGGCCCTGCTGAGGCTCTCTTCTCCCTGAGCAGGCGGTGGAGGGCAGTGTCCTGGTCAGCTCCTCCTCTGACCACTCCTTGACTGTGTGGAAGGAGCTGGAACAGAAGCCCACGCACCACTACAAATCAGCATCTGACCCCATCCACACCTTCGACCTGTACGGCAGCGAGGTGGTCACCGGCACCGTGGCCAACAAGATCGGAGTCTGCTCCCTGCTTGAGCCACCCTCCCAGGCCACCACGAAGCTCAGCTCTGAGAACTTCCGAGGCACGCTCACCAGCCTGGCCTTGCTGCCCACTAAACGCCACCTCTTGCTGGGCTCGGACAATGGGGTCATCCGCCTCCTGGCCTAGGCCAAGGTGGGGCTGGCCAACGAGGGTGGGCAGACATCCCCCAGGGAGTCCATCCCTTACCCTTGTCTCCCCAGCAGCTCCCTCTGGGCAGGCCTCAGGCCCCACACTCTGTGCCCACATGGCCTGCCAGCCACAGTGAGGCAGGGGTCCAGGTTCCTGAACCGCCAGAGCCACCAGTGCTGCCAGAAGGGATCTCATTTGTGGCTTGGGGAGATGCTGCCCCGAGTCAGCAGGAAGCAAGAGAGGGAGCACAGGAAAGCATCGCTGCCCTCTCTTCTCCCAAGCTCTGCCCCCTGGGTCCACATGGGGACAGGGAAGCTCTGAGAAGGGGAAGGGAGACTGGCCCTGTCCAGCCAGTGTCCAGCCAAGGACGCCCCCCCACCCACCTCCCCTTGTGAGCCCTCTGTGCCCCTATCTCACAAGGGCAGGGAAGCCGCTCCAGTCCAGGACACTGATGGTGCTTGGACTCCAGCCTCTAAGGAGGGCTGGTCCTGGTCCAGGAGTTAGGGGCCTTGGGGTGGGGTTTAAGTGTCCACCCAGCCAGGCCCTGCCCAGTATGGGACCAGTAGGGGAAGAAAGAGGGCAGGACCAGGGGAGGGAAGATGGACTGGTCCAGCTGGTGCCTGCCAGGAGTGACCCCATGCCTTGCCTGCCCATCCCTAACCACAGTGTTTGTGCCTTGAACTGAAGAGGCAGCCCCTGGGCCCAGAACCCTTGGGGAGTGGTCCAACACCCTGAGAGAAGGGGCAGGAATGATCTCTGCATCTCAGGTCTCTCCCAGGGGACAGGAAGACCCAGGCATCCCCGGACCCTCACATTCTGGAGCAGAGATGAGGTCTGAGCCTGGGCCCTTACTGCCTCTTCACTATTTGCAATAGATGTAAATATGACCAATAAATCTTTTGGAAGAGCCATGGAACTGAGTGAGGCTTTTCTTGATGATGGTTATCAGGGTGGGGAAAAATTGAGACCCAGCAGCTTCCAGGGCAGTGAGGAGAGTGAGAAGTAGGGCGGGAGGAAGGTGGGAGACAGCCTGATCATTGCTCTTGGGCACCACGGGGTACAGGGCTTCTGGTTCATGCAGCCCCAGGTCAGTTTCCTGAACCCTCAGCTTGGGGGAAGGTAAGGAGGCTTTGATCTTGCTGAGGGAGGATGCTGGCAGAGGCCATGGCCCTGTCTCTTCTCTCCACCCCTTCCAAACCCAGACTGAAGGCAGCCAATCAGGATCCTGGGCTTGTAGGGATTGGGGATGGGTATCTTATCTTGGGTTCCCCACATAGGCTCCCATAGCTTCCCCTTCCTTACCCTTAGGACGGGGGAGAGAAAAGGACATTGGAAGTGAGAAGCTGGAGGTGGCTCTGAGCCCAGCTGTGTCCTTGGGCATGTCGCATAGACTCTCTGAGCCTCACCAAAATGGGGATGAACCCCCACCTCATGGGGTTGGGGGGAGGCCCTTCCTGGATCTGCCCTACAGATGATGACAGTCTCCTCAACCGTTTCCTGCACCTCCTTTCTTCAGACTCAGGTGGGACTCAAATCCATGAGGGCTCCAGGTAGCTATCTCAGGGTTAGATGCCCTGGTGGGAATGGGGCTTCCGGCCCCAATATCAATGTTTAACCGGATGTGCAGGTCAATATTTACCAGAAGAGAAAGCAATTTGAACCAGGGTTGGCTGAGAGCAAAGGTCCTCCTGGTGGGAGGGGAGGGCTCAGCTGGGCTGGCTGGAGCCTGGGCAGAGTGTGGGGAGCACCCAAGTGGGGCCAGAGGGACAGTGTGTGCAGCAGCGAGGAGCCTGCAGAGGTACGAGGGGAGGGGTGGCTCGGCCTGCTCTTTGGGCAGGAGAGGAGGTAAGAGCTGCCTACCTGGCTGAGGGGGTCTGGGGTGAATTTATTCAGGTTTCTTATTTCCCAGCCTCCTGGGTGATGAAGACCCAAGGTGGGGGTTCTGGCAGGAGTCTCCCTGGGACTTCAAAAACTAGAGGTCCTTTCTTGCCAGGAAGTTTCAAAAGCCCAGGTTGGAGATCAGAGCCCTGGCCAAGGGTCCTTGTGCGTGATGGGGGGTGGGGCCAGGGGTGATAGAAGGACTGGTCCTGAGATGGGGGTGGGGTTGGAGTGTGTGGGACCCGCTCTGGGACAGATCTAGACCTGCCCATCCCCACCCGCCAGCCTGGCTTCCCGGAGCTGACCTGGACAGAGTGGGGGGCGAGGCCTGTGCTT
Source organism: Panthera leo (assembly GCF_018350215.1). Classification (NCBI taxonomy): domain Eukaryota; kingdom Metazoa; phylum Chordata; class Mammalia; order Carnivora; family Felidae; genus Panthera; species Panthera leo. The sequence goes on along the minus strand of NC_056692.1, from coordinate 14,954,759 downwards.
CCCGTAAGTCCAAAGGTGGCTCTGTTGGGAGCCATTCATTGGGCTCAGTTGCTGGGTCAACAACGTGGCTCTCCAGCCCATCTCACCAACGCTGCTGAGACCTCAGGGCCTCACGGGCCTGTCCACGTTGGTGGTCAAGACCAGACGAGCCAGAAAAGGTGGGCCACTGGACAGCAGGTTGGATAGGAGCTCTGGGAAAGGGGCCCCAGTATGGAGGAGGCTTCGGGGCAGGCTTCCCAGAAGAGGGGCCCTGGGCTAGGCCGACAGCAGCCATGTGACTGAGTGCCAGGCATTGTAATCAGGACTCACAAAGACGGTCTTATTTTGGTCCTCACAATAAACAGTGGGAGGAGGTAGGGACTTCTGCTACCATTTGACAAGAAAAGGCAAAGCCCAGAGGGGTAAGGGAGATCTATCTCGGGTCCTCTGAGAAGAGGCAGGATGTGGATTCTAAACCAGGGCTGACTCACAACATGGGGCCTTGAAGAATGAGGACTGCTCTTGTTTCGATATTTCCCCTATAAACCTGAACATTTTCAGTGCACGAAATGGGAAAAACCGGAAAGTAAGAAGGGGTTAAAAGCAATTAGGGGGAGCTCCCCACCCCTGAGAGATGGAAACCAGGGCGAGTGTGTTTTCGGGTGGGTGTGCAGGCGCTTGCTGGGTTGACCCTCAGCGTAGAGGCTCAGGAGTTGCCAGGCCAGGCAACGTGTGGGTGGGATCCCGCGCGGGAGCGTGGGCGAGCTGGGGACGCAGGCTCCCTGTCCCGCACAGGAACATGGCGCTGCTGCTCCGGGGGCTCCTGCTGCTTGGCTTGTCCTGCCTGCAAGGCCCCTGCCTGGTGGTGAGCCTGGGCCTCGGTCAGGGTGGGGCGGGGAGGCAGGGGGGGCCACGCCGGGGGTCGGGTGTGTGTGTGTGGGGGGGGGGGGGTCTGGGCGGGAAGAGGAGGGGGCTGAGTCGAGGGAGGCTTTGGCTCTGAGGGCGTTCCCTCTCCTCTCCTCATCCCTTTCTCGACAGTTCTCCGCGGCGAGTGCCATGGAGCCCTTGGACCAGCAGGTACTGGGGAGTGAGGGGCGAGAGGGGGAGGAAGGCCTTGAGGGGCCTCACCTGTGGCTCTTGCAGGGTGGGGGACGTGTGGGAAGGGTCCCGCTCCATTCGCTTCCTCCCTTCTTCAGCTAATGAGCGGGCCGGCCCAGGAGAAGCTGCCCCCGCTTATCCTCCTCAAGTTGGGCAACCAGGTACAACCAGGTGGGGCTGGGGGAAGAGTGGGCGGGGTCCGAGGGAGGAGGGCCAATCAGCAGGGGCGAGGGACCCGGGGGCGTGGTCATGAGGCTGAGACCTAAAGGGAGAGGGTGGGAGGGAGGGACGAAAGGAAAGGACGGGGTCCCCAGAAGGCTATTGCCCACGTGACTCTCCTTCTCTTGTCAGGACTGGGACGAAGCCCTGCTGTTCCCAGGCACAGGGCTTATGAAAGGGATCTTGCAACACAGAGCAGACCCCTTGGCCCTACTGACCCTCTGATCTGTCCCTGTAGGAGCCCAGTGGCCATTTTGCCCTGAAGAAGGCCCCAAGAGACTGCAAGGGAGCCCCAACCCCAGAGGAGACCCGCAAGTTGGCCCAGGCCATGATGGCCTTCACCACAGATCTGTTCTCCCTGGTGGCCCAAAGGGGCACCAGCCCCAACCTCATCCTGTCGCCTCTGAGTGTGGCCCTGGCATTGTCTCACCTGGCACTAGGTACTGTGACCTCTCCAGGCCAGCAGAGCTGGGAGGCCAGTAGGAACTCCATACTCCAGAGTTTACTAGTGGGTGCTTCTTCCATCAGGGTCACTTGGATGTTTGGTAAAAATGCAGATTCCTTGGCACACCTCTAGTCTCTGTGAATCAGATTCCCAGGGATTGGGCCTAAGGATATGCTTCCAGTGATTTTTATGCAAGGGTTTGAGAGCTACGATGTCTTCACTGGACTGGATGCTCTCATGGTGGGAAACTGAGGTTCAGAGAGGGAAAACAACTTGGATGAGGTGAGGTCACCCAGACGGCAGCAGCAGAGATGAAAGTAAAACTTAGGGAGTACTGTCATTCAGACCAGTTCAGTGGATATGGGAGGAGAATGTGATGCCGTGGGCGTGCTCACCATGGGGTTTTAACAGGGGCTAGAGTGGGCAGCAGGGCAGGAAAGAACCCCGGCCCTGGGCCACAGCTGATGTGGTCCTCTCCAGGGGCTCAGAACCAAACGCTGCAGAAGTTACTACAGGTGCTGCACGCAGACTCAGGGCACTGCCTCCCCCACCTGCTGAGCCACCTTTGCCAGGACCTGGGCCCTGGGGCATTCCGACTGGCTGCTAGAATGTACCTGCAGAAAGGTAGGTGCTGGTGGTTTGGAGCTCCCTAGGTAGTGCCCTGGGCTGAACGGGGTTGATGGAGATGGGCTTGGCCTAGGTTAGGGTTAGGAACAGCTTGTGGCCCCTCCTGTGTAGGATTTCCCATCAAAGAAGACTTCCTGGAACAATCAGAACAGCTCTTTGGCGCAAAGCCCGTGAGCCTGACAGGAAGGAAGAGGGATGATCTGGTGAACATCAACCAATGGGTGAAGGAGGCCACAGAGGGGAAGATTGAGGATTTCCTTTCAGAGCTGCCAGATGACACAGTGTTGCTTCTCCTCAATGCCATCCACTTCCAGGGTGCGTTTGTCCTCTCCTCGGGTCCCCCACCCCTCAGCTGGTACCCCTGCCCTGTAGGCTGAGCTGGGCTGCAAAACCTTTGTCCTCAGGGTTTTTCTCCTCAGGGCTGGGCCAGGAGGCAGGGAGATCTCTGGGTTGTGGCTTGGGGGAGGGTGGGAAACAGGTGATGGTTTGCCAAAGAGGGGGCCAGGAACTGGATAGGGCTGTTGTGCCCTAGCAGGAAACTGAGTCTGAAAGGATCGGCCAGGTGGGGGTGGGGGGGCAGGTGGGACGCTCCTGGGAGCATGGCAGGGCATGGGAAGAATGCAAGTCCAGATTTCCAAAATGCTACAGGGAAGACACCTTAGATCAGCTGGGTATGCACTGGCACAGTGTCCCTTGGGGGTTTGACTCTACCTTTTGTCCCTTGAACGGGTTCTGGGTGGAATAGGGAAGAGGCTGGTGGTGTCCCAGTCTATGTGGCCCCTGCCCTCTGCTGGATATAGGTTTCTGGAGGAGCAAGTTCGACCCGAGCCTCACCCAGAGAGACAGTTTCCACCTGAATGAGGAGTTCACGGTGCCAGTGGACATGATGCAAGCCCGCACGTATCCCCTGCGCTGGTTCCTGCTGGAGCAGCCTGAGATACAGGTCACCTTTGATCACCCACCCAGGCTGGGCCTGACTGCTGGGAGGCGGGGAAAGGAGGGGGCGGGGCTGTGGAGCAGGCACAGGGGTAGAGGGAGCTGTGGCCCATCTTCCTTGCAGTCCTGTCGCTGAGACAGGTGGCTCTGGAAGGTCTCACTGTGCCCTGACCCAGTGGGGACTGAGGTTCCAGTCTCTTCGAAGTTCATTAATTTGGCAAAAGTATGTGGGGGCATGTGCTGCATGCCAGATCCTGTTCTAGGCTCCGGGAGCACAAGGGGGATCTGGTCCCCGCTCTCGGGAGGGAAGATACAGAGTACACGAACAAACATAGTTTCAGAGAGTGGTGAGTGCTGCGAAGGAAAAAAAAAAAGTGATTGATCGGTGGCTGGGGAAGATATTTTAGATACAGTGGTCAGGGAGCGTTCTTTGAGGAGGGGCCTTGGGTCGAAACCCAGGTGATCTTTGGTGATAAGGGTTTATTATAAAGGCCCATGGGTTGTTGGGCAGCACAGGGGCCACTCAACAGCTGTAGAGCCACTCAGCCTCAGCATCCCCAAGCCTGGGCGATGTGACCTGGCTGTCACAGTGCTCCTTAAGAGAAAGGAGGGTCTGGTTGGGATGGATTTGTCAGTATCCTGCTGGAACATTCTGATCGCATGGAGTGCAATGCCAAGCTGTCTCAGGTGAGGCCTCCCTTGCTTCTGGCCCAAATGTGGTCCTCTTGGCTTGAGCGTGGATCCCAGGGCCCGTGAGCTGTGGCAGAGACGGCAGTGTTGGTTAGTTTCACAAGACGGCCTGGCACAGACCTCAGCTGCTTCTGTTAGCCCTCCTGAGAGGGGCTGTGGGCCTGTGGTTGAGGCGGACCCTTGGAGCAGCGTCCCGCTTCTCCCTTCCACCCTGACAGGTAGACAGTCTTGTTCACCTCCCCACCTGTGCCCTTCGTGCTGTTCCTGCTCTCTAGGCTGTGTCCTGCCCCTCCTCCTTTACCCTCTGCCTCTGTTCCTGGCCCTCGGGCCTCCTCTTCCTCATGCACTCTGCAGGTAGGCCCTGGGCAGCCAAAGGTGGGGCTGCCCCCGCCCCCCCGCCAGGGCTCCTGCTCCCTGGCTGCTCTGCCTGGAGCCTGAGGGGGTCACAGCTGCCAGGGGCCATCGAGCCCAGTGCTTTCCACACTTGCGTAGCTGCAGAAACCCCACTGACATGAAATCTTACCTCAAACCACATACACACCCGGGCAGTCACTGTTGAAGGTTGGGGGGTGGGGAGGGAACCACCCTTTGCGGTGGCTCCTCTACAGAACCCAGGGTGGTTTGGACATGAACAACGCAGGCCATTGTACACATGGAGAAACTGAGAGGCCGACACGGGGGCCTTTCTCAACCCAAGTCACTGGTAGCAGGTGAAGAGAGAGAAAGTCACCATTTATTGAGCACTGCCTATGTGCCGATACTCTGTTAGAAGCTTTAAATGTTTATTTATGTTTGAGGAAGAGAGTGCTAGCAGGGGAGGGGCAGAGACAGAGGGGGACAGGGATCCGAAGTGGGCTCTGCGCGGACAGCAGAGAGCCCGATGCGGGGCTTGAACTCACAAACCGTGAGATCATGACCTGAGCCCAAGTCGGACGCCTAACTGATTGAGCCACCCAAATGCCCCTCTGCTAGAAGCTTTAAAAGGCTCTCTCTCTCTCCTCTCTGTGTGTGTCACACATCACCCTGCAATGTGGGCAGGTAGTATTATTCCACTTCACAAGTGAGGAAATGGAGGCTCAGGGAGGCCGAACACAACCTGAGAAGAATAGCCTGGAACCCCTGGTCCATCTGTCTCAGCAGCATGTGCTGGCCCAGACCCCATCGGGTCTGGGCGCTTACTGGTCCTCACGTTGTTGCCTTTCCTTTTCCGTAGGTGGCTCATTTCCCCTTTAAGAACAACATGAGCTTTGTGGTCATTATGCCGACCCACTTTGAGTGGAACGTGTCCCAGGTGCTGGCCAACCTGAGCTGGGACATCCTGCACCAGCCCTTACTGCGAGAGAAACCCACCAAGGTCCAGCTGCCTAAGCTGCATCTGAAATACCAGCTGGACCTGGTGGCCACCCTCAGCCAGCTGGGTAAGGAGGCTGGGCATGGGACAGCTCCCCCGGGTCAGGCTACGGCATGGGACAGCCTCCCCTAAGTCAGGCTAGGGCATGGGACAGCCAGAGTGGGTGAGGAGGAACCCCCACCCCCACCCCAAGCTGGCAGTGGGGTACCCTAGCTTTGGGTCCCAGCCTTTTCTGGGGCTTCGGGAGGCAAGAGCATTTCCTATGAGCCCCTGGACCATCTGTCCTGGGGTGGGCTGGGGTGGCCCAGGGAATGAGGACCTGCTCCATCCAAGACTGAGCATTGCAGAGAATCCCCGCTAGAGAGCCTGGGTGGCATGTGAGCCTTTCTGGCTGTCCTGCAAGGGGCACTGTACTAGGCACTGGGAGCCCACCGTGTACCAAGAGCTCCGTCAGATGGAGTGGACAAATAAGGAATCAGGTACTTACAATTCAGTATGAGTGAAAAGAGGGAGGGGCTTCTCTCCAGTTCACTGGATTTGGGGGCAGGGGATCAGGGAGGGCTTCCTGGAGGAAGGGACTTTTAAGCTGATACTTGGAGGTTAAATAAGAGTTAACCGGGGACCTGTGGGTTGGAGGTGTTCCCTGGCCAGGATGCCAGACACCCTCCCGGGTGCCCAGGCGGCCTGGGGGGCAGCAGGCAGCTCTGAGCAGCAATCCCCTGCCCTGGGCAGGCCTGCAGGAACTGTTCCAGGCCCCAGACCTACGCGGGATCTCTGACCAGAGGCTGGTGGTGTCCAGCGTGCAGCATCAGTCCACTCTGGAGCTCAGCGAGGCTGGCGTGGAGGCGGCCGCGGCAACCGGCACTGCCATGTCCCGCATGTCTCTCTCCTCCTTCATCGTGAACCGCCCCTTTGTCTTCTTCATCCTCGAGGACACAACAAGCATGCCCCTCTTCGTGGGCAGCGTGAGGAACCCCAACCCCAGCGCGCAGTGGGAGCGCAAGGAACAGCAGGATTCCCCGGACGACAGGGACTCCTTCCTGAACCAGAAAGCCTTCCCCCGTGGAGACAAGCCCTTTGGCCCTGACTTGAAACTTGCGCCCCCCTCAGAGGAGGATTACCCCCAGCCTAATAGCCCCAAGTGAGAGGCCAGCTGCCAGCATCCTGAGTCCCTGCCTGGACCAACTTCTCAACTCCTGAGACTCTTTCCAAACAGCTTCGTGGATTAGGGCAGGGGTCTGGGTGGGCGGTCTGGGAGCGGAGAGGAGTTGTTTTCTCCCCGCTCCTCTCCTCTCTCGGGGAGTTTGGGGTGGGTGGGGCCAGGATGTGGGCGGGCGCCAGGGAATCATGGGCCTGGATCCCACATCATTTCTTCCAAAGCGGCTAGGAGGCTGTCCTTGTTTGGGGCTTGGGCAGAGGGGCAGCTAGAGAGATCCACTTTTGTCAGGAAGGGAGAGAGGTTATTCCCTAAGTTGGCGGTGGCACTTCCACATTTGTTTTACCAGAGGGGGGGTGGGGACAGGAGGGAATGGATGCCTTGGCTGGGGAGAGAACTGACAGACCCTGGGGGTGGAGCCTTGTCCCACTGTGTGGGTGGGAGTTGAGCCTTCCAGTCCCTGCTTCGCTCTTAACCTCCCCAAGGCCCTCAGCCCTCCGCCCACCCTGATGTTGTGTCACCTCAGTCCCCCCACCGCTCCTTGGACATACCCACATTGCCAGGACTCTCCTTCCCTCCGCTCCCTCCTCTACCCAGGTGTCTCAGGGGCTGCAGTGGGAGAGGAGGGGGATAGTTCCCTAAGGCTCTTTTGTAAAGTTTTTGTAATGATTTTTATGCCACGCGAATAAAGAATGAATGGCCCTGGCTGCTTTGCTGTCACTATTCTGGGCGTGAGTGGGAGCAGGAGGGCGGAGGAAGGTGGGAGGAGGCCACAGGCTGCACTGAGCACCCGGCTGGTGCCTGAGGGCAGGCAGCCCTCTCTGCCACGTTTGTCCTCTGACCACTCGCCCGCCCTTCTCCGCGCAGTCCCCTCTGACCTCGCCAGCCGTCTCCAGGGCCGCCTCCACGCCAGCCTGGCTCTGCTCTCAGCCTCTTCCCCTCTAGGGACCTCCAGCAGCTGGCAACAAGGGCGGCTCAGAAATAGCGCCGGCCTCCCAGTTTGGGAGAACTGGCAATTAGGGAGCTTCTGGAGTTTCTAATTACATGCGGGTCCTTCTGCCAGGAGCAGGCGCCCGCCAGCCGGGGGGCAGGCTGCAGGAAGCGCTGGCTCCAGCTGGAGGCTGTCAGCGCCCCAGATCTGGGGGGAGTGATTGGGCGCACCGCGGCACTGGCACCCGGCTGGGGGCAGCGGGGGTGTCCACGTGGGTGGGCCCTTGTCTGTGAGCGCAGGGTGTCTCTGCAGTGGCCGCCTGCAACCCTGAAGAACACTGGTTAAGAGCAAGTGCCTGGGATAGACTCTTGCTTCTAACAAACCGGCAGTGTGGGGAGACAGGTAGTAAATAAAACAAGTGAAATAGATGGTGTGTCAGAGGCTGACAAGGGCTATGGGGAGAAAGGAAGCAGGGAAGGCCTCCCCTATAGGTGGTGTGGGAGCAGAGACTGGAAGCAGGGGAGGGCAGGCACCATGGAAATCTTAGGGAGGAGCTTCCCGGGCAGAGGAGGAGCAAGGGCAGAAGTGGGAGCATGCTCAGAAGGTTCAGGATGAGCAGGAGATCCATAAGGCTGGGGCGGGGTGGGGGTGGGGAGGGGTCAGAGGGGAACTGGAGACCGATGGCGTTAAGGCTTTAAGGTCGCTGTAGAGAGTGTTGTTTTTATCTCTGGAGTAAGAAGTAATTGGAAAGTTAAATCAGCAGTCTACCAACTTAATTTCACCTTCTAAATCCTTCTCCGCTCTCTCCTCCTCTCCATTCTGGCTTTAGCCACGCTTTGGATCTGGTCATCACTCCCACGGGTCACCTGCCCTCACCTCCTAGGTTCTCCCTGCTGCTGGTCTGACTGTATCCCCCTACACGTCCTTGTCAGAGCCTGTGTGTCCAGCAGTGAGTCAAGCTCTGGGGAGACAGCAGTGAGCCAGCAGACAAGATCCCTACCCACCGGAGCCTAAATCCGGTGGTGGAGTGATCTAGACAATAAACAAGTGAAAATCTGGTGTTGAAATATGGTATGCAAAGTGCACAAGTCTCAACTGTACATGAGCTTAATGAATTTTCTCATGAACCCAATACCCCTGTGCAACCAGCACCTGCATCAAGAAATGGTACTCACTCTCCTGACATCCAGGAACAGATTCGTCTTTCCTGGTTTTGAACTTCATATGAAGGAATTATAGGGTCTGCTCTGTTGGGTCTAGCTTCTTTTGTTCAACCTCCTGTTTGTGACATTCGTCTGTGTTGTTGTGGATGGCAATAATCCACTCACTGTGGAAGGCTTTTAAGTGAGGGGTGCCGTGGTCTGATGTTGAGTTCTAGAAAGCTCTCTTTGGCTGCTGTGTGGAGAACGGAATGTAGAGGGACAAGCGTGGGTTAGCAGGCAAGAGACACAGGGGGTGCGGGTATTTTGCAGATAGATGCTGTAGATTCTGTGGATAGATTGTATGGGACATGATGGAAAGGAAAGGCTCAATGATGGTGGGGTTCATAGTTCAGATTCCTGGATTTCTGTTTTGAGAAAATGGGTTTCACGGAGATGGGAATCAGAGTAAGGGACAGATTTTAGCATAGATCGGAGGTTTCTCCCTTTCCTTCTTTCCTTCCTTCCTTCTTTCTTTCTTTCCTTTTTTTTTTTTTTTTAATTTATTTTTAAGTAATCTCTACACCCGACGTGTGGCTTGAACCCACAACCCCGCGATCAAGAGTTGCACACTCCACCGACTGAGCCAGCCAGGCGCCCGACTGGAGATTTCTAGTTTGAACATGTTGGGACTGAACTACCACATTAATGTAGACTAACATCGTCTACCGGGGACAGTTCAGGTTATGTCTGTGGTTCTACTTTTGTTCTGAGGAGTGTTTGGATGGTAAATTATATGTTCATCCTACCTACTCGGCATCCAAGTGGATTTGTCAAATAGGCTATTGGGTATCTTGGTCAGGAATACACACTTGGAAGTATCTGGGAGCATACAGATGCATTGAAAGTCACGGAACTAGGGGAAATCACCTAAGAGGAGATGTCGATGGTGAGGAAAAGGGGTCCCTGGATCGAGCCAGCTAAGGAGACAGAAAAGATGCAGTGTGTGAGGCAGGGGTGGCAAGGGGTTGGTGGGGAGTGGAGTGGCAAATGGGGGTGTGTGGAGAGGCAGAGTTTCAAGAAGGAGGAACCATCTGCTCTGCTGCCTGTTGTCAAGGGAAGAGACGTCACTTTGGTGGTCAACATGAAGGTCACCCGTGAACTTGGCTACAGCTGTTTCGAAAGAGAGGTGGGCACAGAAGCAAGTTTGAAACTGAGGAGGGAATGGAGCGGGACACCTCTCACGGTAATCGGAGGAGAGAGAAATCTTTCTTCGTGAGTTATCATGAAATCATTGGGACAGACAAAAGGTGTAATGAATTGCATAATGCCATTAAAATATTCTCAATATAGCGACAGCTTTACAAATCCTTCCACGATCCCTCCTCTACTCCCATAACTGTCATCCTGAATTTGGTTTCTATTATTTTCATGTATTTCTTTTACTGTGATCACACGAATTTTTTTTTATCCTTGGGTAGTATATAGTGTGTGTTTTTAAGCCTTATGTAACTGTGTCGTGCAGTTTGCATGTTTCTGCAACTTGTATCACTTCACCCTCTGAGACAGGTCTGTGTTGATACAAATGACTTCCCTTCACTTTCTCAGGGCTGGAAGACTTTTCCATCTCTAGTCTCCTGTTGATGGACATGCATCTACTTTTTTTTTTTTTTTTAATTTTTTTCTTTAACGTTTATTTATTTTTGAGAGACAGAGACAGAGCACAAGCAGGGGAAGGGCAGAGAGAGAGGGAGACACAGAATCCGAAGCAGGCTCCAGGCTCTGAGCTGTCAGCACAGAGCTGGTTCGGGGCTCGAACCCATGAACCTTGAGATCATGATCTGAGCCACCTAGGCATCCCATTAGTTTGTTTCTTTTTGTCACTATAAATAGTCCTGCTATAACATTCTTGACCATACATACTTCCTTGTGCACACATGTGGAATCTTGCCAACTTGCATGTTTAGGATTGGAATTGCTGAGTTGCAGATTGGGTCTCCCCATCTTTAACTGCCAGGGCTGCCCCCTATGGTTATGCACAGCTTTGCCATTTGTTGCCACATTGTTCTTAGAAGTGGTTGTATCAATTTATATTCTCACATTCTCAGCTGCAGGGCATTAAGAGATCCTGGTTGTCCACATCCTCACCAACACTGGGTCTTGTCAGATGTTTAAATTTTGCTGATCTGGGGGCGCCTGGGTGGCTCAGTCGGTTAAGCGGCCGACTTCGGCTCAGGTCACGATCTCGCGGTCCGTGAGTTCGAGCCCCGCGTCGGGCTCTGTGCTGACAGCTCAGAGCCTGGAGCCTGTTTCAGATTCTGTGTCTCCCTCTCTCTGACCCTCCCCTGTTCATGCTCTGTCTCTCCCTGTCTCAAAAATAAATAAATAAATAAATAAATAAATAAATAAATAAATAAAACGTTAAAAAAAATAAATTTTGCTGATCTGATGATGAGTGTGAAACACACTCATCAAATTACGGTTTTAATTTGCATTCCCCTGATTACTGGTGAGAATAAACCATCTTTTTCATCAGTTTAGTGGCCACTTTGGATTCTCCCGTGAATTACTTGGGTCTATGGTTCTGTTGAGTTTTTAATTTTTTGTATTAATATGTAGCTGTCTCTATATTACCGTTAGTAATCTTTTGGGTTTTTTTTTTTTTTTTTTTTTTGGTTTTTTGTCAGTTACCTGTGTAACAATTATGTTCTCCCAGTGTGAGCCTTTTGTTTTCATTTTGTTTTATGGTATCTTCTCATGTTTTCAGTTTTAGTGTTAAATTTACCAATCTTTTATAATTTGTTCTTCTTTTGGTGTCTTGTTTAAAAAAAAAATCCTTTCTACCCAGAGATCACAAAGAGATCCATTCATACCTTTCCCCTTTTTTTTTTTTAAAGTTTATTTATTTATTTTGAGAGAGAGAGAGAGAGAGAAAGACAGTGCACGAGCAGGGGAGGGTCAGAGAGAGAGGGAGAGAGAGAGAATCCCAAGTAGGTTCCACACTGTCAGTACAAAGCCTGATGCAGGGCTCAAACTCACAAACCATAAGATCATGACCTGAGCCGAAGTCGGACACTTAACAAGACAAGCCACCCAGGCGCCCCTGTATTTGCTTTTGAAAGCATTAAAAGTATGTCTGAAAGGATACATAGGAAAGAGATTAACAGAGGTTTCCAGGGAGTGGAATGAGGTGACTGGAGATCAGATCACTGTGTACCTTTTGTTGCTTTTGGGTTTTGAAACTTGTGAAAAAAATGCTAATTTTTCCTTAATGTTTACTTATTTTTGACAAAGAGAGCATGAGCAGGGGAGGGGCAGAGAGAGAAGGAAACAGAAGATCTGAAACTGGCTCTGTGTTGACATCAGAGAGCCTGATGCAGGGCTCGAACACATGAACCGTGAGATCATGACATGAGCTGAAGTCAGACACTTAACCAACTAATGCCTATTCTTAATTAAAAAAATTTTTTTAAATGTTTATTTATTTTTGAGAGTGGCAGGGGTGGGGGGGAGCAGAGAGAGAGGGAGACACAGAATCTGGAGCAGGCTCCAGGCGCTGAGTTGTGAGCACAGGGCCCGATGCGGCGCTCGAACTCACAGACACGTGAAATCATGACCTGAGCCGAAGTCGAATGCTCAATTGACTGAGCCACCCAGGTGCCCCCTATTCTTAAATAATTTAAATAAAAAATCATTAAGAAAGTTTCTTCAGGGTGCCTGGGTGGCTCAGTCAGTGGAGTGTCCGACTCCAGCTCAGGTCATGATCTCGTGGTCCGTGAGTTCGAGCCCCGCGTCGGGCTCTGTGCTGACAGCTCAGAGCCTGGAGCCTGCTTCAGATTCTGTGTCCCCCCTCTCTCTCTCTGCCCCTCCCCTGCTCATGCTCTCTCTCTGTCAAAAATAAAATAAATACTAAAAAAAATTTTTTTTAAAAAAAGAAAGTTTCTTCAAAAACAGAAATTGTTTTTCACATTTAATCCCTAATGTAGCTAGAGCTACTTTTTGTGAATGGTGTGAGATAGGGATCCAGTTTTAACTTGTCCACATGGATACTTGCACCCTTCCTGCGTTTCCATGCTTAGCTCCTTCTTATTCACCCTTTAAGACAGCTTAGATTCATATATTCCAACCACATTGCCACAATACCCTTCAGAACAGTGCTGTCCGATAGAAATACAATGCAAACTACATATGTAATTTAAGATTTTATAGTAGCCACATTAAAAAAGAAATCGGTGAAATTAATTTTAGTAATATATTGCATTTAACCCAATACATATAATCAGTGTAAAAACTACTGAGATACTTTACAGTATTTTTTTTCATACGAAATATCCACAATCTGCTGTGTATATTACACTTATAGGATATCAGACTAGCCACATTTCAAGTGCTCTGTGGCCACATGGTTAGTGACTATTGTACTGGACGGCGGGGTTGTAGAGCCTGCTATCACAGAATGTGCCACGTTATGGTGGAACAATCTGTTCTCGTACCAGCCTCTTACTATTAGCCAGTAAGTTTCTGGAGTGTGGCACTGAGCCTTATTCATCTATATCCTTCTCCTCCTCTGCATACCTAGCCAGCGACTTGCATAGAGGTACCCAACTTTTTTTGTTGAAAGGCTTGAACTCTGACTGTTGAGAGAGTTTTCTTATATAAAGCTGAACCCATTGGAAAGTTCTACCCAGGGGCTCTAGTTCTGTTCCCTGGAGCCTCACAGGAGGTGATGGTGTTTTCTGGAATTTTCTCTTCCCCAGCTAAATATTCCAGGGCGTTCCCTGTTCCTTCCCTGATCTCTTCTCTGGAATTTTCTCTTCCTCCAGCTAAATATTCCAGGCGTTCCCCGTTCCTTCCCTGATCTCTTCTCCGGATGACCACTGGGCTCTCGGCCAGTACTCATACCTGCCTGGAAAGCGTTTTGTTACGTTATTTCCCATGTCAGTATTTTAGGTTCACAACCACACTGCAAGGTCCTAAACATCCCAGCTGAGAAGGGCCCAGGTGTTCCCCCATCTAGAGGACCTGTATTGTGCCTAGCAGGTGCCCAGCACACTCTTGGCCTCCCCTCAGGACTAACGGTTCTAGCACAGCCCAGTTCTTCCTCTGGTCAGATATTTCCCCCACTGCCCTTTCGGATCTTTAGAAATCACAGAATTCCAGGGCTGAAAAAGCAGACAGACATCCCAGTTCCATTTCTCCATTTTTCAGCCAAGGCAAGGCAGGAGCTGGGAGAGTTGTCTTGCCCCAAATCCCAGCTAGTGCCAGAGCCAAGGACCAGGAAAAACCTAGAGTCCTAGCACTGGGCAGGGTTGTTTTTTTTTTTTTTTTCCCCCTCTCTGCTCCAGCCTGCCTCCCGGGCCTCCTCCTGCAAGTCTCTTCCTTCCTCAGGCCTGTCTCCCACCCGAGTTGGCCAGGGTGCCCTCTGGGGGTGGGACCGCAGGCAGGAGGAAGGCCAGGGTCCCAGAGGACGGTCTGGTGGAGTCGGTGTGGGAATGTGTGTGTGTGTGTGTGTGTGTGTGTGTGTGTGTGTGTTGGGGGTGTGTGGTGGAAGGGCAGCAGTGGGTTAAAGTTAACACCAGGCAGTGATGCAATCACAGAATCCAAACTGAGTGCAGGTCGCTTTAAGAAAGGAGTAGCTGTAATCTGAAGCTTGCTGGGCGCTGGGTCGGAGGCGGCTGCAATAGCTCTTGTGCTTGCTGGAGCCCCTCGGTGTGCAGAGGCTGGCACGGAGCTGCGGTGCACCCACAGGTAAAGCAGCTCCCTGGCTGGTGCGAGTGTCAGGGGAAGACTGGAGAGGCTCCCTGGGGTTGAGACAGGCAGGGAGCAGAAAAGAGGGGTGCGAGGGAGAGGAGGTGGGGAGCCAAGAGCTCCTGCAGCTTGGGCACCGGGGTGAGAGGATAAGAGAGGGCAGAGGGGGTTGGGGGCAGAAGGCCAGGGCCCAGTTATCCCCAAACCCTACTGCACCACTGGAAGAAGAGGCTGGAAAGACTTTTGAATGAAGTGGGTGGGAAGCAATGGAGGAGGGCGGTAGTGGGAAGAAACAGGGCTCAGCTGCTGGGCCGGGTCTGAGCAGCACCTCCAAGGGGCTCCGCAGACCTAAGGGAAGGAGGCTGTCCCGGAGCACTGCTTCCCTCAGGGTATTTACGAGGCAGCCCCCCCCCCCCCCCCCCCCCCCCCCCCTCCAGCCCAGCCTTGGCTTGGGCTCAGCTCCCTGCTGCTTTTTCAAAATCAATTGGTGCCGATTTCAGAGGCAACTTCCTACACCGCCAAGCAGCTGACCTGTTGAGCCCTACAGAAGACTGGGACGAGGGACGGCTGGGTCCTTCTATCCAGTCGCCATCCTTCCTCTTTGGCCAAATTAGCTTCCAGTAAAGGCTGGGATGGGAGACCAGTGGGGCTTTGGCCTCTCGCAAACAATGACCACTCTTTAGTCCAGCCAGCGTATGGGGTCTGGAGAGATTGGCTGCCCGCATCCTTTCTGTTCCCTGGGGTACACCACAGCAAGGAGCGGGTCTGGGCCAAACAAAAGCCGCAGGCTTCCCAGAAATCCCATCACAGTCTGGCCCATGCCTGTCACCAGGATTCAGGGTGGGAGGGGAAGGGGGCCAGACATTTCTGCTTCTAGGGCTGGCCCTTCTGGGGCGTGGGGAGGTGAAACTCATGGGCACTGTGGCCCCACTCATTCAGGCTCCCAGGCTTCAGAAGGAAGGCTTCCCGGGGACTGGCAGGGTCCCCATGGGTGGAATGGGCCTGGAGGGGACCCTCGGAACCTCTCTCCCAGGAGAGAGGGTGGTGCCCTTCCCTGTGCTGCCCAGGAGGTCCACTGCCATGTGGCTTTAGGCTGTGTGGTGCTGGAAGGAGGAGGGATGGTGTTTGTCTCACAGCTGGATTTAATCTGAAACACATGTATTGGCTCAAATTTATCCTCCCAGCTTGAAGGCAAGATCACAAAATCCCAGTTCCTTGTGTCTCTTGATTTGAGTAAATGTGGCAGCAAGGAAGGCCTGACCTTGGCCCAACGGGGAGCGTATCTACCTCCTCCCCATGCCCTCCCCTTCCTGGTATGACAGGAGTCTGGCTTGGATACTGCCCTTTGGACAGGATGGCATCATTGTCCCTGTGCCCCTGGCCAGGCAGCGGCTGCCTGCCCTCAGCCCACAGAACAATCACCTTGGAGAGGGCAGTGAGTGGGCTCAGAGGGCCCCCCAACCCCACGCAGACTCTTTCTCCCTGCTCTCTCAGTGCCCTTGTAGGGGGCTCTCAATAATCTCTCCTCTTCCCTCATCCCCAGGGCTTGAGATAGAAGATTCAGAGGTGCCATTAATAGTACATGTCCCAGCGACTGGCTCTGGGCCAGCTGGGGACCCATGTGCCTTTCACTGCCAGGGTCCCTCACTTCTCTTCAGCCCACCCACATGGGGACAGTGATCACATGACTCCGGGGCTTAGGCTGACTCTGTAGGGACTCCTGTGGGGAAGGTCTGACCTTCAAGTGCATTTGAACTGTAAACTTAGCTTCCTTAGACACTATGCCAGGATGCCCCCCACCTCCCCCGGCCAGAGGGACTAGAGCTAACGGCTTATCCTTTAGCCTTGCTGCCTGTGAATCTCCTGGAATTTTGGGTCTCTGATAAACCAGTCTGCTGAGGCTCAGGCGAGAAGGCTTTGCCAGCTCTGGGGTGGGGCTGGCGGGTGGAGAGAGCAGCTGTGAGCCTGGATGGTGTTAAAGGTTTCAATCTGGTACCACGGAAAGCTTTTCCTGTTGCCTCAACGGAAGATTTCTCCCTGAGCGCCAGCCGCAGCTGTATAGGAGGGCAGCTGGCTGAGAACGAGGGTCTGTGGGGCTCACCCTGGGACGCAGCTCCCTATCAGAGTTTGGGAAGACAGCCAGGCTCGCTCCCACCCGCAGTCCAGCCATGAGCTGGGCAGACTCTGGAGGCGGCGTCTTTCATTGCTTTTCATCTCTACGGTGTTGTCTGGTGGATTATCTGGCTTGATTCTAAGGACTTTGGCCAAAAATCACACACCGCACTCCCGATTTTCCTATTTGTTCTGAGAAGTCAGGAAAGTATGTGTGTTGTGCGTGTGGGAGGGTATTTCTGGGTATATGAGAGGATGACAAGGAAAGTGCTCAAGACCCTTGGCCTGTGCGTGTGTCAGGGAGGTGAGGGGCAGGGAAGGCAGATTATAAATGGTTGACTTGGCAGTGTGGACAGAGGGAGGTCACAGACCAACCAAAGGTCCTAGCTTCTGAGGCCTTCCCCCACTTTTTATTTTTTATTAAAAAATTTTTTTAATGTTTATTTATTTTTGAGAGAGAGACCCAGACAGAGAGTGCAAGGGGAAGGGACAGAGAGAGAGGGAGACACAGAATCTGAAGCAAGCTCCAGACTCCGAGCGGTCAGCACAGAGCCCGACGCAGGGCTTGAAACCGTAAACGGTGAGATCATGACCTGAGCTGAAGTCGGACACCTAACCAACTGAGCCACCCAGGCGCCCCCCTTCTCCCACTTTTTAAAGAGGGCCTCTTAGAAGATCCTACCCGTGAAGCCCCCTTAGCTGCCTTCCGCCCCTCCCACCCCACACCCAGACTCCCAGGGGTGAGCTCACGGATGCAGCAAGTGCAGGAGGGTGAGGGATGGTGGCACGCATACAGCTCTGGACCCAGATTTCCCGTTTCCCTCATGGTCCAGGGGCCAGAGAGAGTGGGTCCAGGGGAGGCCACTGCTGGGGAGGTGAATGGACTTGGGGGGCCCTACTAAGAAACCGGTTGTTTAACCTGAAGCAAAGAAAGCCCTGAGGGTGTAAGAGCTATTTTTGAGCTGGTGGCTGGAAGAGGACCTGTCTCCCTAGGATGAAGGGGTGCCCTGGGGTTCCAGGTGTAGGGAGACCCACTTCAGCTCAGGGATTGCTGGAGAGCTCACCTGCTTTTGCCCTGTTCAGGTCTATGGAGACATTATCCAATTTAATCATCATCACAATAGGTAAGAACTATTTGATCTCCATTTCACAAGAGAAGACACTGTGATTTAGAGAGGTGTTAAGACAAACTGAGATTTGTACCCAGCTGTCTGACCCTAGGGCCAGTGCTCCTAACTAGGAGACTAAGAGCTCTCAACAGAGAACTGGGAAGGGAATGAGTCCCTTATGCGGCCACGGGTTCTAGACCAGAGGAATTCAAGGGGAGAGTCTGAGAACTTCCCTGGGGAAAGCAGGGGCTCAACCAGATGCCTCCATTCTCTGTATTCTGTCATTCTACATATGGGACTTCGGTTCTGCCCCCTTCTGACATTACCCCAAATCCTATGTAATGAGCTGGCCGGGTGCCTCCAGGGAAATGCCTTGCTGTGCATTTGTGCTAAGCCATATCCACACAGAGGGGCCCACGACTCGATCTCCATGGCACTGGAGCTTTGGGTCCAAAGGTAGGTCTCCTGACACAGCGGAGGAAAGCGCAGGTTCACCCTGGGACGGTAGGTAGGCCGTGAGGCAGGTGGAGGAGAGGGGAGGTGATGAGAGGGAGGGACCGTCAGGTTGAGGGGCCACTTCCAGCCTGGGGAAGTCAGAGGCGAGGTGGCTGGTCCTATCGAGCTCCTGGTCCCTGTCCAGGGTGGCTGGTGGAGCAGGGCAGTGGGTGAGGGAAACAGCTCACCGCCCCTTGCTTTCTTGCAGGCCCCGGGATGCAGGCCCTCATGCTACTCCTCTGGGCTGGAGCCCTCCTTGGGCCAGGCAGCTGCCAGGACAACGCGGGCAGCCTGGAGGTCAGTGGGGGTGGGGTGAGGTGGGGACGTCAGCAATCCCAGCCCCTCCTTAGCAGGCAGCATGGGAGACGGGACAGACACCCAGGTTCTAGGCCAGGCTCTGGCCTTTACATATAGACATCAGCAACACAGACAGAAAGCATCTTGCCCTGCCTTTCAGAGAACCTAGCGGAGACAGAAATAAGATCCCAGAAGGTGAAAGGTGAAGGCAGTCTAACAAACCCCAGGGACCAGGGTGGTCCCTTTGGTGAAGGCCTTTTCTCATTACCTTGTGGGACTGTGGGTCTCACTGACTGGGTGAGTTCCTGGATATTTGTGCAGATACCGACCAGGGTGTGGCAGAGATATGAGTGTGGAAGGCCTGAGACTGCAAAGGCAGATGCTGAGAAGCTAATACTGCGTGACAGTGAGGGACCAGGGCTGCACGGGCATAATGACCGAAGCCCTGGACTTCATTGTGAGTTCTGAGTTTGAGTTCTGGCTCTACCTCTCTTTTAGCTTGGTTACCTTGTTCGTTCGTTTGTTCTTTCTTTCTCTCTAAAAATTTTTTTTAATATTTATTTGTTTTTGGGAGACAGAATGCAAGCAGGGGAGGGGCAGAGAGAGAGGGAGACACAGAATCCAAAGCAGGCTCCAAGCTCTGAGCTGTCGGCACAGAGCCCGACGTGGGGCTCGAACCCGTGAAGCACGGCATCATGACCTCACTGAAATCAGACGCTTAACCCACTGAGCCTCCCAGGTGCCCCTAGCTTGGTTACCTTAGACAAGTCACTGTCACCTGAGTCTGTCTCTTTCTTATTGATAAAGTGGGTTTAAAAACACCTACCCTTACAGGGCCATTGTGGTCAGTCACTCACTTTCTACCTACTGAATACCTGCTCTGTAGGGGCTGGGGATGGGCAGAAACATCAAAGGCTCAGTTCTTGCCTTCAAGGCACTCGGTCTTTTGAGGCATGGAATACATCAATAAGCAAGAAATAAAGTACCTCAAATGAAAAGAACTAGCACAGAGCCCAGTACATGGTAGGTGGTTCATATGTAAGTGGTAGCTGACTCTGTAAAAAGTTCAGAAAACCAAAAAGCGCCTTCACTTTGGGGCAACGAGGGAAAGTCTGTGGTGGAGGAGATAATATGTGATCAAGGCCGTGAAAGGCAAGGAGGGTCCAGGTAGAGACCTGGGAGCAGTAAGCAAGGGGGGCAGACAGGTAGCTTTTGCTCTGGCCTGAGAACAGAGTTCCTTGGAAGGCAGGAGGCTCTTCTTTCTCTCTTTTTTAAAATTATTATAGGCCTGAGGCTCACAGGTCACCAGTGTTTATATGTGGTCAACTGATTTCCATTTGGGGCTGTCTGTCCCCAGCAGAGAGCTCCTGCATGATCAGGGAGCACAGACACATTCCAAAGTTAGGCTACATGAACGGTCCTCAGGCGGGATGGCTGTAAGGGGCCAGAATGACAATCCCACTCAAAGCAACGAGACCAGTCATCCACAGCTCATCTCTAATGGCCCTTTTTACTCAAATCCAGGACTCCCCAGCTCCTGACACCACAGGGGTGCCGGTGGAGGAGGAGGACCCCTTCTTCAAGGTCCCCGTGAACAAGCTGGCAGCGGCCATCTCCAACTTCGGCTATGATCTGTACCGTGTGAGGTCCAGCCTGAGCCCCACTGCCAATGTGCTACTGTCTCCACTCAGCGTGGCCACTGCTCTCTCTGCCCTGTCACTGGGTGAGTTCTCAGACGCAGACGGCCCCAGAATCCTCTGCGTGTACATGCCTAAGTCCTAGAGACTCTTCCCCTCAGGAAGGGGCGAAGAGGTGCTTGAGAGACTGGCCCCGCTGGGGTCCCCTGCATGTGCACGTACAATCCCTGCCTCGCTCCCCGGAGGCGCTGAGCACTGCTGACTCAGGGGTGAGGCCTCGGGACCACTCATAGACAGGGTGACTTCAACACTCATTCATTCCTTCAAGAAGCTTCTGCATACCAGCCGTCCGGCTAGATTATGGGGGTTCAACCGCACACAAGCAGGCGTGGTCTCTGCCCGCCCTCGGCTCACAGCTGAGTTCATATTAGCTGAGCTAATGAGTCTCTATTAGCTAAGACTAATAAACAGGTAACCACAAAACGTTCTGGTAACAGCTGTGATGGAGATGCACAGGGGCTTGTACCCCTCAGTCCTACCCTTATTGCGCTCTCTAGGCCTGATGACCTTAGCCTGCATTAGAAAAAAACATTTTTCTTCCATTGCCTTCAAATTTCTTGCCAGTCTAAGATGTTTCCAGTATGAGCAGTAAAAGACTAGAGTGTGGTGGCCTGTCCTGGGATCTGGCCTGATCTGGGCCCCGGTGGGCAGTTAGTGAGGCTCCCACCCATGTCTCTCTGGCAGGAGCAGAACAGAGGACAGAATCCACCATTCACCGGGCTCTCTACTATGACCTGATCAGCAACCCGGACATCCACGGCACCTATAAGGAGCTCCTTGCTGCCGTCACTGCCCCCCAGAAGAACTTCAAGAGTGCTTCCCGGATCATCTTTGAGAGGAGTGAGTCACCTTGCTAGCCCGAGGAATATGGAGCTCTCTCCTCCACATGGGGGCTTCATTCTAAACACCAGATCACATCTGCCCAGGCTGGGCCTGGCACTGGTGGGCAGGAAGGGGCCCGTGAGCTCAAAGAGGATCAGAAAGAGGAAGTGGCCTGAGGGAGACAGCGGGAGGGTTGGGGGAGGGCGGTAACGCAAAGAGAAATGGCAATGAGAGAAATTCGTTGTTCCCTGTCCAGTGCCTGGGGAAGCTGGCACAAAGTCCCGGCAAGTCACGGGAAGTCACTAGGCAGGAAGTCGGGGCCTGCTGAGTGGTAAACCAGAACCCGAGCCTGGCATGCTCTCAAACAGCGGATGCCGGTTAGCTCTCAGAGCACATTCTCTCTCCATGTCTCCCCAGAGCTGCGGATAAAATCCAGCTTTGTCGCGCCACTGGAAAAGTCCTACGGCACCAGGCCCAGAATCCTGACCGGCAACTCTCGCTTGGACCTTCAGGAAGTTAACAACTGGGTGCAGGCCCAGATGAAAGGGAAAATTGCTAGGTCCACACGGGAGATACCCAGTGAAATCAGCATTCTCCTTCTCGGTGTGGCTTACTTCAAGGGTGAGGGCTCCTCCACCTCTCGTTTGGCCAAGGGTGGATGGTGGGTGTCCGAGGGGCTGGGGAAGGGCGGGACGTCAGAGATGGAGCTCAGCATGAACCCAGAGGCGAACAGCCAGAGGATGACCCGGGAAACACCCTTGCCTGAGAGCTCTGTGCTCGTCACCTAATCCCAGGCAAACGTGGGGAGTGCCTACAAAGCGAAGAGGCTTATGCAGAAAGACCAGCCCAGACAAGAGAGTGCTACCACTCTTGTGCCTGTTTGGGGCGGGCACCGTTAGATTTGGGCTGGAGTCACAGGAGGGTCAAAGCCCAGCTCGGCCTTTCCCGGCTGCAGAGCCCTGCGCAGGCCTCACAGCCTTCCCGGGCCTATTCCCTCACCTCTAACATGGGATGACACACGTCAGAGGCCCTCTGTCTGTATCGTCTCCTGTCTTCACATCGACCAGTGCACTGTGCCCAGGACACGGCAAGTATTCGACAAACCGTTGTTCGCCATGCGAGGCTGGCCCCATTCAGATAAGACTTGGGTGGGATTTGGACAACCTCCGATGCTTTACAACCAACTCTCGGGCGGTAGCAACAATGGAACCCTAACCTTGAGAAAAGCCCTCCTTGAAGCACTGATCTCCAGAAGGTCATGTCAGACTAAGGGAGCTTGGTTATCACATCGCTGTACTGGCAAGTGCCTTCACCCCTCTGGGCTTCGGCGCTTTTTCAGATGTGAGGGGGTGATGCTGAGGTCCCTTACAGCTCTGACCTCCTTCGATGCTGTCTCCCAGACACCTCACTGCAGAAGTAGATACCAGTTTACTTTTCCCCCTGGGCTATCACAGGAGGATATTATTGTATAATCCAGACCATCAAATCACTAAAATCAATGTATTTCCTTCCTCCTGAGTCTATATACGGAAGGTGTTCAGATCCTAGACATATTGTGGTCCAGCCTGCACATTCTGGAGCGGTTGCTTTAGCCAGGCAGCTTCCCACAATATGCTTTGGTCTCACACCATGGTCCCAATGCCTGTCTGGTCTCCCGGGGCTCAGGGCACCCCATTTGTCTCATTCCAGGGCAGTGGGTAACAAAGTTTGACCCCAGAAAGACTTCCCTTGAAGATTTCCATTTGGATGAGGAGAGGACCGTGAGAGTCCCCATGATGTCAGACCCCAAGGCCATTTTACGCTACGGCTTGGACTCTGATCTCAGTTGCAAGGTCTGTAGGGGGTAGGGTGAGTGGTGGGTGCCGGGGGGACCGAGACAGGCAGGATGGTATAGTGGAAATAAGATGACCTTTGAGATGTGATAGCTGTCTAAATTCTGTGGGACTTTCAGCAAGTCAACAGCTTCTCTGAGCCTTTCTTCTTAAAATGAAGGACAGGTATTGAAACTTATCCTCTCAGGGTTTGTTGTAAGGATTAATAGATAATGGGAGGGCCGCCTGGCTGACTCAGTAGGTAAAGCTGTCGACTCTTGATCTCAGGGTCGTGAGTTGAGCCTCACGTTGGGCATGGAGTCTACTTTAAAAAAAAAAAAAAAAAAAAGAGAAGATAATGTGAAATGGGCCAAGAGTGGACAACTCAAATGTTGGTGTTTTCTTGTCTTTTTCCTCCCATCTTCCTCTCTCTTTCTCCTTTTCTCTCTTTGGGGAGATCTTTTATTTCTAGAATTCAAAGCAAAACTTTAAACAACTGTCACAAACTCAGGCGCCTGGGTGGCTCAGTTGGTTAAGTGCCCCACTTCAGCTCAGGTCATGATCTTGCACCCTGTTGAGTTTGAGCCCCGCATCGAGCTCTGTGCTGACGGCTCAGAGCCTGGAGCCTGCTTCAGATTCTCTCCCTCTACCCCTTCCGTGCTCTCTCTCTCTCTCTCAAAAGTAACTAAACATTAAAAAATTAAAAAACAAACTGTCACAAACTCTGAATTGCTGGCATTCTAAATCTTTCACATATACCAGACATCTTTTAATTCTAAATCAGTAGTTCTTAAACCTTTTTCTTTGGGTATCTGACAGAACGCCCAAAACACTGGAGAGAAAAGCCACGTATACCCATGCACACATTTCTGTATGTGGTTTCAGGGGCTGTTAGGACTCCTGATGCTGTTTGTCCCATGGACCTTAGGTTCACAACCTCTGCTCAAAAGACTCATTTTATTACTGCTTCTGTGTTGCTGTGCTCAACGCCCCCACCTTCTAGTCCAGGGCTCTGTACATAACAGATGATCAGTAACTATTGGCAGACAATCCTCAGGAGAAAATACGGACCTGGGATTCAATCCTAGCTCCTTAGAACCACAGGAGAAAATTCTTTCAGCACATAACTTTAGTTGGTATTAGGCTGAGGTAAGAAAAGACAAGAGTCTACTCTTTGGAAGGAACCAGAGTAGATATCTTGCTGCCAGAAAGCAGTGGCCTAGAGGGACAGTTGTTAAATAGATTAGGGGCCGGGGAAGGCATGGCCAGGGACCCAAACAGGAGAGGAGAAGGCAGCCTGGAGTGTGTGTCTAGCCCTGGGCTCTTGGGCTCCAAAGCACTAACCCCTGTGCTCCTTCTCTGTTGTTGCAGATTGCCCAGCTGCCCTTGACCGGCAGCATGAGCATCATCTTTTTCCTGCCTTTGAAAGTAACCCAGAACCTGACCATGATAGAAGAGAGCCTCACCTCCGAATTCATTCATGACATAGACCGAGAGCTGAAGACTATTCAAGCCGTCCTGACCATCCCCAAGCTGAAGCTGAGTTATGAAGGCGAAGTCACTAAGTCCCTGCAGGAGATAAGTATGTCTGCAAGACCCCCTTGCTCTTGGGGTGCATGGGGTTGAGCCTTGGAGCCTTCCACCTTGATAAGCAGAACTCAAGGGCTCCATGGCCCTTGAGTAGGGAAGCCAGGGATGACTGGGGAAGCCTGAACTGCCTTCCTTATCAGACACATTCCTCAGCCCCAGAAGCATGCATCTTTTAATAGAACACTGCGTCTCAAGACAGGTCTGTTGAGCTGGTTTCTAATCTTAAACTCGCTTGCTGTGTGCTCTTGGGCAAGTCACTTACTCCCTACCCAGCCCAGAGGTCTGTGTACATACCTCACAGAATGTCCAAAGCGGTGTTCTACTCCCAGCTTGCCTGCCTTCTTGAGAATCAGGACTTAAGAATCAGGAGCATATTCTTCCTCGGGGTGTTGGGTAAGGCAGGGTTTTAACGGAAATCTCTCTCAATCTCTGCAGAACTACAATCCTTGTTTGATTCGCCAGACTTTACCAAGATCACAGGCAAACCTATTAAACTTACTCAAGTGGAACATCGAGGTGGCTTCGAGTGGAATGAGGATGGGGCCAGCACTGCCCCCAGCACAGGGCTCCAGCCTGCCCGCCTCACCTTTCCCCTGGACTATCACCTTAACCAACCTTTCATTTTCGTACTGAGAGACACAGACACAGGGGCCCTTCTCTTCATAGGCAAAATTCTGGACCCCAGGGGCATTTAATGCTCCAGTTTCAAGTTCAAATATCGCAGAAGAAGAAAAGCCTAGGGGGTGGCTGATTACATATTACACGAAGGCTGCCCCTATCATGTTTCAATGTATACTTTGCAATAAACGTGCTTTATCCTTAACTATTGTTGCCCTGTTCCTCCTATTTTGAGCTATGTTAAGTTTAATATTAAGATAAATAGCCCTTTAGTAATTTTCTGGTACTATAGTTATAGCCTGGGTCTGTCTAAACTCTGCAGAAAGTCACCATTAAAAAAAATTTTTTTTTTAATGTTTACTTATTTTTGAGAGAAAGAGAGAGCAAGCAAGCAGGGGAGGTGCAGAGAGAGAGGGAGACACAGAATCCAAAGAGGCTCCAGGCTCTGAGCTGTCAGCACAGAGCCCAATGCAGGGCTCAAACCCATGAATCATGAGATCATGACCTGAGCCAAAGTCGAACGCCTAACTGACTGGGCCACCCAGGCGCCCCAGAAGTCACAGTTTATAAGAGTATAACTTATACTCAGTGGGGCATGCTCTTAAATAAACCAAACTTTAGGTTTTAATGCAAGCACAGATAGTCCCCAGTCAAGCTAGTATCACCTGACAACACAGGATAACACAGACAGATAAGGGAGGTAATTTGTAACTTCAGGAAATATTTCATAAAGCATTTAAAGAGAGCTCCCAAGTACACCTAAAATGGGACCTGATATGTGAAAAATTCTAAATGTATTCTTTTTCGGGGAGTATGTCTATTTTACACAGTATAACAGGACCTTTTTTTAGGAACATGAGACATGTCAAGTGTTTGGAACAGAATACAGAACTGTCCTCAGGACTAAATTTTCAAGAAGAAAAATTTATCTCTATGAAACAAACAAACAAACAACAACAAAAACCTAACTGGCCACTGTCTTGCCACAGTGAATTAGTAGAAAGAATTTGGATAAATGAGATTCTGCCCGACCTTCATTCAAATGTTTGAATGCAAACTGTGTTCTAAACACTCAGTTTCCTGGGGTGCCTGGGTGGCTCAATTAGTTAAGTGTCCAACTTCAGCTTAGGTCACGATCTCATGGTTCATGAGTTCAAGACCTGCATCGGGCTCTGTGCTGACAGCTCAGAGGCTGGAGCCTGCTTCAGATTCTGTGTCTCCCTCTCTCTCTGACTCTTGCCCACTCATGTTCTGTCTCTCTCTCTCTCTAAAATAAATAAACATTAAAAAAATTTAAAAAAAATTTAAACACTCAGCTTCCTGAAAAGCTACTGCCAGACATCTTCAGGGCTAATCGTTTCCTGATTATAATGCTGAGGCAAGCAATGGACACTTCCTGGTCATGGCCAGGGTGGGCAAGCTCTCAAAGCACTGTGGACCTGACATTCTTTTCCACTAACTCATCGAAACCACTTGGTCACCGATGGTGCTAGATAGCAACCAGGGCTCAGAACAGAGTCTCCTAGCCTCCCGAACAGGATGGAATCTAGACTATTGCTACCTATCCAGGTAGAAAAGAGCCATCATCCCTACCTTTTGTCCCTCAAGTTTGAAGCCACAAGCAGCAACGCCTGTACCCTCAGCATCATTTGAAACCCCCCCCCCGCCCAATGCCTCAGTACATATGCAGTCTGTATTTACCAGCTTGGGGAGGTCTGGTAGAAAGGAGTCTCTTTTCAGGCTTGCTAATAAACAACTGAGAACGGAGGTGCGCATGTCATTACTATAAGCTCGATTTTATTAGTGTTTGGTCAGTGAGTCTGCCATGAGCATAGAATGAGAGGCAGATAATAAGGACAGGAAGAAACCGATCAACAGTAAAGTGGCCCCATATTTATTTCTCTATTCACAATTTACACTGTACCAGTTTTAACAAACGATTCGAGAAAGCTAGATATCATACATGAAATGGTGACTCTAGATAGAGGTAAGGAGCCTCGGTGATTTCTTGGTTTATAATTATTTTTCAATTACAATACAACTACCAACTACCAAGAGCTTAAGTTCCCACTGGAGTGGTACATAACATTTCATTACTACTAGAAACCATAGGAATGTTCCAGGGAAACAGACTATCAGCACTTAGTGAGGTGGAGTCTAGCCAAAACCCCAGGCTAACTTCCAGATGCCTGCAGATGAGCTAAAATCCTTTTAAAGGGCTCAGACTCTCCAGACACTAGTTTTCAGTCTTTTCTGGGAACTGGGAGTTTTTATGGGAGGGTAGTTAACTATCGGAAGAAAACATTTGGACCCTGCACAGAAGGCCCTGCAGGGATGGGTGGTAAGTCCAATAAGCAAGATTTCATCTTTTGTAGCTCCTGGATCTCATCATTCCAAGGGCCATAGTGCACCATCAGAACCTTTTCTGCCTTTTGTATTGTATTCAGCGCCTCTGGTATTGCAAACCTGAACCACGGGAGGTAAAAGGAGTAAATCCACCCATTCAACCAAGCAAACTTTAATCAAGGGTCTACTCGCACCCTGTGAAAATACAAAGTTATAGAAGGTCAATTTGTCCTCAAGGATCTTACAGTCTGGAGGGGTTGGTGAGAGACTTTCACGAACATACGGCAAGGCAGAGATTGAAAACAAAGTTATCAGAAAAAGCATGAAGGTTCCAAGGTCCTGAGAAATGGGAAAATCTCAAAGTGTTAATCTGGTGTTTATGCCACGGTTTACTCAGGAGCCTTCGTCTCCAGGTAACCAAGTCCATCCCTGACCTGCCTCTGCAGCCCTGTTCTCTCTTTCTCTCTCTCTCTGACCAAATGGGTGACCTCTGTGTCTTGGGTATCTGATCCACAAACCATTCGTAATCTTAGGATCAAGCTTCAAACACTGCCTCAGCCAGGGTGCACTGATGGCAGCTTTAGCAAGGCTGGAAGTAAGTATTCCATCTAGAAACAGGGCCTCCCAGTGATCTCAGCCGCAAAGGTAGATGACATCAACCCTACTGTTCCTTCCGTGAAACCTCCAAAGCAGGGTTTCTCGACCTTGACACTATCGGCATTTTGGGCCGGACAATTCTTAGCTGTGGTAACAGCATCTCTGGTCTCTACCCTGAATCGTGACAACCAACTGTCACCAGACATTGCCAGACATCTCCTGGGGGCAAAATTACTCCTGGTTGAGAAGAGCTGCTTTAAGAGGAACAGGATAGGGAGGAGGAAGAGCTCCTGGACTTGAAGTTGCGAGAGTGAGGGCAGTGAGAGAGGTGTGAGGAACCCAAGGACTGAGAAGAGGGGCCACATGCAGGTGGTGGGACTGCTTGGCAACTTCTCCCTCGGAATCTCCTTTCAGAGCTAAGGGCTTTCCCCATATCTCTCAGGAGGAGATTCTAAAGCTTCCATTTTTCCATAAAACAGAAGGAAAGGATCTCTCCTAAAGGGGAAACGAAGAAGTTTCAACATGCTTAACGGCACCACAGAAAAAAGGTAAAGGACAGAAGAACCTAATGAAAGACAGGGAGTGGCCTGGAAAGTGTCAGGAAAAAAGAGAAAGACTTACCCGTTGAAGAAGAGTTGGGCCAGTTTGAAGAGCTCATGGCCCATTTCGACACTGGACGGCCCATGGCGAACCTCAACCACTCGGAGACTCTTCTGTAGATGGGTAGCTGACTTTTGCCAGTCCCCTGCAGAGACACAAAAATCTGGTTCCAGGAGAGAATCACAGTCAACTGTGGATGAATGTTTTCAGGGTGTGGAAAGCTCAGTAGGAGGGAGAACAGCTTTAGCCGAAGGCTAAGAGGTAGGCTAGGGTCATGACCAAACATACAAGGCAAACTTGTTCCTCAGAGCAGAAAATGAAGACACAAGTCATACCTAAGGCGGCATAGGCCTGGGCCAGGTCATCCTCCATTTCTCCCACCAGACTGTGTTCTCCTGACAGGAAGCTCTGGGCGTCACGCTGGCACCCCAACAATAGCTGAATGGCTCGCTCTATCAATGCAAAGGAAAGTGGCCTCATTACCACACAAACCCAGTCCTGGAAATGTGAACCCAGCTCTTAAGTTCCATATTGGCTGGGTTGAATGTGGAAACCCTACTTTGTCTCCTTGGGTTGTGACCAACCCACGATGTTTGTTCCAGTAAAGCTGTTGTTCTCTTATGTTTTCTCTTTCGATAGAAAAAGGTGCTAGGTGAGGCCTCTCCCCATTTACTCTGGGTTTCCAACTTCAGTGGCCTAGATTCCACTTAGGACCATGATTTCTCTTGACACTGAAATCTAGGTTAAAGGTCAGCTTTCACAAAGTTCAGTAAATAAATTCCTATGACATCAAGTTCGAAGGCAGAGTTTGCAAGGGTGATGTGGAATTCTACAACTGTCTCTCTGAAGAAAGCAGGATACTTCCATCCATTGGACACACGCTCCACTACTCTCTACAAGAGATGAGGCTCTGATGAGAGCAAAGAATCTCTTTAGAAAATTAAGTCATTAGGCCCTGGAATTAAAAATAAATCCACTGAACTTCTGGATATGCACAAAGATCATCGGTGTCAGAGATAACCCTTTAGTTATCATGGGGGTATTTTAACTTAGCTCTCTGATGCACAAGAGAACAACAGCTTAACTCCTCTGGCCCTTTTTCAAGGACACCACACAAATTCAGCTGGTTAGGGTTTGGTCTCATTGGCCTGCATAGCCATCTTGTGGCTGGCATGGGGATAATTAAATGTAATTCTTCCATCATCACTGAGTCTCCTTGAGTCCAAGGTGATCTCAGAATGAATAAAAAGGACGGGGCTGGAGGACCAAAGCAGGGAGCCAGTCTCACCTGGTTTATCATTTCTGAGAAGCTTCCGGGCCATCCCAACCTGCTGCTGAAGGTCCTGTAACCGAGAGATGAGGTGATCTCTGCTGACTGACTCCGTACAGGACGTGCTGCCACAGATCAGTACATCGTCTCCCTGTGGAAGTCAGTTTTGTCTTCATTCCTGTACCACGGTCGGTTAGCAACATTGCATGTGCCTTACATTATAGGGTCACTCCACAGCTTCTGACCCCAAAGAGATGCCGGCAATAATACACCATGACCAAAGCCTGACTCACTTCGGTTTGACAGCAGCAACTCTACTGAAAGCAGTAGATGATCCCACCCTAAGATTTAATTTTTGCAACCAAAATTAAACTGGTATTACAATTCACAGTTTCTTTCCATCTCTAGACTCCTTTCTTATCTCTCTTTAGGGTCAGAGCTTTGGATGACAGACACATTCCTAGTGGTTATGAAAAGGCCATATGAGTACAGAGTTGTTGGGGGCATCTGGGTGGCTCAGCTGGTTAAGCATCGGACTCTCGATCTCAGCTGAGGTCTTGATCTCAGGGTTGTGAGTTCAAGCCCCATGTGGGGCTCAGTGCTGGGCATGAAGCCTACTTTTTTTTTTTAAAGGGGGTGTCTGAGTGGTTCAGTCAGTTGAGTGTCTGACTCTTGATTTTGGCTTAGGTCATGTTCCCACAACCCAGGGTCATGGGATGAATCAAGCCCTGCACTGGGCTCTGTGCTGAGTGTGGAGTCTGCTTGGGATTCTCTTTTTCTCCCTCTGTCCCTCTCCCCGGCTCTTTCTCTCTCAAATTAAAAAATAAAATAAAAAGAGTACAGAGTTGTTGAATCACTTTGTTGTGCATCTGAAATTAACGTGACATTGTGTGTCAACTATACTTCAATTTAAAAAAAGCAAAAGCCATAAGAAAACCAAAGGAAGAGGTGCCAGGCGAGGCCTCCCCACATTTGACCTTGGGTTTGTAACTTCAGCTTTCTAACACAACCAGCTCTACATTACACTTATGGTTCCCCTAAGAATACTGTGTCCTCTGGCAGAGGAGAAAATCTCTGAGGTGAACATTTCCTGGTTTTTTAATGCCAGTATCGGCGCCCCTGGGTGGCTTAGTCGGTTAAGCGTCCGACTTCAGCTCAGGTCATGATCTCGCGGTTCATGGGTTCGAGCCCCGCGTTGGGCTCTGTGCTGACAGCTCAGGGCTTGGAGTCTGCTTTAGATTCTGTCTCCCTCTCTCTCTCTGCCCCTCCCCTGCTCGTGCTCTGTCTCTGTCTCTCTCTCTCAAAAATAAACATTAATTTTTTTAATTAAAAAAAATAAATGCCAGTATCTACACCCTCATTTGGCAATAGCAACGTGATTTCTCCTGAGGATCCTCTCCTACCCTCCCCCACTCAGGACCCCGTGGCTGAGGGGGTGGTCATGTGGCTCCAATCTGACCCATTCCTCTGGGCCAAATGGCTGGAGGAAAACTATGTGACTGATTTTCCACCAGCCACAGGGATCGGGCCAATGAAATGAAGCACAATTTTGGCCTATACTGCTGTGAGAGGAGCGCATTTTTTTTATCCTCCTGGACCAGGAGGATGTGAGGCTGGAACTGCCGGTAGCTATCTCGCCACCACCACCAGAGGGAAGTCTGTCCGAGGATCGCCTCGCTGAGAAAGTGGAGCTGAGGGAAGGAGGGAGGGAGAGAGAGAAATCGGTCTCGGTGACATTATCTGAGTCCCTGGATCCAGTTGTTATCTGAAGTACCCCCATCCTGGACCTTTTAGTGATTTATTGAGCAAATACATGCCCAGTCTTTTTTTCCCCCCTTCCCTCTCCCTCACACCAGTTTAGGTGTGATTTTCTGTTATTTGCAAGAGACAGATTACTAAATCCAACGTTTCCTGTGGTTCCTGTGGAGGGGTAACCAGTGTGCGGGGAAGATGAGCTGAAGGGGAAGAGACTTGCTCTCAGCCTCCCCTGAGAAGCCTCCAGGCTTCTCCTGAAGATTTATGGCCTCTGGGCTGGATGACTGACCTCCAGCCAAAGTAGAGAAGCAAGAAGAGAGATTTACCTGCATGAGCGCCCCGCAGCTCCTACAGCAGAACGCCTCCCACCGGGGCCCTGTGGCGGCTGAGTGCTTCTCGTTCTGACAAGCTGCGCAACTGCAGTCAAAGAAATACTGTGATCTCAGCTTCTGTTGCCTTTCGGCAGCACGCATCCTGCTCTGGTGAGGCCCTGCAGAGAGACCACATGTGGCCAATAGTGAAGGCAAGAGGGAGTCAAGCACTAAACTTAAAAAACTTCAGTTTAGGGGCGTCTGAGTGGCTCAGTCGGTTAAGCATCTGACTCTTGATCTCGGCTCAGGTCATGATCTCATGGGTTTGTGAGTTCAAGCGCCGCACTGGGCTCTGCACTGACAGTGAAGCACGGAGCCTGCTTGGGATTCTGTCTCTCCCTCTCTCTGCCCCTTTCCTGCTCGCACTCTCGTTCTCTCAAAATAAATGAACAAACTTTAAAATAAAATAAAAATGCAAAAAAAAAAAAAAAACCCTTCAGCTTAGCAGAGGATCTGGTCAATTATTCATCATGTGCCAGGTGCCTTTTACTCAAACATTTGTGGAACTAGATATAGAAATAAGCTTCTGGGGTGCCTGGGTGGCCCAGTCAGTTGAGTGTCTGACTTCAGCTCAGGTCATGATCTCACAGTTCGTGGGTTCGAGCCCCGAGTCGGGCTCTGTGTGGAAAGCTCAGACAGAGCCTGGAGCCTGCTTCAGATTCTGTCTCCTCTCTCTGTCCCTCCCCCGCTTGCATGCATTCTGTCTCTCAAAAATAAATAAATGTTAAAAAATATTTAATTAAAAAAAGAAAGAAAGAAAGAAGCTTCCAAGTTGGAAGGATAGGAAGGAAAAAAACCCAAAAAGTTATTCTGAGCCCATTTTTGGCAGAGGAAGTTTATGGGATTAAGCAGTGAGATACGTAATAGCTTAGACACAACAGGGCCAAGGAAGGAGGCCAGGAGGCCTTTTCTTTTTCTGGCCCAAGTATGCACTGCCTTCACCTGTCCATTGGTTTGTCCATTCTGATTCACCCTGTCCTTTCCTGCCAGAGAAACGTGGACAGTGGCGAGGCAGGGAGGGCTCACCATAGCAGTGGAGAATCTCTTGCCCTTTTTCAATCTGCTGTGATGCCCGAACGGTGGCGACGGTGCTAATGAAGGACACGCTGGTGTTGGGGCTGCAGGAATGGTTCAGGAGGCTGATGACAGGGAAGATGCCCGTGGCAAGGCGGACCTGCCTGCTGTTGGTCACGCTGTTCTCTTTAGATCCTGAAAGAGCAAGAGGAAAGGAAAAATGTGTCAGGACAGTAGTCTTGGCCTCACTGTCGATTCCTCAGAAGATGAGCTGGGCAACTGGGCCTGAAGCCCCGTCTGAGTCATAGTTCCATAGCCGGATCTGATACATATCAGATGAAACATGACTCACAGCAAACTCTCGTCCTCAGGAAGCAAAGCAAACGAACACATGAAAAGTCCACTGAATCCCGGAACCCAACCATTGCGTCTCGATACCAGAAAAATCCAAAGATTAGAACTTATGTTTTTTTTTAATGTTTATTTTTGACAGAGAGAGAGGGAGAGACAGAGCATGAGCAGGGAAGGGGCAGAGAGAGGGGGAAACACAGAATCTGAAGCAGGCTCCAGGCTCCGAGCTGCCAGCACAGAGTGCGATGCGGGGCTCAAACTGACAGACCGCGAGATCATGACCTGAGCCGAAGTCAGACGCTCAACTGACTGAGCCACCCAGGCGCCCCCAAAGATTAGAACTTATTAAAAAAAAAAAAAAGAATAAAAAAGGAATTATCAGCCGGGAGCCTTCTAGGTAGACAGTTTCATAATGTTCACCAGGACACAGAAACTAGAGTGCCTGGTGAGGTGATTTCCCAAAGACTTTTATAGTCGATGCCGCTTTTGTTTAACCGGTCTCTGGTTAGTTAATAGAACAAGTCACCCGATCACTATCCCAAACTAGACAGGCTGATAATATATTTAAAAAAATCATGTTCCGGGGCGCCTGGGTGGCGCAGTCGGTTAAGCGTCCGACTTCAGCCAGGTCACGATCTCGCGGTCCGTGAGTTCGAGCCCCGCGTCGGGCTCTGGGCTGATGGCTCGGAGCCTGGAGCCTGTTTCTGATTCTGTGTCTCCCTCTCTCTCTGCCCCTCCCCCGTTCATGCTCTGTCTCTCTCTGTCCCAAAAATAAATTAAAAAAAAAAAAAAAAAAAAAAGTTGAAAAAAAAAAAAAAAAAAAATCATGTTCCTTATGCTTACCTATTCGTTCTGCCCTCTGTCCCAACTTTATGGGAAATCAGTCATTGAAAAAAAAAACCTCTCTGGAAAAGCTCTAATTCAAGACAGCCACATGTCCCACACGATCTCTTCTTTGAAACACAATTAGCCAGCAATTTAACTACGTGATTGAAAATTAGGAAGGAAGGGAAAGGCCTCTAAGCAGGGAGGCTAGTTCTGCACCAAAGCTCGCGACTGATACTCATAGATGAGTTCTTTATGCTCTCATGTGGTCCTATTTGCTCTTGTTTTAGCCACAGTTTTGGCTGCCTTAGTTATTCAGTTTCTCAGCCCACAGCAGCCCAGAAACAGAGAACTAATAAGAGGCAGGTTTTATGACAATGGCAAAGGAGACAGGTGACAGACAGGAGAGGGAGGTAGAAAACTTATATAAGAATAACAGCCCGAGGGCAAACAAAAACACTAGTGCCATTCAAGTTTTACTACCGGTGTAACACTTCCCTTAACCAGAGGTTCCTAGACCGACGGCGTACCTACATGGGTTTTGTAATGGCCATGCACGGCTCGGGAATATGTGTGCAAAGGCAGATAACCCTGGGCATCCAGAAAGGCTTAAATTGTGTTCAGTGGCCTTGGTGTAAGCATGAGGAAATCGTATTCCCAACGAAACCGGCTGAAATATGAAAGCTGCCGGTACTTCAAGGGAAACCTTCAGTTTTCTGGAAACCTGAAAAACCATCGGCTAATTGCGGTATCATGGCCTATGCCAGGAATCCCAACACACCAGTTGCCGAAGAAATGAAGCGGTCTAGGTGCAAATGTGATGAATAAAGAAAATATCATG
The DNA here is from genome assembly GCF_018350215.1 of Panthera leo. Classification (NCBI taxonomy): domain Eukaryota; kingdom Metazoa; phylum Chordata; class Mammalia; order Carnivora; family Felidae; genus Panthera; species Panthera leo. Next base: position 14,919,919 of record NC_056692.1, on the reverse strand, counting down.
ATCCATCATGTGAAAATGTCTTAGAAAGGAAAACGTTAAATATAGGAATAATGTTGTCTCTCTGCAGACAATCCTATTATCTGTTGCTATGGAGGGCAAGAAAAGAACAAGTAAATAAAATTCGCAGGGAATCCAAATGACTCAATTTTAGTCACCAGTTCTACAAATTGTATTGAAATCTTTCATCAGAGCTTGTCTTCAGTATTTAGCAGATTTTAGTTTCCCTTCCTTTTCCCCCTGGCCAATGCCTACCTTCTGGTGTATGTGCTAATGAGCAGTAAAAATGCTAAAGGGTAGGCAGCGAGAAGGAGCAGTACAGGGCACGAACAGTTTGTTTTCTGAATAATCAGCCTCTGCATAATTAAAAGTTGACTTGCATTCCCAACTACTGATAACTGGCAGGCTATATTAGCACAGTTGTTAAAATTTTCCCAGAAAAAATTATCACAATACGGTGAGTAATGGCAGCTTTGTGAATTATTTATAGATTATCCTCTAACATAAGTAGGTCCAGGAACTGAGTGGGGTGAATATTTATGTCGGAGTTGAGTCTCCCTCTAATTATTTCTAAAAATGAAGTATTGATTTTAAAAAATTACCCAATATTTTACATTAGTCATCTGCTAGGAGAGATAATGGAAAGTGAGAATATATATGTACCTTATCAACCAAATTTAATATGTGACATTTGTGCATAAAACGAAAACGAAAACAAAAGAGGGAGTGATTCTTTATTTTACCAAAAGTGTACCTTAGTAATATCCCTAGTGCATTTACTATGGGGTTCAAGTACAGAAAAAGAGATTTGTTCCAGACTTCCAGACTATACCTATTCCGGTAGGTATTTTATAACAAAAGAAATTTGTGTGTATAGCACACAGATAATCAAGGATCCAAACTGGAGGTAGATTCCTTGGTTGTTGAAGAGTGAAAGCAAAGGGCAGTGAATTAATCTGAACCTGCATGGAACCTCGTTAAGCCTTGTGATGAATCCAGATACCTCTGGAATCTGCCATTCCCACTGAGATAGAACCACACATATCAGGGTCTAGAATATCATCTGTGGCCAGTTCTGTGCCTTAAGATAAGTACCAAAGAGAGGTTTCTGATGAACTTTGATTAAATAGGATTCATACAAAGATAATAACATACTTTTTCATAGGTTTTGGTCAAAGTCTATCCTAGTTAACACTTTAATCCTTCTGTGCTACTGATGAAAGAGCTGCTAATGAAATTCAACGAGAACACTAAACTGAGAGGTGTCAGAACCCCAAAGAAATAATAAAAAGGGATATAACAAGATTAGAAATATGAGCAGACTAAAACAAAATCAGTTGGATTCAAAAATGAAAGTGAACATCACTGGTAGGCCGGTAACTGGTACAACTTTCCTGGAGGGCAAATTCCCAATATGTATCAAGTGCCTTAAAAATGTTCATACGGGGCGCCTGGGTGGCTCAGTCCCTTAAGTGTCCGACTCTTGATTTTGGCTCAGGTCTCGGGCTCTGCACCAACAGCACGGAGGCTGCTTGGGATTCCTCCTCTCTCTCTCTCTCTCTCTGCCCTTCTCCCACTTGAGTTCTGTCTCTCAAAATCAGAGAGACAAATGCTCATACAAGTAAAGTTCCCATTGTTTGAATTATTTTTATTTAGAAAACTAATCAACATTACAAAAGGAACACATGGTAGTCAGAAAGAAATTACAAAGTGAAAATTGTAGAGAAAATAAATCATCTATAAGCCTACCAGGCAGAGGCATTTTCTTGTAGTCCTCTTTCTAGCCTCATGCATGAAATTTTTCGTGTCATTGGCCACGTGGTACACATAGCGATTTATCGGCTACTTCTTTTCACTTAACATATCATGGCCATTTCTTTATACTCTAACCTAAAATCCTTAACACAGTTAAAACAAACAAACAAACAAACAAACCCCCCAAACCCAACAAAGCAACTTTGCCAATCTGACAGGGAAAAAATGGTATCCAGTTTTAATTACAATAGAGACATGGATTTATTTTTATTATTTTATTATTTATTTTTTAATGTATATTTATTAGAAAATATTTATTTCTGAGAGAGAAAGAGAGAGCATGCACAAGCAGGGGAGGGGCAGAGAGAGAGAGAATTTCAAGCAGGCTCCTGTCAGTGCAGAGCCTGGCTCAGGACTCAAGCTCACGAACCGTGAAATCATGACCTGAGCAGAAATCAAGAGTCAGAAGCTTAACTGAGTCACCCAGGCGTCCCACCGCTATGCATATTTTTAAAGACTGATTGCTAAAGATTTGATTTTAAGATTTGCACAGTTGTTAGAAACATTCTCTCATTTTGTCATGCACATTTTAGTTTTGTTTATGTTTTTTTTTTTCCTTCCTGGGGGTGGTTTGCTGTTAAAATAACTATTTCATTTGCTTATAGTGCTGTGTGCCAGCAACTTTGCCCAGAGTTTACCTGAACACTTTTTTCTGCTGGTCTTGCCCCGGATTACTCACATGATTGCATTCGTCTGGCACATAGTCTTTTACCCTCAAGAAGGCTAGCCTGGGCTTGTTTATGTGGCTACACAATTATTCCAAGAAAATGACACGGAAGCTACAAGGCACCTTAAAGCTTAGACTCAAAAGTCACATAATGTCACTTCTACTGCATCCCATGGGTCAAAGTAAGTTACAGGGCTGGCCCAGATTCAAGGGCACAGGAAACAGACTCTACCTCTTGATTGGAGAAAAACTAATGTCAAGTGGCAAAGGGGCAAACATAGGGATGGGCAAAATTGTTGGGGTCATCTTTGCAAACAGTCCTCCCCAGAGGCCTGGAGGTTCACCCAGCCCTCTCAGTATCCATATAAGAATACTGAGTGAGGGGCGCCTGGGTGGCTCAGTTGGTTAAGCGTCTGACTTCAGCTGAGGTCATGATCTCGCGGTTCCTGAGTTCGAGCCCTGTGTCGGGCTCTTCGCTGACAGCTCGGAGCCTGGAGCCTGCTTCAGATTCTGTCTGTCTGTCTGTCTGTCTCTCTGTCCCTCCCCTGCTTGTGCTCTCTCTTTCAAAAGTAAATAAACATTAAAAAAAAACAAGAATACTGGGTGAAATTTCTCTGACATATCTTTCTAGATATGTCTCCTGAGGTAAGGGGAACAAAAGCAAAATAAAAAGCTTTTGCACAACAAAAGAAAACAACCAACAAAACTAAAAGGCAACCCACTGAGTGGGAGCAGATATCTGCAAATGACAGATCTGATAAGGGTTAGTATCCAAAATATATAAAGAACTGATATAACTCAACACCCCAAACAAAAAATCCAAGTAAAAAATGGGGAGAAGAATAGAGATTTCTCTAAAGAAGACATATGGAAGGCTAACCGACACATGAAAAGATGCTCAACATCACTCATCATTGAGGGAAATGCAAATCAAAACCTTACACCTGCCACAATGGCTAAAATGAAAAACTCAAGGATCAACAAGTGTTGGTGAGGTTGTGGAGAAAAAGGAATCCTCGTGCACTGTTGGGGGGAATGCAAACTGGTGCAACCACTGTGCAAGACAGTTGGGAGGTTCCTCAAAAAGTTAAAAATAGAACTATCCTATGATCCAGTAATTGTACTACCCAAGGAATATGAAAGCACTAAGTCGGGGCGTCTGGATGGCTCAGTTGGTTAAGTGTACCCGACTCTTGATCTCAGCTCAGGTCACAATCTCATGGTTCGTGGGATTGAGCCCCACGTCAGGCTCTGTGCTGACAAGAGGAGCCAGCTTGGGATTCTCTCTCTCTCCCTGTCTCTGTCCCTCCCCCATTCTCTTTCTCTCTCTCTCTCTCTCTCTTTCTCTCTCTCAAATTAATAAACTTTAAAAAAATTTTTTTAAGGTTTATTCATTTTTTAGAGACAGAGACAGAGCATGAGTTGGAGAGGGGTAGAAAGCGAGGGAGACACAGAATCCGAAACAGGCTCCAGGCTCTGAGCTGTCAGCACAGAGCCCGATGAGGGGCTTGAACCCATGAACTGTGAGATCATGACCTGAGCTGAAGTCAGATGCTCAACCAACTGAGCCACCCAGGAGCCCCTCAAATTAATAAACTTTTTAAAAAAAGTTTAAAAAAGGTTTTTAAAAACAGAAAACATGAATTCGAAGGGATATATGCACCCCTATGTTTATTGCAACATTATTTGTAATAGCCAAACTATGGAAGCAGTCCAAGTGTCTATGGATAGATGAATGGATAAAGAAGTGGTGTGTATGTGTACACACACACACAATGGAATACTATTCAGCCATAAAAAAGAATGATGTCTTGCCATACCCAACAACATAGATGGAGCTAGAAAGTATAATGCTAAGCGAAGTATGCCAGTCAGAGAAAGAAAAATGTATGATTTCACTCGCCTGTGGAATTTAAGAAACAGAATAAATGTGAGGAGCCTGGGCAGCTCAGTTGGTTAAGCGTCCAACTCTTGGTTTTGGCTCAGATTTGTGGGTCTGAGCCCTGCGTCAGGCTCCGTGCCTCAGTGCGGAACCTGCTCGGGATTCTCTTTCTCTCTCTCTCTCTCCCCCTCTCTCTCTGGCCCTCCCCTGTTTATACTCTCTCTCTCTCTCTCTCTCAAAATAAATAAATAACCTTTAAAAAGAGATTAAAAAAAAAGAAAAACAAAACAAATGGACAAAGGAAAAAAAAGAGACAAACCAAGAAACCAACTCTTAACTATACAGAACTGATAGTTACCTGAAGGGAGGTGGGTGGGGGGATGGGGGAAATAGGTGATGGGGATTAGATTAAGAGTGCACCTGTCTTCATGAGCATTGAGTAACGTGTACAATTGTTGAATCACTCTGTTGTACACCTGAGATGAATACAGAACTGTGTGTTAACTACACTGGAATTAAAAAAATAATAATACTGAGTGAGACACAGAGAGGTTAAATAATCTAAGTTCATATGGAAAGTTAGTGGTTAGATTCAGCAGAATGGAAACTCAGGTCTGTTGCCTCCAGTCCCATATTTTCATCCCTTCAAGGACCTCTTTTACCTCCATTCTCTATCTTCTTTATTGATTCTGGTGTTTTTGATATTTGGTATTTAGGTTAAATCTAGCTATCTTTTAATTATCAAAATTGGATACCAATGCTTTAAAAAGCTTCTCTCACCCCAAGACCATATAAGTGTTCACTTATCTTTTCTGAGATATTTTATGGTTTAATGCTTCACTATTTAAACTTAATGATTCAGAGAAAGAATTTAATACTTTTTTAGGGGGGCTATCATATCAGTACCAAGCCCTTTCAGTATGTATGTATATATGTATGTATGTATGTATGTACGTATGTATGTATGCATTCTTCTTCTTAAGAGTTCAGATTTTATTAAACAGGTTACAGAAGAGGTTTAGTCAAAAAAGACCAACTACATCCACATGATCATCAGACTCTTCTGATTCTTCTTTTTTTTAAATGTTGATTTATTTTTGAGAGAGAGAAAGAGAGCGAGAGCGAGAGTGAGAGTGAATGAGTGGGGGAGGGGCAGAGAGAGAGGGGGACAGAGGATCTGAACCCGAGCCAAAGTCAGACACTTAATCAACTGAGCCACCCAGGCGCCCCCAGTCTCCTCAGGCTCTTCTTTCTTTGCTTCCACCTCCTTCTCTTCAGATGGGCAGCAGTGGTGGCGGGGCAGGACCTCCTGCGGGTGCAACGCCAGCTGCTGGGGCGGGTCCATCAGCTCCAACTTCTCAAAGGACATTTACACCCTCTGCTCTAATGGGGGCATTGACCTTAGCCTTCCTGACCGCCGCCAGGTCAGGTCATACAGGCTGAGGGCAGGGGAGATGCAGGCCAGCTCGGACACCGAGGTCCTGGGAGGGCGAGTGCCAAGCAGACGCTGCAGGGCGTGCTGCTCTGTGCAGGAAGGGAGGGCCTCACCCCAGCTGCTGCCTTAGCTTGCTCGGAAGGACCCAGTAAAAGAGTTCGGTACTCTTACAAAAAGGCCATTCTCATCGCTTATTCGAGATGAACTTTAGAATCACTGTCAAATTCCAGGAAAAATCCAATTGTAATTTTGTGTGAAATTGCATTACGCTGATTTGGGGAATGTGGGGGAACTGCCATGTTTAGTTTTCAGTCTTTCCATCTAAGGATATGGCCTGTCTCTGCATTTACACAAGCCTTCTTGTACATCCCTCTAAATTAAAATATCCTTGCATTTCTGGAAGAAAGCCTACTTGGTCTTATAGTAGTGTTCCGTCAGTAAACTACTGGATGTGATATGGCAGTGATTTTTTTTCAGGGTTCTAACAGCTATATTCACAAGTGAGACTAGTCTATAGTTTTTCTTCTTGGCTTTACAAAATGAGTGGGAAAGGGTTCCAGATTCCCCCATGCCCTGGAACACTTTATAGTGTATAAAAATGATCTTTTCCTTAGAAGATCATTTTTTCTTTGCTTTCTTTATTAAAAAAAAAATCGTGGCTAGGGGTGACTGGCTGGCTCAGTCGACTGAGTGTGCCAGTCTTGATTTCGGCTCAGGTCACGATCCCAAGGTGGTGGGATCCAGCCCCCTCTTGGGCTCTGTGCTGAGCGTGGAGCCTGCTTAAGATTTTCTCTTTCTCTCTCTCTCTCTCTCTCTCTCTCTCTCCCCCCAACCTTCCTCCACAGCCCGCGCACACACTCTCTAAAATTAAAAAAAAAAAAAAAGTGGCCTAAATATGGTTCTTAAAAATTTTAAAGAACTTATCCGGAAAAGAGTTGGTCTGGCTTGTTTTTATGGAAATATTTTCATAATCTTTTTCAATTTCTTCCACAATCACTGGACTTTTGAAGTGTTCTCCTCCTCAGAAAATCGAGGCAATTTATATTTTCTACAAAGTATTTCCTTCCTTTTATTTTGTAAGTAGGCTCCACACCAAACGCAGAGCCCAATGCAGGGCTTGACATCACGACCATGATATCAAGACCTGAGCTGAGATCAAGAGTTAGAGGCCGCCCAGGCAACCCTACAAAGTTTTCTACTTAATGTTTTCAAGTTTAATAGTCTAAAATCATATTAAATATTTGCTTAAAGTTAAAAAAATTATATTATTGGCTATATTCACTGTTCCTAATTTTGTGGGCTTTTTCTTTTCTTTTCTTTTTTTAATGTTTATTTATTTTTGAGACAGATAGAGAGAGAATGGGAGGAGGGGAGCGGCAGAGAGGAAGAGACACACAGAATCTGAACCAGGCTCCAGGCTCTGAGCTGTCAGCACAGAGCCTGATGGGAGGCTCGAACTCAGGAACCGTGAGATCATGCCCTGAGCATTAGCTGGATGCTTAACTGACTGAACCAACTGGGCACCCCCCAGGCTTTTTTTTTTTTTTCTAAATAGATTTCGTTATTACATTTGTCAACTCTTTGTTTATATCAGGAGTCTGTAAACTATAACCTGTGGGTCATATCCTGCCTGCTGCTTGCTTTTATGCAGACTGTGGTCTGAGAACTGTCTTCACCTTTTTAAGTGGTTGGAAAAAAAAATGAAAAGAATAACGCTCATGTTGTGAAACATTATAAGAAATACAAATTTCAGAGTCCATTATAAAGTTTTATTGGAACCCAGCCATACTCATTCAGATGTGCATTGTCATTTGTTGCTTTGGTGCTACAATGACAGAGCTGTGTGGCTGCAAAGGAGACATGATATGGCCTGCAAAGCCTAAAATATTTACTATTTGCCCCTTTACAGGAAAAGTTTGCTGAGCCCTGAGATAAGGAGAACAAAGGCAAAAGAAATGTAGATAAAATTACATTTCCTTACAACTTGCAGCTCATTGACAGGCAGAGTAGGACAATCCTCAAGGAGCCCACAACTGCCTAAAGGTAATGCTTTGCTAGAGGCAAAAAGCAGCCTTAGCGTGATAATAGCCAGACCTCCAGGATTCTGTAAATTTCCTTTAACATTGGAAAATCCTGTCGGAAACTTCCTTTATCTCTAACTTAAAAGTATACAATCAATTTAAAAGTAGTATATAATCAATCCCTCCTCACAATCCCAGCGTAGTTCTTTCAGCCCATGGGTCCTATCCCATGCTTTCATTAAAAACAAAAACAAAAACAAAAACAAAAAAAAAAAAAAAAAAAAACGTTGAAAAAAAAAAAAATTAAAAGAAGGGGCGCCTGGGTGGCGCAGTCGGTTGAGCGTCCGACTTCAGCCAGGTCACGATCTCGCGGTCCGTGAGTTCGAGCCCCGCGTCAGGCTCTGGGCTGATGGCTCGGAGCCTGGAGCCTGTTTCCGATTCTGTGTCTCCCTCTCTCTCTGCCCCTCCCCCGTTCATGCTCTGTCTCTCTCTGTCCCAAAAATAAATAAAAAACGTTGAAAAAAAATTTTTTAAAAACAAGAACACACCTTTTTGTGCTGAAAATGTCTCAATTCTTTTTTGACCATTGGTTCCTGGCCCACATCACATCACCCTGGTCTATAGGACACAAGTTTTGATGGATATTATGTACTGAATCCCCTAGTACATTAGTTATCTTGGCTTCTAGATCCTTATTATTTTATTGTATTAAAAAATTTTTGTTTAACATTTATTCAATTTGGAAAGATGAAGAGAGACAGAGCATGAACAGGGGTGGGGCAGAGAGGGAGCCACAGAATCTGAAGCAGGTTCCAGACTGAGCTGTCAGCACAGAGCCCGACGCGGGGCTTGAACTCACAAAACACGAGATCATGACCTCAGCCGAAGTCAGACGCTTGACTGACTGAGCCACCCAGATGCCCCTAAATTATTTTTACTCATTTTGAAAGATTCGTTTAGAGTTTAGCCCATTTATAATTACTTAAAAACTCATTTTATCATCTTTATCATCTTTTTGCTCAGTTAACTTGTTTTTAAAAAATCTCCCGGAGAATAATAAGGAAGTATACAATCCATTTTAAATTTACTAGAATAACGTTACTACTGTGTGAATCAGTGTTTTTAATTTTAAAAATATAGAAAAACTTCAAAAAAAAATAAGTAATTAATCTACAAAAAAAAAAAATAAATAAAAAAATAAAAATATAGAAAAACTTCATGGGTGCCTAGGTGAATCTCAGCTCAGGTCTTGATCTCAGAGTATGAGTTCAAGCCCCATGTTGGTAGGCATGAAGCCTACATAGGGAAAAACAAACAAACAAACAAAAAACCCATATAATCTTTATAAACACACACACACACACACACACACACACATAAAGAAGTTCAAAGAAGAAAGTAGCAATCACCCATATTTCCACTTTCAGAATTGATTACTGTTAAGATTTTGGAATTTTTTGCATTTAGTCATTTTTTTTTTCTATTTTTAAACATCATGTAAATAAGAATAAATTATGCATAAAATATAGAACCTCATAGATAGGGGCGCCTGGGTGGCTCAATTGGTTGCTACCCAAAAGTTTATTCTGAACTTATGAAAATTTTTACCCCAAACTTGCTATACAAATAAAAGCCTGACTATAATGAGATGTCACGCACATGGAGCAAAACATTTGGGCTAAGATTGTTTGATGGTGCGGAACAGGCCATGGAGGGAAGCGGATGGAAAACTCCTCTACCGTTCTGGTTCCGGGAGTCAGTCTGCTATTGTCTACCCAGACAAGAGTTTCTACAGTTCTTAGAGCTACTGACATTTCTACCTTTTTTGTCTGTTCTATTAAGTACTTTAGGAGCATGACACAATAAAATCAGGAGTTGGTAACTTTCTGCCATTATAATCTGGAAGCCCCCTATACTATATTTTTATATTCGCAAAAACAGAACTCAATGAAAATAGTATTTTTTAAAATGCCAGGGAATGTACCCAAGGGAAAACAAAATTCTGGAAAAACACTCAACAGATGTATTTTAGAAGGTAGCAATGGCTCAAAGAAGCAAAAGAAAGCAGAGAAGGAAACAGAGACTAGCTTGCAATAGGATTTCCTAGTATTATGGGATGAATCCAGCGCTATTTTTGGATGTTCCATGTGCTTCAGGATGGGGAAGAGAGTCTTCCTCCAAAACACCTCTACTGAAATGCCTATACATCATAACACTTGGCAGCTGAATTAAAATTTAAGATAAAAACATGCATACAAAAGGTTGACAAAATTCTAGATTACCTAATATGAGAAGATCAAAAGAATTGAATTGAAAGACAGTATCTGTTAAAATGGAGATCGTACAATAGAAACGCTGGAAACACCATCTCTTTTCTAATAGTATCTGTTGTCAATACAGTGTCACTGTGATGCTGGGCACATCCAGTCTCTCCATCTGCCTTAAACAGCCTTATCTATAGGGCATGTTTCAGGCAAGCAGGGTGAGGCTGGTCTGTGTCTAGGGGTGGCCCCTAGATTATTGGCCATGCACCAAAGGATCAACAGTTCATGGTAGTATTGTGTGAAAAGTTGTGCTTGGCCAGATGGCTCTCTTGGAAATTTAAAACAGAAGATTGAGGGAAATCTGTCAATTGGAAAGGGAAGCGATCGAGTGGCTGAGTCACATGAATAAGACTTTGATATGCTAACTCAACCATAGACCTTCTTTCTGCAGTCTTCTTTGATTACTATTTCATAATAAACTCCCCCTTAGCAATTGGGTTTTTAAGGTATTTTTACAAACTACAAAGGTATTCTTCACAACTCAGTAAAGTTAGGTGGGATTAAACTAACCATTTTAGTGGGGTGTCTGGGTGGCTCAGTCGGTTAAGCGTCTGACTCTGGATTTCGGCTCAGGTCATGCTCTCATGATTTTTGAGTTTGAGTCCTGTGTCTGTCTCTGCCCCTCCCCTGCTCGTGCTTACTCTCTCTCTTTTTCAAATGAATAAATAAACTTAAAAAAAAAACAAACCCATAAACTACCCATTTTAGCGATGAGAAAACCGAGGCAGAGTGGAATCAAATAATTTGTTAAGGCCAGGTAGCTTCTCAATGCCATAATCACGACAACACGAGGTAGCCAGCGGTGTTTTCCCATCAGACCGCTGATTTGAAGGCTGCCGTTTCCACTCACAGTTCTTTCTCCCCAGATATTAGCTACATCAAGGACAGTACCGTAAGGCAAGAACAGCTTCCCTCCTACCTGTGTGCTGAATGGTGGTGATCGCCTGAGCGTTACACTGCAGCTGCAGCACGTGTTTCAGCATGGCCACTCCCCAGACATCCAACTCTGAACCCGACCCAGGAGGCACTGCCGCCGCTGGCTTGTAGCAACTGGCTGCTTCAAGTCGCCTGCACAGTGCAGAGACACTTAGAGCACAGAGAAATCTGTGCTCCGGGCTATGGTTTCCAGTATGTGGCAGGAGGTGGAAGACGGCATTGTAATTACTTTCATATTTCCCATTCAGATCACATCCTGGAACTGGGGGCTCGAGCATTTTGCCTTTGTTCTCACTCTCCCCTCCCAGGTCACAAGTGAGTGTTTGCACCAGAGTCTCTCTTTCAGGTGAACCTGCGTCTTTGTTCCTAATCTCACCACAAAGCTTCCTTATGACGTTGCTTGCATCCTCAAATCTAGCTACGAGAGTGGACCTCAGGGCAATGTGGCAGAAGACACCCAGTGTGAGAAGCAGCCCCCCTAGAGAACACTCCACACTATGGTACAGGTCCCAGGCCTGCTGCATACAGTCATGGCTGCAGTATTTGGCATAGCTGCACCCATCACAGGGAACTGTGGCCAAAGTGTGGTCCAAACATCGGTGACAGTAGAGGTCCCCGTTGGTAACCCTGGTATCCCACTTGCTCTCTAGGTGACGTAGCGGTGGCATCTCTCCCGGGTGAAGGACGCTCACAAAAGCGTCCTCCTTCACCAAGAGCTCTCCTGGGAGAATATCTTTTGTGGCAACCAAATAGCGGCCTCTTAAGGGGTCTGTGCGTAAGCTGACAGATGACGATGCGCTGGGGACTTGTCCATTCTCTCCCTTTAGGTCCATATCCTCCAAGGCTTTGGTTAGAGCTGCCGGGAAGGTTTCTGTGAGACTCTCCTTTTCTTGTGCCTTCATTTTCAGACGACAGAGGTTTGTCTGCAGAATCTGAAACTGGGCAGCTGCGAGGGTTGGTTTGGCAGCAAAGCTACTTTCAAGATCACTGATGGTCTGGCTCGCCTCCTGTCGTCTCCCCAGGGTCACCAGACATTCAGCCTTACGCAACATCATCTTGGGTTGCAGTCTCTCTGGATACCCGTGCATCTGCGCTCTCATGATGTCTTTAAGACACATCTGCAAACAGAAAGGAGATCCCCAAATGACCCTTGGTCCCTACTTTCAGTGTCTATTGCAAATCGTAACAAAAATCTACAGGAAACTTACGAGATTATTACAGATGCAGCAATTATAACCACGTGCTAATTTCTTTAAATCATATTCTACCGTGTGATGTTTTGAGTGATTAAGTAATACTTGCCAAGGATATTGTGTTTGTCTTATTGAATATTCCTGTTTTGAGGAAGAAAAGTCTTACACACAGAAGTCAGACAGATCCGCATTCCACTATTGACTGCCTCTTACGAGCTGTGGGACCCTGTGTAAGGAACTTCATTTCTAAGTGTCTTGGTGTTCTCATCTGAAAAATAGGGACAACCTCACAGGGTTGTTTTAAGGATGAAATAAGGTAATACACCTAAGGTTGAAAAGAATGCATGGGGCATCGTATGTGTTCAATGTATGATGATCACTGTTGCAAGAAGGGAATAGAAATAACCAATATAGGGAAAGTTATGAAGGGTTACATATTACACAAGTTCTTGCAATTGTTGTCCTCAATTGTCCAGGACTTTTTTGCTCAGGGTCTGGAGTTAAATTCTTGCTTGTCTCTTTTAGTTCAAAGGGCAATAGGTATGAACTTGTGAGTATTCAAAAAGTTCTTAAAAAAAAATTTTTTTTTTAATGTTTACTTATTTTTAAGAGTGAGAGAGAGAGAGAGTGAGCAGGGGAGGGCCAGAGAGAGACAGAGACACCGAATCCAAAGCAGGCTCCAGGCTCTGTGCTGCCAGCACAGAACGTGACACCGGGCTCGAACTTATGAGCCGCGAGATCATGACCTGCACCGAAGTCAGAAGCTCAATTGACTGAGCCACCCAGGCGCCCCCAAAAAGTTCTTAATTGTAGGGAATATTTTACATTTCTGTGGTATTCCAAAAAAGGACATGCCAAAATGACGTTTGAGAGCTTATCCTTAGACCTCAACTAGGGAATGACAAGAAAGTCGCCCATATAAAGCCCACTTCCTTCCTCATAGGCATACACAGGCATTTCAGCGCAACTTGGACTTGCCCTTTCAAAAGGCATATTGAGGGTGAGCTGCATTATTGAAGGGATAATCTTGAACATGCTCTACTCATTAAAAACAAACAAACAAACAAACAAGTAAATTGTTTGCAAACACTTGGAACCCGAAGTATTATTAGCAACATATCTCACTGCTGATCTCAACACTGAGAACTGCTGACCCACTGGATATAGTCCATGGCCCTGTGCCACGTGCCATGACTCTTTCTTGTCAACCAATACTGCCCCACATAATCACCTGTGATAGGTAAAATGAATCAGGAGAGAAAAAAATGAATCGGGGAAGAATAAATTTTGGAGGATACCAATTTTCTTCCAATTCAACTGACTGCAGCATGGCCTAGGTTTAGTGCTCTAAGGTAGGAGCAGAGAAGACAGTCTAGTCTTCCAGGGTACCCCCTCCAGATCCTCTCCAATCACACCATGCACCCTGATACTCACTTCATGCTGACCCAGGTGGAAGAGGGCTGCAGAGCGATTGGCATAACACAGTGAAATGTCTGCAGTGTGAGGCCTTGAATGTGATATTCCCTGCAAAACAATGAACCGGTTAAAAGTATAAATGGGAAATAGCATTAAAAAAAAAATCTCTACACCCAATGTGGGGTTCCAACACACGACTCTGAGATCAAGAGTCATGTGCTATACCAACTGAGCCAGCCAGGCACCCAGAAAACAAGCATTTCTAAAGGTTTTGGGTTTTTTTTCTTTGTTCCAGATAAGGGCTCTGCTATGAAAGACGGTATGAAATTCGGAAAGTTACTGGATCTTTTTGTGCTTCAGCTTCATTTTTAATTATCTCAGAGCAAAGCTGGTGAAGATCGAGTGAGGAAATAAATACTCAAAGCACTCTGAAGATAGCAGCATCAAACACCACTTCAGCCACAAACAATCCTAAAGGTAAATGAAAATGGAGGAAAATATTGCAAGCACAATCCTGCACACAACAAAGGGTGAGTGGCACAAATAGAAATTCACAAAAGAAGAAACACTAATGATACTTATTTCTTAGAAAACAAATAGTTAATTTATTTGTGGATAGTAAAATATATGCAAATGAAAGCACACAGGGCTCCTTTCCTTCTACCACCAAATTGGCAAGGATCAAGAATTATCATAAAGGTAGCATCTCAAATCACTGGAGAAAAAAAAAGGGATTATTCAATAAAAGTATTGTGACAAGTAGGAAGAGAAATAAAGTTGGCCCTCTATTTATGATAAACCTTTAATTAGGACAAATTCTCAATGGATCAAAATCTTAATGTAAAAAATGAAACTCTCAGAGCACTAGAAGAAACTATAGGAAAAATCTAAAGCGATGTTGAAGTGAGGAATCCCTTTGTAACTATGACACAAAACCCAGAAGTCACAAAAGGTTAATAAATTTGAGTACATAAAATATTTCTTGAGGCACCTGGGTGGCTCAGTCAGTTAAGTATCTGACTTTGGTTCAGGTCATGATCTCACCATTTGTGAGTTCAAGCCCCACATCAGGTTCTCTGCTGTTAACGTGGAGCCTGCTTGGGATCCTCTGTCCCCCTCTCTCTGCCCCCCCCAAAAATAAATACACATTAAACAACTATTAAAAAAACACATTTCTTTACAGCAAACCAATAAAACCAATATCAAAAGGCAAACATTGAACCGGAAAAAATATCTGTAACTCATGTCACAGGCAAAGGGCTCATTTCTTTACTTTATGATAGTTCTTGCAGATCAATACGATGATGACCAATAATTCAACAGGAAAATGAGCAAATGATATGAATAGAGAGTTCTAATGGGAAATAGAAATGGCTCATAAACATATGAAAAAACGCTCAGCCTCATTCATAATCAGCAAAATGCAAATTAAAACTCTACTGGACCTTGAAAACATTATGCTAAGCGAAATAAGCCAGAAACAAAAGGACAAATATTGTATGATTCCACTTACATGAGGTACCTGGAATAGGCAATATCATAGAGACAGAAACAGAACAGCGATTGTCTGGGGTGAGGGGGAGGGAGGTATGGAGAGTGACTGTTTAAAGGGCACAGAGTTGGTTTTGGTTGATGAGAAAGTTCTGGAAATGTATGATGATGGTTGTGATGTGGGAAACAAAGGCAAAAGGAAAAAAATTAAAATTTCCTTACTACTTACTGCCCATTGACATGTCCTGGAGACAGGCCGAGCAACCCTCCTCTAGGAACTCAACCGCCTGGATGCTAATACTTTGCTAAGGGCAAAAGGCTTAGCTTAGCATTAGCCCGACCTCCAGGATCCTGTAAGTCTTCTTTAACATATAAAAATTCCTTTGGAAACTTCCTTTCTCTCTAACACCCCGAGATATATGTTGGCAATCATCCTCCAAGCTTATGGCCCACTGATACACATCTGAAGGACCTCAAGACTGAGTTTTTACTAAACAATAATAAATTACCTTCTCCTAACAAGAGCTAGCCCCCTCAAGGTCCTGGAAACCTTGCTTCCACATTCCTTAGAGACTTACTCTACCCCTCACCCCCTCCCAGCTTGAAGATATATAGTCAAGTGCTCTTCACAACCCTAGTGCAGCTCTTTCTGCCCACGTGTCCTGTCCCTGTGCTTTAATAAAAACCACCCTTATTGCCCTCAAGATGCTTCAATTCTTTCTTGACCATTTGCCGCAAACCCCAACATTTCCACATCAGTTAAACAGCACTGTAAGTGTACTTAACGCCACTGCATTGTATACTTAAAAATGGTTACAATGGAACATTTTATGTAATGTATATTTTACCAGAGTAAAAAAAGTTTCCATCTGATAAATTGGAAAAAAAAATCCCCAACTATACTGAGAAACCATTTTTTAGCTATCAGATTGGCAAAGATAAATAAAGCCGATAGCACATGGAGTCATCAAAGGAGTGGGAAAATGAGCATTCTCATATGTTGCCAGTGGGAGTATAAGTTGGTCTCATGATTATGAAGGGCAAGTTAGCAACATATATATGTATTTCATATATATATCTATATCATTTATATCTCCATTAAACCAGCAACTCCTCTTCTAGGAATTTATCCTACAGATATAATCTTTTACCCCAATGCTTAACCGACTGAGCCAACCAGGAGCCTCTCTTTTACCCCAATGATAGGTACAAAATAACCTACATGCAAAGTTTCTCAGCATAGAGTTGTTTGAAATAGCCAAAGATAAGGAACAACTTAGATCAATTACATATTGATCTATAAGATGCTGGCTAAATAAATTACTATACATCCATATTAGGTAATACCATGCAGCTGTAAGAATGAGGAAGCTCTTAATGTTCTGAGGTGGAATGATCTTCAAGATATTATTAAGTGAAAAAAGCAGGGGGCTGAACAGTGTATATTTATGTAAAAAGCGTATGTGTGTGGGGGCTCCTGGGTGGCTCAGTTGGTTAAGCGTCCAACTCTTGATTTAGGCTCAGGTCATGATCTAGAGGTTCATGGTATCCAGCCTGGAGTAGGGCTCTGTGCTGACAGTGTGGAGCCTGCTTGGGATTCTCTCTCTCCCTCTCTCTCTGCTCCTCCCCCGCTTGTATGTGCGTACACTCTCTCTCTCTCAAAATACATAAACATTTTTAACAAATAAAAATAATTTTTTTTTAAAGTGTATGCACATGCAGGAATGGGAGATTGTATTTATTTATATATGCTAAATACCTCTGGAAGACACATTTAACAGTGCTGGGTTCTGGTGTTAGGTAAAGTGGTGGCCAGGAGACAGAAGAAATAGACTACACTGTGTATATATTCTTGTACCTTTTGAATTTTAACTATGTAAACACATTTCATATTAAAAATAAATAGCTAAAATAATAAAATCTTAAAAACTAGTATTGCTGAGGATACAGAGAAATGAACATTCCCATATTCTACTAGAAGGGTTGTTAACTAGTTTTTTCCTAGAGAACAATCCAGCACCAAGTACCAAAGGCTTATACATTTAAATTGACCCAGCAAATTCTCTTCTAGGAATTTATCCTAAGGAAGTAATCAGATGCGTAAAAATATTTACATAGAAAGACACTCCTTGTAGCCTTGTGATACCAAGCAATCTGTCAACATTAGGAGATGTTAAATCAAGCATAGTTCTCTGTAATGGAACACTAAACTAGCCATAAAAAAATCATGTGCTAGTGGAAAATTTAATAACACGAGAAAATGGTCACAATAAATTGTTGAGGGAAAAAAGCAGATTACAAAACAGTAAGTGCAGCATTATCCCAATTTTGTAAAAGAAAAACACATTTTCAGAGGAAAAAGTGTCTGGATGGATATAAGCAAAAATGTTAACAGTGCCTATCCCTGACTGTGTGACTTTTTTACTCCTTATGCTTCTCTATATTTTCCAAGTAACTTACAAAACATAGTACTTTTATAATCAGATAGAAACAACAAATATTATTTAAAAAAAGAGAAAATAGCAGGTTTGTAGAAAATTGCAAAGTACCATAATCCCCAAAATACTAGCTTCATGAAATAGGAAGGCTCATCTCCCTTCACATACAGAGCAAACCTTAATTTTTTGTCTGATTTCCCTTTTTATTTTACTTGTTTTCCTTGAACAACTTCCCATATGATCACATTTCTGATGCACATGCATAAACTTGAAGAGATTAGCTCTGTAAAAAGGAACTATTAAGCCACTTGTCAGTGGATCGTTATTTAATTCTTCAGGAATCACGAATTCACATTATTCAACTAAATACTTTATAACATTACAATTTAGGGCTCTTATCAGTTATAGAGGCTATTGTTAGAATTCTGAGAGTTGTTGGAAAACTAATTCCAAATGTTAAGCTTAGCCCTGTTAAAGATTCAGAGTAAAGGTGTTTACCCTTCAAATTTACATTCATTCTTT
This sequence comes from Panthera leo, assembly GCF_018350215.1. Lineage (NCBI taxonomy): Eukaryota > Metazoa > Chordata > Mammalia > Carnivora > Felidae > Panthera > Panthera leo. The sequence goes on along the minus strand of NC_056692.1, from coordinate 14,901,782 downwards.
TATTTAAAAAAAAAAAAATTAATGTTTATTTATTTTTGAGAGACAGAGTGTGAGTGGAGGGGGGGCAGAGAGAGAGAGAAAGACACAGAATCTGAAAAGGCTCCAGGCTCTGAGCTGTCGGCACAGAGCCCAACACGGGCCTTGAACTCACAAGCCGTGAGATCATGGCCTGAGCTGAAGTCAGATGCTTAACCGACTGAGCCACCCAGGTGCCCCTACACTCATTCTTTTAAATATAAAAGATCACAGACGTGGTGAGAGGATTGGTACATTCCTGCTTTAAGCCCATGTTTATCTCTTAAAAATTATGGACGGAAGTCTCTCAGGGATCTTGTTTCAGTTTCTATGATGGAAGCAGGACAGTAAAAGCCTCAGATTGTTAAAAGCCACTCTTCCTGATCAAAATCTAGCTCAGTGATGCTTAGTTTTTATTTTATTTTATTTTATTTTATTTCATTTCATTTCATTTCATTTCATTTTTTAAAGTTTATTTATTTCGGGCGCCTGGGTGGCTCAGTTGGTTAAGCATCCAACTTCGGCTCAGGTCATGATCTCATGGTTTGTGAGTCTGAGTCCTGAGTCAGGCTCTGTACTGACAGCTCAGGGCCTGGAGCCTGCTTCAGATTCTGTGTCTCCCTCTTCTCTCTGCCCCTCCCCGACTCATGTTCTCTCTCTATCTCAAAGAAATATTAAAAAATAAATATAGGCATACCTCATTTTAATGTGCTTCACACACATGGCGTGTTGTTTTTTTTTTTTTATTACAAATTAAAGGTTTGTGGCAATCCTGCCTTGAGCATGTCTATCAACACCATTTAATAGCCTTTGCTCACATTGTTCATTGTGTCTCTGTGTTACATTTTGGCAATTCTTGCCATATTTCAAACTTTCATCATTATATTCATTACGATGAGCTGTGATCAGTGATCACGACTTGCTGAAAGCTCAGCTGACAGTTAGCTTTTTTTTTAGCAATAGAGTACTTTTAATTTAAGGTATCCACATTTTTTTGATATAACGCTATGGCACACTTAGTAGACAATAAATAGTGTAGTGTGAACGTAACTGGGAAGCCAAGAAATTCATTTGGCTAGCGTTATTGAGATATTTGCTTCATCGTGGTAGTCATCTCCTAGGTACTGCTGTATCTGTTGACAACCTTCAAAATGGGATTTAAATAGGCTGTGGCAGTTGGGCTTATTTTCCTTTCCAAGTTAACCTAAGTCATACCGGTTGTAAGCGAACACTGCGACTGACCAAACACCTAGCTGGCCTCTAAATTGGGACTATCAAACCAACGGCCTCATCAGTCATTCTGATACAAAGGGCACACAATTCAGTGACAGCTGACAGACCCGGGCAAGGCAGAGCCATGGGTCCAATAAGCCTATTGCTACAGGGTATCTGAGGGAATTTAGGAATAGAAGTTTCTTGATGGAATTCAGGACGCGTATATGCCTTTGTTTTGGCATATAACCAACGGCAGAATTCTGCCAGTTTTCTTTTTCGAATTCAGTTCACAAATTGTAAACAAGGGAACCACTGGCTACACAAGTCAGCAGTAAGGTTCTGTGACCTGAAGAACTACGCATCGCGGAATCGTTGGTAGCCCCTCCTGCTGAGATGCGGTGCCTTACCTTAGAGTACAGCACTGTGGCTCCCATATAATCCTTCTGCTGAAATTTTTTGTTTCCTTCTTCTCTGTAGAAAAGGGGAGCGTTGGGGTCCTTTTCCACCAGGTAGCCTCTAGACAGATTTTGTAAAAACATCTCATCCTCGGGTCTTCATGAAGAAAGAAACAAAACAAAAAAAGCACACATTTGTTATTTCAAGGGAAGTACCTTAACCACTGCACTTGAAACGTCGTGAGTACCTACCTGCAAAACACTGGGACACATGAGGTTGTCTGTATCGTGTAATGTGAATGGGGGGGGGGAATCTTATGGCCTCAGAGGCATAGATACCAGAATTTCTATTTAGAGGACAGAATGCTAATTATTTATTTTATAATTACCACCCCTACGATAATGTATCATAAAAAAGCTTAGGTGTGGAGAATAACATAATACATGGTTTTGTATTTGCAGAGTATTCTCCACTTAAACTGTGTTGAAAATACTTGAGTGAATGGCTGACAGAAGGAGGAAAGAGAGGCAAAGAGGGAGGGAGAGGTAGGGAAAGAGAAAGAGAAAATGAAAATGAATCATAAAGTAAATGTAGTAAAGTATTAACATTTGGGGAATCTGAAAGAAGATACTGAAAAGAAAGTCACAGGCCCCAAATGGTATCACTTGTTAAGGACCCAAGTCAGTAAACCAAGACTTAATACCTAAGCTGACTGCAGTTGCAAGACCCCAGAAATGTAACCTTTAACCTCCAGATAGGAATTTACTGGTCAGCACTAGTAAGTTTACTGACAGACCCCTTCCATTCGCCTTAGGAGGGTGACCTTGCCTAAAACAATGGATTCTTTGCTAATAATTTCCTTTTTCTCCACACTGTCTCTACCTTTATTATTATTTTTTATTTTTTTTTAACGTTTATTTATTTTTGAGACAGAGAGAGACAGAGCATGAACAGGGGAGGGTCAGAGAGAGGGAGACACAGAATCTGAAACAGGCTCCAGGCTCTGAGCTGTCAGCACAGAGCCCGACGCGGGGCTTGAACTCACGGAGCGCGAGATCATGACCTGAGCCGAAGTCGGCCGCTTAACCGACTGAGCCACCCAGGCGCCCCTCTACCTTTATTTTTTTAAGTTTATTTATTTATTTTTAAATATTTATTTATTTGAGAGAGAGAGAGAGGGAAAGAGGAACAGAGAAAGAGGGAGACAGAGAATCCCAAACAGGCTCCCGCCATCAGCAAAGAGCCCCACAAGGGGCTAGAAACCACAAACTGTGAGATCACCACCTGAACCAAAACCAAAAGTCAGGCGCCCAACCAAGCCACCCAGGCATCCCTAATGTTTGTTTATTTTAAGACAGAGAGAGAGATAGGGGGAGAGAGAGAGAGAGAGAGAGAGAGAGAGAGAGAGAGGGAGAATGAATGAGGATCTCAAGCAGGCTCCAAGCTGTCAGCAAGGAGCCCGATGAGGCCTCAGATCTCACGACTGTGAGATCAGGACCATGATATGATGACCCTGAGATCATGACCTGAGCCGAAAACAAGAGTGGGGCACTCAACCGACTGAGCCACCCAGGCACCCACATCCTCCCTACTTTGAGCTGTCAGCGCAGAACTGGGCGAGAGGGTCAAACCCAGGAACTGTGAGATCATGACCTGAGCCAAAGTCGGAGGCTTAGCTGACTGAGCCACCCAGGCGTCCCTCTACTTTTAAAAACCTTCCCTTTTCCATAGCCCTTTGGAGCTCCCTTCTACTTGCTAGTTGGGATGCTGCTCAATTCATGAATCAATTAACAAAGCCAACTGGATCATTAAAATTTAGTTGGTTGAGGGGTATTTGACTTAGGCTCGGGTCATGATCTCGCAGTCTATGAGTTTGAGACCCACATCGGTTTCTCTGCTGTCAGAGTGGAGCCTGTTTGGGATCCTGTCTCTCCCTCAATCTGCTCCTCCCCCATGCTCGTGTGTGCATGCGCGCTCTCTCTCTCTCAAAAATAAACATTAAAATTGTTTAAAAATAAAAATAAAGTAAAATAAAATAAAATAAAATAAAATAAAATTTTCTTGGTTGGGGCATCTGGGTGACTCAGTCGGTTAAGTGTCTGACTCCTGATTTTGGCTCAGGTCATGATCTCACAGTTTGTGAGTTTGAGCCCTGCATGGGCTCTGTGCTGTCAGCTAGGAGCCTACTTGGTATTCTCTCTCTCAACCTCTCTCTTGCTCTCTCTCTCATAAATACATAAATAAACTTAAAAAAATTTACTTGATTGAATTTTTGTTACTTAACAAAGTATATTACTTTGTTATACTTAATATACTTAACAAAGTATATACTTCTTTTTTTTTTTTTTTTTTTTTTTTTTTAATTTTTTTTCAACATTTTTTATTTTATTTTTGGGACAGAGAGAGACAGAGCATGAACGGGGGAGGGGCAGAGAGAGAGGGAGACACAGAATCGGAAACAGGCTCCAGGCTCCGAGCCATCAGCCCAGAGCCTGACGCGGGGCTCGAACTCACGGACCGCGAGATCGTGACCTGGCTGAAGTCGGACGCTTAACCGACTGCGCCACCCAGGCGCCCCAACAAAGTATATACTTCTTAAAGGTATATACTTTTTAAAATATACTTAACAAAGTATATTACCCAGCGATTATTTGTACTATTTTTACAAATTTTATTGTAAAAATTACTATTACTATTGTAAAATTACTATTTTACAAATAATTCTGAAATTATTTCAACCTGAAAAGGCTAAGTGTCTAACTCTTGGTTTAGGCAGGGGTCGTGATCTCACGGTCTGTGAGTTTGAACACTGCATTTGGCTCCGTGTTGACAATGCGAAGCCTGCTTGAGATTCTTTCTCTCTTTCTTGTTCTGCTCCTCTCCTGCTCTCTCTCTCAAAAATAAATGAATAAACATAAAAAACCCCACAAATAAACACACACACTGGCAACGGAGAATACACCATTCTGCCAACAAGGAGAAACAGAATACCCTACACTCTCTCTTTAACTGTAAAGAAAGTAAAATATGCATAATGTGAAAAATAAAAATTCCCTTTTTAAAAAATTCTTTAGGGGTGACTATGTGGCTCAGTGGGTTAAGCGTCCAACTTTGGCTCAGGTCATGATCTCACGGTTCATGGATTTGAGCCGTGTCAGGCTCTGTGCTGACAGCTCAGAGCCTGGAGCCTGCTTCAGATTCCGTGTTTCCCTCTCTCTCTGCTCCCCACACCCCCCCTTGCTTCTGCTCTCTCTTTCTCTCTCAAAAATAAACATTAAAAAAAGTTTTTGTTGGGGCGCCTGGGTGGCGTAGTCGGTTAAGCGTCCGACTTCAGCCAGGTCACGATCTCGCGGTCCGTGAGTTCGAGCCCCGCGTCAGGCTCTGGGCTGATGGCTCGGAGCCTGGAGCCTGTTTCCGATTCTGTGTCTCCCTCTCTCTCTGCCCCTCCCCTGTTCATGCTCTGTCTCTCTCTGTCCCAAAAATAAATAAAAAACGTTGAAAAAAAAAAAATTTAAAAAAAAAAATAAAAAAAAAAAAAAAAAAAGTTTTTGTTTATTTTTGGGAGACAAAGAGACAGAGTGGGAGAGGGGCAGAGAGAGAGAGAGAGAGAGAGACACAGAATCTGAAGCAGGCTCCAGGCTCTGAGCCGTCAGCACAGAGCCTGATGTGGGGCTCGAACCCACGAAGCGTGGGATCATGACCTGGGCTGAAGTCAGATGCCCAACCAACTGAGCCACCCAGGTGCCCCCCAATTTTTAAAATATGTATTTATTTGAGTAAGCAAGCAAGCATGAGTGGGGGAGGGGCAGAGATAGCAGGAGAGAGAGAATCCCAAGCAAGCTCTGTGCTGTCAGTGCAGAGCCTGACGCAGGGCTCAATCTCACAAATCATGAGATCATGACCTGAGCCCACTCAGAAGCTTAACTAACTAAGCCACCCAGGTGCCCTGAAAACTAAAAATTCTCTTAAGCATCTCTTCTCAAAGAAATTGAGATCAGAAGTGTAGAATGTTTTTCAAATTTTTGTTTACAAAGACCCATAATAAGAAATATCTTTTACACTGTGATTCAGTCTGATGCGTCTATGTACATATGTATTGAAATTTCACAAAACATTATCTTTACTATGTATGAGTTAACATCAAATATTTTATTAGTATTTAGATACAATATAGAAAAATATCAAAATAAATAATATAAAAAGGAAAATTAGAAATTTTAATTAAAAAATTTTAATTTAAAAGGTGTGCTTGCCTGTTCTAAGTTTATTCCACTCTAAAAACAATACGAGGATAATACCCTATGCATATCTGGTGAACCATAGAGTCTGTTGTGTTTTTTTTTCCTGTTTGTTTTTGTTTTGTTTCAAATTAGGGTAAATCTGAAAATCCTAGTTCAAGCAAAAAAGATTGTGGTGAATAGTAATTATAGTAAAACTCTTCTTGCCTAACAATGGATACTCTTTTATCTTAATCCAAAATGATGATAAATTCAGCGTTGTGTAATTGTTCTTTAGTGCAATTAAGAACTAAGCTGCAATAATTCATTCTTTTCTTCAGGCACCAAGTTAACTCAGTAATTGATTCAAAGTTTTGAAAAGCAAATGGATGTTCTTTTTCTTTTTCATATTCCAAATTTTCTTCTGGAATAGTATGATAAAAAATTCGAGGAAGTGAGATAAAACAATTTTTCTTTCTTAAAAAATATATTTATATATATATATTTTTTGAAGATTAAAAAAATTTTTTTAATGTTTATTTATTCTTTGAGAGACAGAGTGTGAGTGGGGGAGGAACAGAGAGAGAGAGACACACACAGAATCTGAATCTGAAGTAGGCTCCAGGCTCTGAGCTGTCAGCACAGAGCCTGATGTAGGGCTTGAACTCACAAACCGTGAGATCATGACCTGAGCTGAAGTCGGACGCTTAACCCACTGAGCCACCTGGGCACCCCTATTGTTTTTGTTTTTGTTTTTTTGAGAGAGAGTGTTAGAGGGAGAGAGAGAATCTCAAGCAGGCTTCACACCCAGCATGATCCCACAATCCTGAGATCATGACCTGAGGTGAAATCAAGAGTTGGACACTAAACTGACTGAGTCACCCAGGTGCCCCAAAACAAATAATTTTTTTTTTTACATTTATTTATTTTTGAGAGACAGAGCACAAGTGGGGGAGGGGCAGAGAGAATGAGAATCTGAAGCAGGCTCTAGGCTCTGAACTGTCAGCGCAGGGCTCGAACTCATAAACCGTGAGATCATGACCTGAGCTGAAGTCAGATGCTCAACCAACTGAGCCACCCAGGTACCCCAAAACAATTTTTCTAATTATTTTTACTGTGGTAAAATACACAGGGCAAAATTGACACTTTAACTATTTTTAAGTATACAGTTCAGTGGCATTAAGTACATTAACAATATTACGCAATTGTCACCACTATCCATTTCCATAACTTTGTCACCATCCCAAACTGAAAACTCTGTCCTCATTAAAAAATAACTCCTCAGGGGTGCCTGGGCGGCTTAGTGGGTAAAGCATCTGACTTCGGCTCAGGTCATGATCTCATGGTTCGTAAGTTCAAATTCAATGTCAGGCACCCTGCTGTCAGCACAGAGCCTGCTTTGGGTCCTCTGTCTCCCCCCCTCCCCCCGCCCCTCTCCTGCTTGTGCTCTGTGTGTCTCTAAAAATAAATAAACTTAAAAAAAATAATAATTTGATAACTCCCCATTCCTCCCTCTTCCTAGCCTCTGCTAACCTCTATTCTATGTTCTGTCTCTATGAATGTCTACTCTAGGTAACTCAGATAAGCGGAATCATATAATATTTATCATTTTTATGCCTAGCTAATTTCACTTAGCATACTGTTCCCAGATTCATCCATGTTGTAGCATGTACCAGAATTTCATTTCCTCTTATGGATGAATAATACTCTATTGTATGTAGATACCACATTTTGTTTATCCATTCATCCGTGGATGGACAACATTTGGGCTGTTTCCATTTCTGGCTATTATGAAAAATACTGCCATGAACACTGGTGTGCAAATATCTGTTCGAGTTCTGTTTTCAATTCTCTGGGGTATCCATGCAGAAGTAGGGTTGCTGGACCATATATTAATTCTAGTTTTAATTTTTGAGGAATGACACTGGTTTCCATAGTAGCTACACTATTTTACATTCCCGCTAGCAGTGCACAAGGCCTCCAGGTTCTCCGCATCCTCACCAACATGAGCTATTTTCTGTTTGTTTTTTCCTAGTAACCATCCTAATGAATGTGAGGTGGTATCTCACTGCAGTTTGGATTTGCATTTCCCTAGTTATTAGTGATGTTAAGAGCACCTCTCCAGGGGTGCCGGGGTGGCTCAGTCAGTTAAGCGGCTGACTTTGGCTCAGGTCATGATCTCGCGGTTCATGGGTTCGAGCCCCACATCAGGCTCTGTGTTGACGGCTCGGAGCCTGGAGACTGGTTCAGATTCTGTGTCTCCCTCTCTCTCTGCCCCTGCCCCACTCATGTCTGTCTCTCTCTCTCAGAAATAAATAAACATAAAAAACAAAAAAAAGAGAGCACCTCTCCATGTGCTTGTTGGCTATTGATATATCCTTTTTGGAGAAATCTCTATTCAAATCCTTTGCCCATTTTTAAAATCAGGTTGTTCTCTTGTTGTTGAGTTTTAGGAGTTCTCCTTATCAGGTACGTGATTTGCTAATATTTCCTCCCATTATGTGGCTTGCCTTTTTAAATAAAAATCTTTTATTTTTATTTTTTTAAGTAATCTCTCCACCTAACGTAGGGCTCAAACTCACGACACAAGATCAAGAGTCACATGTCCTCTCTACCCACTGAGCCAGCCAGGTGCCCTTCTGTGGGTTGCCTTTTTTACTCTGTTGATATTGTCTTTTTATGCACAAACTGTTTTAATTTTCAAAATTGTCTACTTTTGTTGCCAGTGTCTTTGTTGTTATAGCCTAGAAATCATTGCCAGCCAATATCATAAGCTTCTACCTTAGGTTTTCTTCTAAAAGTTTTATAATTTTAGCTCGGAAGTTTAGGTCCTTGGGCTATTTCGAGTTAGCTGTTATATATGGTATAAGGTGAAAAGTCTAACTCTGTTTTTTTCATGTGGATGCTAATTAGGGAGCAGACAGAACTGAGTTCCTTCTTCCAGTCTTGCCTTCTGTCTCTGGAGCCCTACTGAGGGCCTCTCATGGAGTCAACTGGCCATGCATCAAGTTCCACAGAGTACAGAGGATTGAGAATGGAGCTGAGACACAATAGTGTGTTAACTCTGACACATCTGTATATACATGTTTTTTCTGAGCCATTTGAAGTAGGTACAGTCATCATAGAAGTTCACCTCTATGCATTTCAGCAGACCTCTGCTAAGAAAAAGAACATTCTATACCTAAAAAAGTTTTTTTGGGGGTGCCTGGGTGGCTCAGTCGGTTGAGCGTCCAACTTTGGCTCAGGTCATGATCTTGCGGTGAGTTGGAGCCCCGCGTCAGGTTCTGTGCTGACAGCTCAGAGGCTGGAGCCTGCTTTGGATTCTGTGTCTCCCCCTCTCTCTCTGCCCCTCTTCCACTCACACTCTGTCTCTCTCTCTCTCAAAAATAAACATTAAAAAAAAAAAATTCAAGACCTATTTACGATATAGACAACTTCCTTAAATTAAAAATGGGTATGTACTATAAACCTATGGTAAATGTCCTAAATCGCTGTTACTATTCAATACTTCACTGGAGGTCTAACTAATGTTATAATCAAAAGATAAAATGAGAGGTAAAAATATTGGAAAGGAGGATTACTATTTGCAGATATAGCTACTTACCTAAAAATTCCAAGTGAATTGGCATAAAAACAATAAAATATTGTGAAAATACAGTTAGGCAGCTGTAGGATACAAAAATTCCTAGCCTTTATACACCAATCGTCAGAGAATGTAATTGGGCGGAAAAAAAGTCTTATTCACGATAACGATAATCTTACAATAAGGAAGAATAAATCTAAGAGGGAATGTGCAAGACCTATACAAAGAAAATGATAGAACTTTACTTAAGGATATGAAGGAAGCCCTAAGCAAATGGCAAGACATACCTTTTACTTGGAGGAGGAAATTTAACATTGTAAAGGTGTCAAGTCTCCCTAAATGAATCTGTAAATTCAACACAATCTGCATCAAACATCCAACAACATTTTTTAGAAAGTATTTATTTATTTTCGAGAGAGAGAGAGAGAGCACGTGTGCAAGTGCAGGGGGAGGGGCAGAGAGAGAGAGGGGGACAGAGGATTCGAAGCAGGCTCTTTGACGACAGCACAGAGCCCGACGTGGGGCTTGAACTCACCAACTGTGAGATCACGACCTGAGCTGGAGTCGGACGCCTAACTGACTAGGCCACCCAGGCGCCCCTAGCCAAGACATTCTTGAAAAAGAAGAAGTATATGAGTGTCTGGGAACTTGGCCTACCAGACAGCAAAGCCACATCTATACGAGCCTTCCATGGTTTCTAGTGTTCCTTCCTTCCACTTCTGGTAATAAAATCTCAGGGAGGAAACCATTTCTTGTGGCTGAAGTAGGGAAGACGCCAATGTGGCAATAGGGTTGAGCATCGTGCTATAGCCCTGGCCAATCAGAAAGGCCTCACACTTGTGGTTGAAAGGATGCATCAGGCAGTCAAAATTAGGTTGACTGGAGTCCAAAATTAGGTTGATCTAGACCTTTTCTGCCCAAACTCTCAGGAAAGATGGCCTCTTTTCTTGTGGTTGTTAAGCTTGCAGGACGTGTCCAAGGCTACCAGTGTTGATTATGCCCACCAGGTGTGCAGTTTGTCTGCGAGATGAAGAGCTACAGTCTGATGACATCTGAGCCCCTGGACACAACTCTGCTTGCAAACAGATCTGCCTTGGACATCCTAGTTTCATAGTGCATAAATTTCCTAATGTAAGCTGGGTTTCTGTCACTTGAAACTGAAAGAATTCTAGTATGATACTATAAAGTCACAGTAAAAACCCTTTGGTTTTGACATAGAAACAGAGTCTAGGAACAAATTTGTGGCAAGTGGGAATTCAATTTTTAACGAATATGGCGTTTTGAGGCACTAAGGATATCACGGACTATTCAATAAATGCCTAGGAAAAATCATCTGGAAAAAAGTTAGCACATTCTCTTACATCACATACAAAAATAAATTCCAGTGCTCGCTTAGGCAGCACATATACTAGAATTGGAACAAAAATAAATTCCAGATGGAGTTTTGAGTGAAAACTAAAACACAAAACTACAAAAGGAGTTAGAAGAAAATAAAGACTATTTGCAAGACACATAACTCAGAAACCAGAAAAAAAAAAGATATAGGTGTATAGAAGTTAAAGCATGCACAATTTACATACAATGCAAAACACTGCAAGTAAAGATAAATAATAGGTTGGGGGGAAAATTAGTCACAAATATAGCAAAGAATTATAGGACCAGATTTTTGAAGATCTCTTATAAATTCATAAGAGAAAGACAGACAACCTAGAGGGAAAATAGGCAAAAGACACAAATGAACAGTTTGCATAAGAAATATAAACGGGTTGTAACATCAGAAATAATGCATTCTTTCACTAGTAATTAGAAAAATGCAACAAAACAAAACAAAACAAAAACAAGATATTTTTGTCCTGAAGTTTGGCAGAATTAAAGACTACTGCTTTCTAGTGCTGGTGTGGATATAGGAAAGTACCGGTAATGTCTTTTTGGAAGACAATTTGTTAGTATTTACCACATTTTAAAATGCCCTGGGTGGCTCTGCCGGTTGAATGTCCAACTTCAGCTCAGATCATGATCTCATGGTTCATGGGTTCGAGCCCTGTATCGGGCTCTGCACTGACAGCTCAGAGGCTGGAGCCTGCTTCAGATTCTGTGTCTCCCTCTCTCTCTGCCCCTCCCCCACTTGCTCTGTCTCTCTCTCACAAAAATAAATAAACATTAAAAACAATAATAAAAAAATAAATAAAATGCTCGTAATGACTGATACAGCTATTTATCTTCTAAGAATATATGTGTACAAAAACATACAAAAAAGTTGCTTACTGCAGCATTGTTTGTAACAGTAAAAATGCAACAACTTGGAAATAATGTAATTGCCCCTCAACAGGGAAAAGAATAACTACATTGTGGTATAACTACATAAGCAATATCATGTGGTTGCTAGAAAGATTAAGGTGTGACATCGGAGAAAACCTCCTAGAACAAAGCACATAATATGACAGAATAAAGAAAAAGAAATGTAGATATATCTACAATTGTATGAGAATACACAAAAAGGACCAGAAAATTCCAATAAACTGTGGCTGTTTCTGTAGAATTGAATGAAGAGACGGTAAAGGGGAAACCTTCCCGTTAAACTTCATTAAATATCATTTCAAACACGATGAGAATGAATTTGCATCTTGTCAGCATTTATCATAAAGAAAAACAAGTATCAAAAAAAAAAAAACACCCCAAAACAAGTAAAACGCTAATTGTACCTGGTTAGTACCTGAACTGGCAAGGCTCAACACTGCACTCATCATTTCATTCAACTAAAATCTGAGTGCCCGCTATGTGCCAGACTATCGGCAGTTGTTGGCACAAAGATAAAGACATTAACATTGAACGTGAAAGGTATGTGTTTATGTATCTGCATGTATATGAGGCTCTCATGTATGAGTCCTATTGAGCATAAATACGTGCCAGTTGGTGAAGAGCTTTAGACATATTTCCAGATTGACATTCAATCAGTATTTATTAAATGCCTTTTTTGTTTTGTTTTGTTTTGACACAGCACTGCTCTTGTCTACACAAAGACAAACACAGACAACATCTTTGCCCTCATGGAGTTTATAGTCTATAGTGAAGACAGACGTCAATCAAATGATTACATGAACCTGGAAAGGAAAGCTACGTGACGTTGTTAATATATACTAAGCTGGGACTCAGGAGGCTTTCTTGAGGAAAGATCAGGCTGACCCTGAAGGATAAGTAGAACTTAATTAGGGTGCGGAGGAGTAGAGAGAAGCCAAGGAAAGCATTTCAGGCAGAAGAGATACAGGAAGTAAAGGCCACGTGACAAGAAGCACAGTGTACATTAAGAACTGAAAGAAGGTCATGGGGCGCCTGGGTGGCTCAGTCGGTTGAGCGTCCGACTTCAGCTCAGGTCACGATCTCACGGTTCGTGAGTTCGAGCCCTGCGTCGGGCTCTGGGCTGATGGCTTGGAGCCTGGAGCCTGCTTCAGATTCTGTCTCCCTCTCTCTCTGCCCCTCCCCCGTTCATACTCTGTCTCTCTCTGTCTCAAAGATAAATGAACGTTGAAAAAAAAATTAAGAAAAAAGAACTGAAAGAAGGTCAACAATATGCTGGAAATAGGAGTGTGGTAAGAGGAGGCCACGGGCAATGGGCAGACTGCAATGTCTTACTGGCTACATTAGGTTGAGAATTTTAGTCTTTATTGTAAGAGCGAAAGAAACTCCTGAAAGATTTTAAGTGAGAGCAATATAATTGATTTGTGTTTTGAAAAAGGATTTCTGTTGTGGTGTAGGAAATAGTTTGGAGGGAGGCAAGTATGCATTTGGGGAACCAGTTGGTAGTATTCTAGCTACCGATAGTAATTTGGATTAGGGAGGTAAAGGGAACGTGTTGGTTTTTTGTCACTGCTGTAACAAATTCCTACAAAATTAGTGGCTTGATACAAACAAAAATGTGTTCTCTTACAGTTCTGACATGGGTCTCAGTAGGCTAAAATCAAGGTGTTGGTAAAGACATGTTGCTTTCTGGCTCCAGGGGAGGCTCTGTGGCCTCACCTTTTCCAGTTTCTAGAAGCTGCCTACATTCTTTGGCTCGTGGCTCTCTTTCTTTACCTTCAAAACCGGCAATCCTGCATCTCTCTTGACAATTCTTTCATAGTTATATCTCCCTCGGACTCTTCTGCTTCCTTTCTCCACTTTCAAGGATTCTTGTGATTATACTGGGCTAATGGGTAATCCAGGCTACTCTGCCTATCTTAAAACTGGCTCATTAGCAACCTTAATTCCATCTGCAAACTTAATTTCTCCTTACCATGTAACCTAACACATTCACAAATTCCAGGAATTAGGATGCAGACAACTTTGGGATGTAGTATTATATATATACCACACAGGCAAAGAGGGAGATTATCACAGTTTTTTGTTTTTTTGAGAGAGGGAGAGCGCATGAGCAGAGGGGGAAGAGAGAGAGAGAGAGAGAGAGAGAGAGAGAGAGAGAGAGAGAATCCCAAGCAGACTCTAGGCTCAGCATGGAGCCCAGTGCAGGGCTCGATCCCATGACCCTGGGATCATGACCTGAGATGAAATTAAGAGTCAGAAGTTAAATCAACTGAGCCACCCAGGCACCTCTTATTATAAATGTTTAAATATTTGTTTTGTGGTTATCTTGGAGATTAAAAAATGAATCCCTGAGTTATTTACTATCTTCAGTTAGTACTTTTGCCATTTCCCAAACAATAGAAGAACCTTACAACAATTTACCTCCATTTGCCCATCTTTCCATTTGTACTACTATCATGTGATCATGAGTTCTTATTTTATATTTAATTTAATTATTTTTTAAAACCTTATTTATTATTATTATTTTTTAGTAATCTCTACACCCAATGTAGGTCTTGAATTCACAACCCTGGGATCAAGAGTTGCATGCTCTACTGACTGAGCCAGCAAGACACCCCTCATGAGCTATTTTTTTGTTTTTGTTTTTTTTTAAGATTTTGTTTTTATTTATGTATTTATTTTTTTAAAGATTTTATTTTTAAGTAAATCTACATCCAATATGGGGCTCAAACTTACAACCCCAAGATCAAGAGTCACATGTTCTACCAGCTGAGCCAGCCAGGAGCCCTGTGAGTTGTATTTATCTATTTAAAAAAACAATTTTTTAAAGTTTTTATTTTTTTATTAAAAAAAAATTTTTTTAACGTTTATTTATTTTTGAGAGAGAGAGAGACAGAGCATGAACGGGGGAGGGGCAGAGAGAGAGGGAGACACAGAATCTGAAGCAGGCTCCAGGCTCCGAGCCATCAGCCCAGAGCCCGAGGCAGGGCTCGAACTCACGGACCGCGAGATCGTGACCTGAGCTGAAGTCAGACGCTTAACCGACTGAGCCACCCAGGCGCCCCCATAAAGTTTTTATTTTTAATTAATCACTATACCCAACACGGGGCTCAAACTCACAACCCCGAGATTAAGATTTGCAGGTTGCACCAACTGAACCAGCCAGATGCCCCTCCCTGCCATGAGTTATTTTTAAATATAGAATGGTTCATAGGTTCTTAGCTTTAAGAACTGAAGTAAGGTAGTGCCAATTCACTAAGATAGGGACCACTGGAAGGGACTGTGAGTTTGATTTTGAATATGTTGAATTTTTTTTTTTCAGCGAGAGAGAGAAAAAGAGTCAGAGATGGGGGGCGGGGGGAGAGAAAGAGGCAGAGAGAGAATCCCAAGCAGGCTCTATGCTTAGTGTGGAGACCCACATGGGGCTTGAACTCACAAACCCATGAGATTATGACCTGAGCCAAAATCAAGAGTCAGGCGCTCAACCAACTGAGCCACCCAGGTGCCCCTGGATATGTTCAATTTTAAGTATCTTTAGGACTTTTAAGTAGTCAGCTGGATTTAGAGATTTGAGTCTCAGAAGGGAGATGAGGGCTGGACATAAAATTTTAAGGATAATCAACATACAGAGGAGGTAACTGATGTCATGGGTGTACATGAGACTGTATCAGTTGAGGATACAGAGTGGAAAGGAAAAAGAGCCTAGGTTGGAGTCTTGAGGAACTCCAATAGTAAATGACCAAGCAAACCCTCTTCATTTATATTCCTTTCCATGCACCAAAACTTCAAATGATTCTTGTGGATTAGGACATCTTGGTGTTTGTAAGCCATATCCAACTACCTTGGGATAACTCTGCTACCATTACTATTTTCATCAATAGTTGTCTATCATTTTTAGAAACTCTGTAGAAGGAATCCACAGATCCCATAAAGATTTAGACATTATTTTTCAAACTGTAGGTCATGACTCAGTGGGTCATGAAATCAGTTTAGTGGGTCTTGATTAGTATTTTTTTTTAAATTTTTTTTTTAACGTTTATTTATTTTTGAGACAGAGAGAGACACAGCGTGAATGGGGGAGGGTCAGAGAGAGGGAGACACAGAATCTGAAACAGGCTCCAGGCTCTGAGCTGTCAGCACAGAGCCCGACGCAGGGCTTGAACTCATGGACCTTGAGATCATGACCTGAGCCGAAGTTGGCCGCTTAACCGACTGAGCCACCCAGGCGCCCCTTGATTAGTATTTTTTAAATGAGATAAATAGAAAGGAAAATATCAAGGTACATCATACGCAGTAAGCATTTATACTCTCTACCATGGTGAACTTACCCAGTCTGCAGCTCAAAATACCATGTATGACTCCCAAATTTCTATCTCCAGCCCAGCGCTCTCTCCTAAATGTTGTGCTGACTTAGACACCTCCACCTGGATGTCTACTAGACATCTCAAACTGAACTAGGAACCCCTGATCTTCTTTTCCAAAACTGTTCCAAAGCAGTCTTCCCAGGTGATGGTAATTTCATCTTTCTTAGGCCTAAATCCCTAGAGTCACTTTTTACTTCTCTCATCCTCTAATATATCACATTCCATCTTTCAAGGAATGCTATGAAGTCTACTTTCAGAATCCAACCATTTCTCGTCAACCCCACCACCACCACCCTAGTCCAAATTATCGTCACCTCATTTTTCACCTGGATTAATGCGACAGCCTCCCAACAGGTTTCTCTAATTCCACCCTTGCTTGTCCTATAGTCTATCCTCAACACTGTGGTCAGAGTAATCCCTTGAAACAGGAGTTAGCAAACTTTGTGGAGAGTCTGAGAGTAAATATTTAGGTTTTGTGGGCCAAGAGGTAAAATTGAGGCTCTTACAGAGGTAGTTCTATAAGAAAAGAGAAAACAAATTTCTATAAAATTTTTATTGATACAACTTAAAAAATAATTGAGTATAATGTCTTGTAATACCAGTCTACTTTTTTTTTAAGTTGGTTCCCCCCCCATCCTCTGGCCGCCCTTCCCAACATCAAGAGTCACAAGTTCTTCTGACTGAGCAGGCCAGGCACCCTGTGTAATATAGGTCTACTAATGAGAATGGATTTTTTTTTTAATGAATTTTACTTAATTGGGATTCAAAGCCAGTGTTCCCAAATCATCAAATCAACTGTAAATGCTTATCTGTAAAAACCATTCTTAGTTGATGGTCATATAAAAACAGGCAGCAGGACGGATTTACCCTGCAGGCTGTAGTTTGCTGACCCCTGCTTTAAAATATAATCAAATCATATCGTTCTCTCAAAACCCTGGGAATTAGTTTTCTACTGTTGGGTAACAAATTACCACAACTTCAGCAGCTTAGAACACCCGTTTATTATCCTCACAGTCTGTTGATCAGAAGTGCAGGTGAGTCTGGCTGAGTTCTCTGAATAGGGTTTCACAAGGCTGAAATCAAGCCAGTTCTTTCCAGTTGTAAGTCTGAGGTCCTCACTTCCTTGCTGGCTATCAGCCAGGAACTACTCTTAGCTTGAAGAGGCTGCCTGCATTCCTTGTCATGTGGTCCCCCTCCATCTTTAAAGTCATTAAAAGCACATGCGTATCTCATGGTTTGAATCTTTTTGATGTTCCTTTATGCTACCAGCTGGGAAAAACGCTCTGCTTTTAGAGGGGTCACCTGATTAGGTCAGACCCACTCAGATAATTGTGTATCAAGGTCAACTGACTTGGGAGTGTTGGGGAGGGGGCATCATCTTTAGAAGTCTGCCTACCACGCCTTGCAATAATTTCCTACTCAGAGTAAAAAGAAAAGGCACGTACGAGGGCCAACATGACTTGTACCACTTGCTGTCCCCCAACCCCCATGCATGTCTCATTACCTCTTTGATATTATTTCCTGCTCCTCTCCCTCTGGTTTACTCTGTTCATGCACACTAGTCTTCTTGCTGTTGCTTAAACATGCCAGACACATCCCGCCTTGGGATCTCTGTCTGGAGTACTCTTCTCTCAAATATCTAATTTGTTAACTCCTGTATCTCCAAGACTTTGCTCAACTTCCACTTTTTCAATGAGACCATATCTGATCACACTATTCAGAGGTGTTTTTTTTTTTTTTTTAAGTTTATTCATTTATTTTTGAAAGAGAGAAAGAGTGAGCACAAATGGGGGAGGGTCAGAGAGAGACAGGATCCCAAGCAGGTTCCGCACTGTCAGCACAGAGCCTGATGAGAGGCTCGAACTCATAAACAGTGAGATCATGACCTGAGCCAAAGTCGGACACTTAACTGACTTAGTCACCCAGGTGCCCCTGATCACACTGTTTAATACCACAACCTGCACTCTCACTCCTGGCACTGCCTATTTCCCTTATCTTGTTCTATTTTTGTTTTTTTTTTCTACTATACTTAGCACCTTTAACATACTATATCCTTATATGTGCTTATTTATGTTTATTGTCTGTCTCTCCTTGCCACAATTATGCTCCTCAAGGGTAAGGCTCTGTGTCTATTTTGGATTCACTAATGTATTTTTCTTTCTTTCTTTTTAAGTGGTAAGGTTCTTTTCTTTTTTTTCTTTAAGTTTATTTATTTATTTTGAGAGAGAGTGAGCATGTGCATGTGGTGGGGGGGCAGAGAGGGAGAGAGAATTCCAAGCAGCCTCTGCACAATCAAGAGTCTGTTGCCTACCTGACTGAGCCACCCAGGCACCCCCCTTTTTAAATTTTATTTATTTAGGGGCGCCTGGGTGGCACCTCAGTCAGTTAAGCATCCTACTTCAGCTCAAGTCATGATCTCGCGGTCCGGGAGTTCGAGCCCCGCATCGGGCTCTGTGCTGACAGCTCAGAGCCTGGAGCCTGTTTCAGATTCTGTGTCTCCCTCTTTCTCTCTCCTCCCCTGCTCATGCTCTGTCTCTCTTCTCAAAAATAAATAACCGTTAAAAAATTTTTTTTTAAATAAATTTTATTTATTTAAAAATAATTTTTAATGGTTATTTTTGAGAGAGAGAGACAGAACATAAACAGGGGAGGGGCAGAGAGAGAGGGAGACACAGAGTCCAAAGCAGGCTCCAGGCTCTGAGCTGTCAGCAGAGCCCAGTGCAGGGCTTGAACTCACAAACCGTGAGATCATGACCTGAGCTGAAGTCGGATGCTCAACCGACTGAGCCACCCAGGCCCGCACACCACCCCCCCTCCTCCTTTTTTAAAGTAAGCTCTACTGCCCAATGTGGAGCTTGAATGACCTTGAGATTAAGAGTCACATGCTCTACTGACTGAGCCAGCCAGGCACCCCTCATTGATGTATTTTTTGTTCACTAAGCATATAGCAGTGTCTGACACAAAACAGGTGATCAATAAAAATTCGCTGAATGAAGTTTTGGGAAACTCTTGTTGTAATTTTCTGTATACGTATGTATGTACTAGGTTATGATATAAAATAGAATTTCTTATTGAGGATGGTAGTCAAGAGAGTTTGAATATATGACTCCTAAAGTCCTTTCTAAATGTGAGCGCTTATAAATTTCTATATGCAGCTAGTAAATCTCCACTATATCTTTTGGGAGATGGCAAAGTTCACAGCCTACTTTCCACAGCACGGCATTGCTTACTGAAACCAAAACACCAAAAAAGCTATCTTGTCTGTTCTATAACAGTGGGTGAGGGAAAACAGGAAATAGCAAGAACTGCTGAATGCTCCAAAATGTAAAAAATCTGAACTTAATCCTTCCATGAAAAAGAGATAGAAATTGAGAGAAAATGGCAAAAGAGAACATTTTCGAGGCCAACATTTCCCTGGTTAAAGCTTTCATTCACTTACTGAAGAAGCAAAGAGGAGTGAAGAAAGATATCGCTCAAAGTCTCTGCGGTAGAGATTGTGACCTGAATGGACTTCGGGAGCAAAGACCACTTCTGAAATACATATGATTTCCACTCATCCACAGGCAGATCCATCCTACTTTAGGTCTATAAAATGAATAAGAAAATAAAGAATTCAGATTTCTACAAATGCACAATCCTAGAAAAATCAAGATTTCACTCAAGCAAATGGGAAACAACCAAATCAATTCTTGTGGTCTTTTTCTGTACTTTACATGCTGAGGATCTATATTCTCTCACACTGAACATCCTTTTATTCAGAAATATTTATTGAAGGCCTACTTTGTTCCACAAAGGACGCTTGCCTCTTAGACCTCCATCTCCCAAGATGCTCAAGTCAGAAACTGAGACATCCCAGGTTTTTCTCTCTCCTCAGCAACTATTAAATTAACAAATGTTTCTATGTATAGTTCAGTTTTTTTCTTTCAATCCCCAGGTCATTCCTTTAGTTCAAGTCCTCACCATCTCTTGTCTGGCGTAACTAGTTTCCATGCCCTCAGTCCCCTACCCGGCTTTCTAAATTCAATTCATCCTTCATATTGAGACAGATGTCCATCCTCTGCCTTAAATTAATCAATGCTCCTCCAAGCATTTAGGGAAGCCCAGTACAAATCCTTCACTATTTGACCTGGGGCTTGTTTTCTTCCTTTTTTTCAAAATTTATTTATTTATTTTGAAAGAGCGAGGAGGCGAGGGGCAGAGACTCCCAAGCAGGTTCAATACTGTCAGCGAGGCGCTTGACAAACGGTTTGAACTCACCAACTGTGAGATAGATAGATCATGACCTGGGCCAAAATCAAGAGTCAGATGCTTAACTGACTGAGCCACCCAGGCACCCCTACCCCTGGCTCATTTTCTAATGCCTAAGTCATCTTCCTCTGTAACCCACTATCCTGAGCTACTTAAAGCTATCCCCAGCTTGCCAGGCTATTCACCTCTCTAGTTTGTGCATAGGCTTCGCATTCATCCAGGCGCATCCTTATCCTCACTTACAGTCCACCTGACAAACCTGCACACACCCTTCAGGGCTCAGTTTGAATGGCACCTCCTTTGGGAAGCCTTCCCTGATTTTCCATCTGTGATCGCAGCACACTTTGTGTCTCTCCTGAGGCCCATATCATGTCTACTTGGAGTGAGGACCCCTCACTGTGGTAACTCCCTGGACAGACCATACTCTCCTCTGAGGGCAGGGACTGGATTCTATTTACCTTCAGAGATCCCCACTGTGCCAAGCTCAAGGTCTAGCACCGGCGGGAGCTCCGCCCTGGGTTGAGAAAGTAGTCAAGTTACTGCTTGACTATGGCCAGCAGCAGGGTTATCAGGGAACAGCTCTCTCTTCCAGTCGGCCCGCCAAAGGCCGAGCCAGGCTTTCCACCGAGAAGCCTCTTGGCAAGCTTCCGGAACTGCACCTCGCGCCCTTGGTTAGCGCTCGCGTCATCCTCCGCGCGCCCCGCGGCCCAGGCCCCGCCCCTAGGCCGCTTGGGAGACTAGGTCCTGAACCAGTGCTCAGGCGTGTCACGTGGGCTGCTCGCAGCTCCTCGGCCAACGCGGTGGCTGCTCCGCCCTTAAGCCCGCCTCCGTGCCCTGCGCATGTCGGAAAGCGGGGGTGGTGCCTGTAGCTCCTTGGCCCAATAGCTTTGGAGCGCGCGGGGCCCCGGGAGTGAAACAGGGGCTGCGGAGGATCCGGAGCGCGGGAGTTGGTGCGGCGGAGGCATGGGGGGCCACCTGAGCGAGGGGGCCATTGCGGTGAGGAGACGCCTGCGGGCCAGCGGGCCGCGGGGTAGCTGTGGGCCCTGGCCGTGTCGGGGTGGAGAAGGCGAGAGAGGCTGGAGGCTATGGGTAGAGAACGCGGGAGAAGATAACGGGGGTGGGACAGGAAACCGTCGGGTGACTCCCTAAAATCATCACTTTCTCCTCGAAGGAGTTTTCCTGTCCTCTTTTAAATATGCCCGTGTTTTTTGTACTTAAGAAAACGAAGCAAAATGAACTTGTTTGTCCCCCATCTCCCTCCTTTGGCTAGTCTCTGTCTCCTTCCCTCCCCTTGTCCACAGCAAACTTCTCGAGAGTTGTCGTTTCAGCACACCTCGGGTTAACCCATTAACAGACTCCAATCCATCGTTCCCTTCGATCGCTATAGAAAGAACGCTGGCTGAAGTTAACAGTGCCTCCTAGTTGTTAAATTTAACAGCCACTTTTCAGTTTTCAACTTAACCAACAGAGTTCTCAGCAGCGTTTGAGTGTGTTGAGCATTACTTCTTAACTTAATGTTTTGGCTTTTTTGGCTTGGCTTGCCCGATCTTTCCTCGTCTTGTTTGCAGGTCCCTCATTGTAGGTTGTTTACTCAAGGTTATGTTCTAGGCCCTCTTCTACCAAGACATACCATTACCATCTATATGTCAGTTGCACACAAGTGTCTTTGTCCGGAACCACCTTTTAAAACTTTTTGTTTATTTATTTTTGAGAGACAGAACGCTAGCGGGAGAGGGGCAGAGAGGGAGAGAGACAGAGAATCCCAAGTAGGCTCTGGGCTGTCAGCACAGAGCCCTATGCAGGGCTCATGCGGGGCCTGGACTCACAAGTTGTGAGTTGTGACTTAACGAAGAGTAAGTTGCCTAACAGAGCCACCCAGGCACCTCTGGAGCCACCTTTATCTGAAAGACAAACCTCTATTTTCTGTCTGCCCACCCGATACCTCAAAGAGATTTTAAATTCAACATATCTCAAAGTAGATCCATTATTTTAGTAAGTTGGGGCCTCTTGGTGTTCCCTATAGGGATGAATGGCACCATTATCCACTAAGATGCTAGCCCGAAATTGTGGAATCATTCTTCTTGCAGACTCCCATCACTTTAGATGTCCAGTCCATCACCGAATTTGGTTTTACCTCCACACATTTCTCTTAAATACATCTACTTCTCTTTCATCCACCCTGGCATCATCATTTCTTGCCTGGACTACTCACTTACACCCAGTGTACCCCCCCCCCCCCCCCCCCAATTCCCATCATTGCATATTCCCTCTTGTTCTTGCTTCCTTTCCAGCTTTTAAAAAGTTTTTTTTTTTTAATTTTAATTCTAGTGTAGTTAACATACTTCTATTAGTTTTAGGTGTACAATATAGTGATTCAACAATTCTATACATTACTCAGTGCTCATCATGATAAATGCACTCTTAATCCCCATCACCTATTTCCCCCATCCCCCCCCACCTCCTCTCTGGTAACTGTCAGTTCTCTATAATTAAGAGCCTGTTTCTTGGTTTGTCTGTCTCTCTCTCTCTCTGTCTCTCTCTCTTTCTCTTTCTCTTTGTTTCATTTGCTCATTTGTTTTGTTTCTTAAGTTCTACATGAGTGAAATCGTATAGTATTTGTCTTTCTCTGACTGACTTATTTCGCCTAGCATTATACCGTCTAGCTCCATCCATGTTGTTGCAGATGGCAAGATTTCATTCTTTTTTTATGGCTGAATAATATTCCATCATATATATACGTACCGTATCTTCTTTATCCATTCATTTACCAATGGACACTTGGGCTGTTTCCATAATTTGACCATTGTAAATAATGCTGCAGTAAACATGGGGTTCATATATCCTTTTGAATTAGTGTTTTCATATTTTTTGGGTAACTACCCAGTAGTGCCATTACTGGATCCTAAGGTAGTTCTATTTTAACTTTTTGAGGAACCTTCATACTGTTTTCCATAGTGGCTGCAGCAGTTTGCATTCCCACCAACAGTGCATGAGGATTCCTTTCTCACCTTATCCTCATCCAGGTGTGAGGTGATATCTCAGTGTGGTTTTAATTTGCATTAACCTGATGATGAGTAATACTAAGCATTTTTGCACGTTGGCCATCTGTATGTCTTCCTTGGAGAAACGTCTGTCCATATCTTCTGCCCATTTTTTAATTGGATTATTTGGGTTTTGGTGTTGAGTTGTGTCAGTTTTTTATATACTTTGGATACTAAGCCTTTATTGGATGTCATTTGCAAATATCTTCTCCAATTCAGTAGGTTGCCTTTTAGTTTTGTTGTTTCCTTAGCTGGGCAGGAACTTTTTGTTTTGATGTAGTCCCAATAGTTTATTTTTGCTTTTCTTTCTCTTGCCTCATGAGACATAGCCAGCAAGATGTTGCTATGGCCTATGTCAGAGAAAATATTATTATTTTAAAGTACCTGTGGGTTTTTTTAAAGTTTATTTATTTATTTTGAGAGAGATAGGGAGAACGAGCGGGGGAGGGGAAGAGAGAGAGAGGGGGACAGAGGATATGAAGTCTCTGAGCTGACAGCAGAGAGCCCAACGTGGGGCTTGAACTCATAGACCGGGAGATCATGACCTGAGCCGAAGTTGGACCCTTGACCGACTGAGGCACCCAGGTGCCCCTATTTATTTACTTTTGAGAGGGAGGGAGGGAGAGAGATAGAACCAGTGGGGGAGGGGGAGATGGGGCGGGGGACACAGAAGATCTGAAGTGGGCTCTATGCCGACAGCAGAGAGCCTGACGCAGGGCTCAAACTCACAGACCATGAGATCATGACCTGAGCTGAAGTCAGATGCTTAACCAACTGAGCCACCCAGACGCCCCAAGAAGAAAAATTTTTTAATTTCAGTTTATTAACTTATTTGTTTATTTATTTAGAGAGAGTGTGCACTTATGTATGAACTGGAGAGGGGCAGAGAGATCGGGAGAGAGAATACCAAGCAGGCTCCCTGCTGTCAGTGCAGAGCCTGATGTGGGACTTGAACTCACAAACTGAGATCATGACCTAAGCTGAAATCAAGAGTCAGACGCTTAACTGACTGAGCCACCCAGGTAACCCGACAAAATTTTTGTGTTTGTGGTGACTGAGTGTGGAGCACCTTTGCCAACTCTGATTATCAGCTAAAGCAAGTAGTATCATTTTAGTTCAAAAGACACCGGCCCAAAGGGTATGCAACTGACACATAAATAGGAGAGACATTTGGGGCAAGAGCTAACATCATAAAAAAAGAGATTATGCATGTAACTACTGTGGTAAACAGGATAAATAGCGTTTGTATCTTAAGTTACTGGGTAATATAAGGAAAGGAGAAGGGAACTAATATTTTTGCCATTTCCATTGTGCCAGATACTTTATGTATAATACTCAGTACTTACAGTAACCCCATAAGGTAGATTTTTATAATTACCTGCATCTGCACTGAAATTAAAGTGCAGAGAGGTTAAATAATTTGTCAATGGGGTGAATATTTGGATGGATGTGCCCTTGACTACTACATTCTGTTGCTTTGTATTTTTTAAAATTTATGTACAATTGACACACAATATTCTATTAGTTTTAGGTGTTCATCATAGTGATTTGGTATTTTTATAGGTTAGGAAATGATCCCTATGATAAATCTGGTTACTGTCTGTCACCATACAAAGTTATTACATTGTTACTAAATTCCCTGTGTTGTATATTACATCCCCATGACCCTTTTTTCTTTTTTTAAATCTGGAAGCCTGAACCTCTTAATCCTCTTCACAAATTTCACCCACAGCCCCAATCATTCCTCACTCTTGTAATCAGTAGTTTGTTCCCTGTATCTGTCTGTTTCTATTTTGTATTTTATAGATTCAGCATGTAAGTGACATCATGTTATTTGTCTTCTCTGTCAGGCTTATTTCATTTAGCGTAATACTGTCTAGGTCTATCCATGTTGTCACAATGGCAAAATTTCTTTTTTATGGTTGAGTAATATTCCTGTGTGTGTGTGTGTGTGTGTGTGTGTGTGTGTGTGTGTGTCTATGTTTATGTCTGTGTCTTTGTTCATCTGTTTATGGACATGTGGTTTCCTTCCTTATCTTTGCTATTGTAAATAATGCTTTTTGAACATAATGGTGCATATGTCTTTTTGAATTGGTATTTTTATTTTCTTCAGGTACCTACCCAGAAGTGGAATTGCTGGGTCATATGGTAGTTTGATTTTTATTTTTTTGATGGGCCTCCACACTGTTTTCTGTTGTGACTGCACCAATTTACATTCCCCACCAACAGTGTACCAGAGTTCCCTTTAGTCCACATCTTTGCCAACACTTCATATTTTTTGTCTTTTTGATAGTAGCCAATCTGTGATTTTGATTTGCATTCCCATGATGATTAGTGATGTTGAGGATCCTATGTATCTGTTGGCCATCTCTACGTCTTTGGGAAAATGTCTATTCTAAAGTCTTTTGTCCATTTTTTAATTGGGTTGTTGCTTTGTATTTTTTAAAATATTTTTAAAATTTATTTTGAGAGACACAGACACACACAGCGGGAGGGTGGGGGGTTGGGTGGAGAGAGAATCCCAAGCAAGCTCCAACCCAGCATGGAGCCCAGTGTGAGGTTGGATCCTACAAACTGCGAGATCATGACCTGAGCCAGAATCAAAGAGTTGGATGCTCAACATACTGAGCCAAGGTGTCCCGAGGCAATTTTATTTTAAATGTACATATCATGTTATATGTCCCAGAAGATTTAATCTTATATGCACTATTTATGATGACACAAATTAAACAGTAATAAGTTAATATATGCATGTGGTTTTTATTATTTTTTAAAATTTACATCCAAGTTAGCATATAGTGCAATCATGATTTCAGGAGTAGATTACAGGGATTCATCCCCTATGTATAACACCCAGTGCTCATCTCAACAAGTGTCTTCCTTAATGCCCCTTGCCCATTTAGCCCATCCCCCAACCCCTCCAGCAACCTTTAGTTTGTTCATTGTATTTAAGAGTCTCTTATGTTTTGTCCCCCTTCTTGTTTTTATATTATTTTTGCTTCCCTTCCCTTATGTTCATCTGTTGTTTTTTTTTTAATGTTTATTTATATTCAAGAGAGAGACAGAGTGAGAGTGGGGGAGGGATGGAGAGAGAGGGAGACACAGAATCCAAAGCAGGCTCCAGGCTCCAAGCTCCAAGCTCCAAGCTCCAAGCTCCAAGCTCCAAGCTCCAAGCTCCAAGCTGTCAGCACAGGGCCTGATGCAGCGCTCGAACTCACAAACTGTGAGATCATGACCTGAGCTGAAGTTGGACGCTTAACCGACCGAGCCACCCGGGTCCCCCTCATCTGTTTTGTATCTTAAATTCCATATGAATGAAGTCATGATATTTGTCTTTTTCTGACTAATTTTGCTTAGCATAATACCCTCTCGTTCCATCCACATAGTTGCAAATGGCAAGATTTTGTTCTTTTTGATTGCTGAGTAATACTCCATTGTATGTATATATCACATCATCTTTATCAAAATTCTTCTGTCGATGGACATTGGGCTCTTTCCATACTTTGTTGTCAATTGCACTACTATAAACATTGGGGTGCATGTGCCCCTTCAAAACAGCATACCTGTATCCCTGGGATAAATACCTAGTAGTGCAATTGCTGGGTCGTGGGGTAATTCTATTTTTAAATTTTTGAGGCACCTCCATACTGTTTTCCAGAGTGACTGCACCAGTTTGCATTCCCACCAGCAGTGGAAAAGAGATCCTCTTTCTCTGCATCCTTGCCAACATCTGTTGTTGCCTGAGTTGTTAATGTGAACCATTCTGACAGGTGTGAGGTGGTATCTTATTGCGGTTTTAATTTGTATTTCCCTCATAATGAGTGATATTGAGCCTTTTTTCATGTGTTAGCCATCTGGATGTCTTCTTTGGAGAAGTGTCTATTCATGTCTTTTGCCCATATCTTCACTGGATTATATGTGTTTTGGGTGTTGAGTTTGATAAGTTCTTTATAGGTTCTGGATACTAACCCTTTATCTGATATGTCGTTTGCAAATATCTTCTCCTATTCTGTTGGTTGCCTTTTAGTTTTGCTGATTGTTTCCTTCGCTGTGCAGAAGCTTTTTATTTTGATGAGGTCCCAGTAGTTCATTTTTGCTTTTGTTTCCCTCGCCTCTGGAGACGTGTTGAGTAAGAAGTTGCTGTGGCCAAGATCAAAGAGGTTTTTGCCTGCTTTTTCCTCGAGGATTTTGATGGCTTCCTGTCTTACATTTGTCTTTCATCTATTTTGAGTTTATTTTTGTGTATGGTTTAAGAAAGTGGTCCAGGTTCATTTTTCTGCATGTTGCTGTCCAGTTTTCCCAGCACCATTTGCTGAAGAGACTGTATTCCATTGTATATTCTTCCCTGTTTTGTCAAAGATCAGTTAGCCATACATTTGTGGGTCCATTTCTGGGTTCTGTATTCTGTTCTATTGATCTGAGTGTCTGTTTTTGTGCCAGTTCCATAATGTCTTGATGATTACAGCTTTGTAATACATCTTGAAGTCCGGGATTATGATGCCTCCAGCTTTGGTTTTCTTTTTCAGGATTGATTTGGCTATTTGGGGTCTTTTTTGGTTCCATACAAATTTTAGGATTGTTTGTTCTAGCTCTGTGAAGAATGCTAGTGTTATTTTGATAGCGATTGCATTGAATATGTACATTGCTTTGGGCAGTATCGACATTTTAACAATATTTTTTCTTCCAATCAGTGAGCATGAAATATTTTCCATTTTTTGGTATCTTCAATTTCTTTCATAAGCTTTCTATCGTTTTCAGTGTATAGATTTTTCTCCTCTTTGGTTAGGTTTACTCCTAGGTATTTTTGTGGTTTTTGGTGTAATTGTACATGGGATCAATTCCTTGATTTCTCTTTCTGCTGCTTCATTATTAGTGTATAGAAATGCAACCAATTTCTCTGCATTGATTTTATATCCTGCAACTTTGCTGAATTCATGGATCAGTTCTGGCAATTTTTTGGTGGAATCTTTGGGTTTTCCACATAGGGTATCATGTCTTCTGTGAGGGTGAAAGTTTGACTTCCTCCTGGCCGATTTGGATGCCTTTTATTTCTTTGTGTTGTCTGACTCCTGAGGCCAGGACTTCGAATACTGTGTTGAATAACAGTGGCAAGAGTGGACATCCCTGTCATGTTCCTGACCTTAGGGGGAAAGCTCTCAGTTTTTCCCTATGGAGGATAATATTAGCGGTGGGTCTTTTGTATATGGCTTTTATGATCTTGAGGTATGATCCTTCTATCCCTACTTTCTTACGGGTTTTTATTAAGAAAGGATGCTGTATTTTGTCAAATGCTTTCTCTTTATCTACTGAGAGGATCATGTGGTTCCTGTCCTTTCTTTTATTAATGTGATGTATCACACTGATGGATTTGCAGATACTGAACCAGCCCTGCGTCCCAGGTATAAATCCCACTTGATCGTGGTGAATAATTCTTTTAATGTGTTGTTGGATCCGGTTGGCTAGTACCTTGTTGAGGATTTTTGCATCCCTGTTCATCAGGGAAATTTATCTGTAGTTCTCCTTTTTAGTGGGGTCTTTGTCTGGTTTTGGAATCAGGTAATGCTGGCCTCATGGAATGAGTTTGGAAGTTTTCCTTCCATTTCTATTTTTTGGAGCAGCTTCAAAAGAATAGGTCTTACCTTTCTTTACATGGTTGATGGAATTCCCCTGGAAAGCTATCTGGCCCTGGACTCTTGTTTATTTGGGAGATTTTTGATTACTAATTCAGTTTCTTTACCAGTTATGGGTCTGTTCAGATTTGCGATTTCTTCCTGTTTCAGTTTTGGTAGTTTATATGTTTCTAGGAATTTGTCCATTTCTTCCAGATTGCTCAATTTATTGGCATATAATTGCTTATAATATTCTCATATTATTGTCTTTCTGCCGTGTTGTGATCTCTCCTCTTTCATTCTTTATTTTATTTATTTGGGTCCTTTCCTTTTTCTTTTTGATCAAACTGGCTAGGGTTTATCAATTTTGTTAATTCTTTCAAAGAACCAGCTCCTGGTTTCATTGATCTATTCTATATTTTTGGTTTTGATATCACTGATTTCTGCTCTAATCTTTACTATTTCCTGTCTTCTGCTGGCTTTGGGTTTTATTTGCTGTTCTTTTTCCAGCTCTTTAAGATGTAAAAGTAGGTTGTATACCTGAGACCTTTATTCTTTTTTAGGAAGGCCTGGATTGCTGTATACCTCCCTCTTATGACTGCCTTTGCTGCATCCCAGAGGTTTTGGGCTGCGGTGTTACCATTTTCATTGTCTTCCATGTACTTCTTAATTTCCTCTTTAACTTCTTGGCTAACCCATTCATTATTTAGTAGGATGTTCTTTAATCTCCAAGTATTTGTTGTCTTTCCGAATTTTTTATTGTGGTTGATTTTGAGTTTCATAGCATTGTGGTCTGAAAATATGCATGGTATGATCTCAATCTTTTTGTACTTGTTAAGGGCTGATTTGTGTCCCAGTATGTGATCTGTTCTGGAGAATATTCCGTGTGCACTCAAGAAAAATGCGTATTCTACTGCTTTAGGATGAAATGTTCTGAATATATCTGTTAAGTCCATCTGGTCCGGTGTGTCATTCAGAGCCATTGTTTCCTTGTTGATTTTCTGCTTATATGATCTGTCCATTGCTATAAGTGGGGTATTGAAGTCCGCTATTATTATGGTATTATTGTCAATGAGTTTCTTTATGTTTCTGATTCATTGATTTATATATTTGGGAGTTCCATGTTGGGGGCATAAATGTTTGTAGTTGTTAGATCTTCTTGGTGGATGGACTCCTTAATTATAATGTAATGCCCTTCTTCATCTTTTGTTACAGTCTTTATTTTAAAATCTAGATTGTCTGATACAAGTATGGCTATTTGGCTTTCTTTTGGTGACCATTAGTATGATAGATGGTTCTCCATCTGAAGATACTTTCTTTTTTTTTTTTTCTTTTTTTCTTTTAATTTTATTTTTTATTTTTTTTAAATTTACATCCAAATTCGTTAGCATGTAGTGCAACAGTGATTTCAGGAGTAGATTCCTTAGTGCCCCTTTGAAGATACTTTCAATCTGGAGGTGTCTTTAGGTCTAAAATGGGTTTCTTGTAAACAATATAGAGATGGATCTTGTTTTCTTATCCATTCTGTTACTTTTGATTGGAGCATTTAGTGCATTGGCATTTACAGTGAGTACTGGAAGATAAGAATTTGCTGCCATTGTGTTGCCTGTGGAGTTGGGAGTTTCTGGTGGTGTTCTCTGGTCCTTTCTAGTCTTTGTTGCTTTTGGTCCTTTTTGTTTTGTTTCATCTTTTCTCCCCTCAGAGAGTCCCCCTGGAAATTTCTTGCAGAGCTGGTTTAGTGATCACAAACTCCTTTAGTGTTTGTTTGTCTGGGAAACTCTTTATCTATCCTATTTTGAATGACAGCCTTGCTGGATAGAGAATTCTTGGCTGCATATTTTTCCAATTCAGCACGTTGAATATATCCTGCCACTCCTTTCTGGCCTGCCAACTTTCTGTGGATAGGTCTGCTGCGAACCTGATCTGTCTTCCCTTATAGGTTAAGGACTTTTTTTCCCTTGTCACTTTCGTAATTCTTTCCTTGCCTGTGTGTTTTGTGAATTTGACTATGATATGCCTTGTTGATGGTTGGTTTTGTTGAATCTAAATGATAGTTCTCTGTATCTCCTGGATTTTGATGTCTGTGTCTTTCCCCAGGTTGGGAAAGTTTTCTGCTATGATTTCATGCATGTGGTTTTTAAATGAAATAGAACAGGAAGGTGTTTGATGAAATTATTGATGTTTGGCCACACCCTGCCCCAGTTCCGTTCCCTAGAAACTTTTAAAAATTCATACTGTATTGAAATTCAGTGTGATTTACACACCATAAAACTGTGATATGTATAATAAATATATATAACAAAGCTCAAGATGTGTGCAGTTTGACAAGCTTTGGCAAATTCCCCATCCCGTAATGCCAACCTAGACAAACCAGAGTTTTAACTTCTGTTTTTTATCTTTCTAGGTTAGTTTTAACTATCCTAAAAAAATTTTTTTTAGTGTTTGTTTTTGAGAGAGAGAGACAGAGTGTGAGCAGGGGAGGGGCAGAGAGAGAGGGAGACACAGAATCCAAAGCAGGCTGCAGGCTCTGAACTGTCAGCACAGAGCCTGATGCGGGGCTCAAACTCGTGAGCTGTGAGATCATGACCTGAGCTGAAGTCGGACGCTTAACCAACTGAGCCACCCAGGCACCCCTAGTTTTAACTGTTCTATTTTTTTTTTAAGTTTATTCATTTTTGAGAGAGACAGAGCAAGCAGGGAAGGGGCAGAGAGAGAGAATCTCAAGCAGGCTCTGCACTGTCAGCACAGAGCCCAATGCGGGGATCAAACCCATGAAACGCAAGACCATGACCTGAGCCAAAACCAAGAGTCGGACGCCTAACTGAGCCACCCAGGTGCCCCTTGACTATTCTAAAACTTCATATAAACTTGTGTCTGGCTTCTTTGTCTAGCAAAATGTTTTTTGAGATTTATCTATGTTGTTTCAGTAGTTTGAGCCTTTTTTTGCCTTTTATTGTGAATAATCAATTTAATTTACCTATTGTTAAACATTTGGGTTATTTTCATTTTTTGGCCATTACAAACGAAGATGCTGTGAACATTCACATACAAATCTTTTTGTAGAAATATATTTTTATTTCTCTGGGATAAATACTTAGGAATGTAATTGCTGAGTTACATGTTCAGTGAATGTTCATAAGAAATTGCTAGACTGTTTTCTAAATCGATTGTGAGAATTCTAGTTGCTTCATATCTTTGCCAACACTTAATTTTGTCAGTCTTTTTAAGTTTAACCATCCTAGTGAATGTGTAGTTTTATTTTGTAGTGGAATATAGATCTGTGTTTTTTCTCTTAGAACGACTTTGTTTTTTTCTGTCCGGTAAAACTAATGACATCATAAAATGAGTTCAAAAGTGTTCTCTTCTATTTCTTGACAGTTTATGCAAGATTAGTATTTTTTTTCTTTATTAAAAAAATATATTTATTTATTTTGAGAGAGAGAGAGAGCACACGAGCAGGGGAGGGGCAGAGAGAGAGAGAGAGAGAGAGAGAGAATCCCAAGCAGGTTCTGCGCTGTCAGCCCAGAGTCTGATGTGGGGCTCGATCTCATGAACCATGAGATCATAACCTGAGCCAAAATCAAGAGCTTGGTGCTTAACTGACTGAGCCACCCAGGAAACCTCCCCCCACTTTTTTTTTAGTAGGCTCTATGCCAAACATGGGGTTTCAGCTCATGACCCTGAGATCAAGACCAGAGCTGAGATCAAATTGGATGCTTAACCCACTGAACTACCCATACGCCCCCTCTGTTGGAATTTTTTAAATTATAAAATCAGGTTTTTTTAATGGATATGGTACTGTCTAGATTCTCTGCATTTTGTATGTCAGTTTTGATAATTTGTGTTTTTCAAGGGACTTAGCCATTTTATCTTTTTCATAAATTTGTTCCTAATATTCCATTATCTCTTGTATATATAATCTAACGTATATAATATATAGTGATGCATTTTTCATTTCTGATATTGAGAATATTTGTTTCTTTTTCTTGGCCAGACTAGCTAGAGTTTTATCAATTTTATTGATATTTTCAAAGAACCAGCTTTTAGTTCAATTGTTTTTTCCTGTTGTTTATCCATTTTCTATTTTGTTGATTTTTTGCTCTTTTATTATTTCCTTCCTTCTGTATGCTTGAGTTTAGTTTATTCTTTTCTGGCTTCTTCTGGTAGAAGGTTATATAATTGATTTTGGATTTTTTTCTTCTCTAAGGATTAAAGCTGTAATTTTCCCTTGAAACATTGCTCTAGCAAATCCTATAAGTTTAGATAGATTGTATTTTCATTTTCATTCTGTTAACAATACTTTCTAATTTCTCTTGTGATTTCTTTCTCAATAGATGGGTTATTAAAGAAGTTTACTGTTCACGGGGCACCTGGCTGGCTCAGTAGGTAGAGCATGTGACTCTTGATCTTGGGGTTGTGAGTTTGAGCCCCATGTTGGGTTTAAAAAAAATAGAAGTTTACTGCTTAGTTCCCAAGTATTTGGAAATTTTGTAGATATCCTATTGTTAGGATTTTTAGTTTCATTCCAGTGTGGTCAGATAACGTACTCTCTGAATTCAGTCTTTTAACATTCATTGAGACTTGTTATATTGCCCAACTTATGGAACCTTGATGAAAATGTTCCAGGGGCACTTAAAAGAATGTTTATTCTGCAATTGTTAGATGATCTAATTAGGTCAAGCTGGTTAATAGTTAAATCTTTTATGTTCTTCTACATATTTTTTTTTTTATCTCTTTGCTTTTTCCATCCTGAGGGAAGGAAGTTGAGACCACCAATTATAATGATGGACTTGTCTATTTCTCTTAACTCTGTAGAGTTTTGCTTCATGTCTTTTGAAACTTTGTTATTAGGTGTATATATTTATCATTGTTGTGCCTTCTTCAGGAATCAACCCCATTATTAGGAAATGTCCTTTTTTATCCCTGGTAATATTCTTTGTCCTGAAGCCTTCTTTGCCTGCCAGTAATGATGCAGCTTTTTCCAGTGTTTAATTTTTAACCTGTGTCTTTATATTTGAAGTGCAGTTCTTGTAGACAGCAGATAGTTGGATCTTATTCATTTTGACAATTTTTGCCTTTTACTTGGAGTACTTGAACCGTTTGTACTTAGTATAGTTACATGTTTGGGTGTAAGTTTTTTGTTCTGTTACTTGTTTTCTCTTTGTCCCATCTGTTGGTTGTTGTTGTTTTGTGGTTTAGCTTTTCCTGACTTGTGGATTATTTGAGTATTTTTTATGATTTGAATTGATTTCCACTATTGATTTATGAGCTATACTTTTTTTTAAGGAGTGCTTTAGAGCAGTTCATCTTAGTTTGGACAACCATTACAAAACACTTTTTTTTTTTCTTCAAGTTTTGTTGTTCTAAGTATTTGCTTCACCAAATGTGGGGCTTGAACTCACAACACCCCTATCAAGAGTCACATGCTCTTCCAACTGAGTCAGTCAGGTGCCCCTATTACAAAATACTTTAGACTGGATGGTGTAGAGAACAGATTGATTTCTCACAACTCCAGAAGTTGGGAAACCCAAGATTGAGGTGTCAGCAGATTCATTTCTGGGTGAGGGCTGTGTTTCTGGCTTGTAGCTACCATTATCTCACCATGTGCCCACATGACTTCTTCTTTGTATATGGGAAGAGAGAGCTCTGGTGTCTCTCTCCTTTTTTTTTTTTTTTTTTTAATGTCTGTTTATTTTGAGAGAGAGAGAGCATGTGTGTGCGTGCAAGCTGGGGAGAGGCAGAGAGAGAGGGAGAGAAACCCAAGCAGGCTCTATGCTGACACCCCTGCTGCCATGTCCAAATGACTGAGCCACCCAGGTGCCCCAAGGTGTCTCTTCTTCTAAGGGCATGAATTCCAATGTGGGGGCTCCACCTTCATGACCTTATTAAAACAAATTACCTCCAAAGGCCCCACCTTCTAATGTCATCACATTGGGGGTTTGGGCTTCAACATATGAATTTGGGGAGGTGGGACACAAATAGTCTAAAACATGGTGGTTCTCTTCTTGTTTTTTTATAATTTATTTTTTATTTTTTCATTTTATTTATTTTGAGAAACAGAGACAGAGCACAAGTAGGGGAGGGGCAGAGAGAGGGAGAGAATCCCAAGCGGGCTCTGCACTATCATCACAGAGCCCTATGAGGGATTCGATCCCACAAACGTTGAGATCGTGACCTCAGTCAAAATCGAGAGTCAGATGCTTAACTGACTGAGCCACCCAGGAGCCCCTCTCTCTCTTTTTTAATTGAAGTATGGTTGATACACAATGTTATATTAATGTTTTAGGTGTACAGCACAGCAATTGGACAAGTCTACATGTTATGCTGTACTCACCATTGAATGTTTTGATCTTAGAATACTTGTCTTTGATTTTTTAATGTTTAGCGTGCACAAGCGCGACGGGAGGGTGGGGGGCAGAGAGAGGAGGGGACAGAGGATCTGAAGTGGGCTCCTGCAGGGCTCTAACTCAGTGAACTGCGAGATCATGACCTGAGCAGAAGTCAGATGCATAACTGACTGAGCCACCTAAGTGCCCGTCACTTTATTTTTTGAGAAAAGATTTACTCAGTTCCAAAGTTTGAATAACCAGTTTGTCATTTGGCCTTTCAAGTAAAAATGATGTTCCGTGAAAAAAGTGGCTAGTTCAACTCACAGCTCAAACAGTTGCACAAGTGGTGACAGCCAGTACTCCAGTATGTGGCAGAAGTACTTTTTGCCTACTTCCCATGTTGTTCCACAGAATATTTAAAATTTTCTATAAAGAATATGGAGTTGTTTTGGCAGATTGTTGATTCATTGACTTACAAATCAGCTGATCCCTTGGAGATTGGAATGGGTCCAGAATAGCTTTTACTTTGGGTCTAGTTTAGTCCTGTTTCTGAAGCATGACCTTTCTGGGGTTTCTACTGAAAGCAGCAGGTGTTTATTGAGTTTTCTGCACTCAGGCTGGTGAGAGCTCAGCTGTGTTCTAGCCTGTGTGAGCTCCACTCATTTTTCAGTTTATAGCTAATACTTAATCTTTGCCTGGCCGTGTGGAGTCTCATTTTGTGTATCCACAACTTAGAAGTCAGCCAGAGACTCCTGGGAACCCCTGTGTGGGTTATTGAGGCTCTAACTCTGTGTAGCTTGTCATCTCTGGTATTCTGCATCCACGAAATCCAACTAAGTTGCCTCCCTGAACTCTGTGCTCAGTAGGACTGCCACGTTCTTCTTGGGTTCCCTCTCCACGCTGTGATCCAAGAGTGCCTCTGTGCAGAAAGCCAGGAGGATTGTAGTGTTCCCCTCATTCGTTTCTCTTTTTTCAGGGACCACAGTCTTGCTCTGCCTGTTGTCCAGTATTTGAAAAGTTTATGTATTTTTGTCCAGTTTTTTCGTTGGTGGTGCTGTTTATTTCAGCATGGGCAAGAGCAGAGGTCAGAGAACCAGTATTCACTGCTGTTGGTTTTTTTCTGATGATTACCTTTATTTATTTTTTTAAATTTCTTAAACGGATTTTTTACTTTTTTATTTATAAGTAGGCTCCAGGGCCAATGTGGGGCTCAAACTCACGGCCCTGAGATCAAGAGTTGCGTGTTCCACCGACTGAGCCAGCCAGGGACCCCTCTGATGGTTACCTTTAAATGGTGGCTTTTTAAAAACAAACTAAAAACCTGATTGGTGGTCTGTTTTTTGTAGATACTATTTTCATAATTGCTAATAGAGACATGAGATTTAAAATCCAAACGGTTTTGGGTGCTTAGGTGGCTCAGTCAGTTGAGCGTCCGACTCTTGATCTTAGCTTAGGTCTTGATCTCAGGATTGTGAATTCAAGTCCCCCATTGGGCTCTGTGCTGGGCGTGAAGCTTACTTTAAAAAAAAAAAAATGCAAAAGATATAAAAATTGGATTCAGTGTGAGGTCTCCCTCCCACCTACGGCCCTACTCGCCAGTTCTCTCAAAAGAGGCAACCAATGTTACATACACATCTCTTTAAGGCTGCATAATATTATTTTAAAGATTTCCCATACTTACCTAATTATTATTTTTTTTATTTTTACATTTATTTATTTATTTTTGAGAGACAGAGAGGGAAGTGGGGGATGGGCAAAGAGAGAAGGAGACACAGAATCCGAAGCAGGCTCCAGGCTATCAGCACAGAGCCCGACACAGGGCTCGAACTCACAAACCGCGAGATCACGACCTGAGCTGAAGTCAGATGCGCACTCAGGCGCCCCTCTAATTGTCTGTTAATGGGCCCTATAGGCAAATTAATGTGCTGTTCTGAATAATGAGCACACATGTGATGCCTGTATTTTGGATGCAGTAATTGTATTCTTGTTAAGCCAAGTATTGCACTTTTATGCTTTTATGATTTTATCCAAGTGATAAAACTTTACTAGATTTTCAGATGACATGCTCCGAAAAGTCTCTTTAATAATGTTATCTGTGGTTTATTACAAATACCAAACTGTAAAAATATGTCAGATTTGGTCATAATTTGAATGTAGATCTCATTCTGTGTTTACTCTTTCAGGCCATAATGCAACAGGGAGACACTTCCATAAAACCTGTCCTCCAGGTCATTGTGAGTACCTGTGTATGTTTTATGTCAAGCATTTTAAAAACTTCTATGTAATTATACATTACATTTGATGAAGCACATATCGATTTCATGTCCATTTTGGGAAATTCTCTCCCTCATCACAAAAAATAGGCCTGTTCTGTTGTAACTGCAGGAGAGGAGCTAGGGCTGGGTTTTTTTCTTCTTCAATATAAGTTAGCCAGAGTTAGACTTGGGGATTTAGATTTGAGCCTTCGCCTTTCTATTCTTGCCACAATTGATGGAGGCTGTAGTGCTGCACATCATTAGTATTGCCTCCTTACTTTTTTCTTCCTGCCCTGAGGTTTGTCTTTCTTAAATCTGCCTTATATGGGCCTACAATGAATGTGTCTGCTTAACATTCTTCATTAACCCTATCATTCATTTAAAATTAAAAAAAAAAAACTTTTTTTAATGTTTGTTTATTTTTGAAAGAGAGAGACAGAGTGTGAGTGGTGGGGGAGGGGCAGAGAGAGAGGGAGACAGAATCTGAAGCAGGCTCCAGGCTCTGAGCAGTCAGCACAGAGCCCGATGCGCGGCTCAGCCATGAGATCGATCATGACCTGAGCCAAAGTCGGACACTCAACCGACTGAGCCACCCAGGCGCCCCCATTTAAGGGTTTTCCAAAAATTTTTTTTAAGTTTATTTATTTATTTTTGAGAGAGGGAGACAGAATGAGCAGGGGAGGGGCAGAGAGAGAGGGAGAGAATCCCAAGCAGGCTGCGCACTCTCAGCATGGAGCCCGATGCAGGGCTTGAACCCACAAACTGTGAGATCATGACCTGAGCCAAAGCCAAGAGTTGGATGCTTGACCGACTGAGCCACCCAAGTACTCCAAAGGTGTTTCAAATTTTAGTGGGAATTTAAAAAATGAATAGAAGCAGGATCCTGGATCATTCTGTGGATTCTGAGTCAGTAGGCCTGGTGATCTCCTTGTGACTCCCAGACTCGCTGCTGGTCATCATAAGACCCCGTTTCTGTATTTCACTTCCTGTGGAGAGCAGCTTCTGATTTCCTGTAAGTTGTGATAAATGCCTTGGCTGTGCCCCCATGTCATGTGCACACATCTCTTATATCTCTTTGCCTCTGTCTCCACCACACTTGTAAGCCCCATCAGGGCAAGGATTTTTTTGTTTTTTTTGTTTTGTATTTTTAACATGTTTTCTACACAGCACCTTGCATTGTTAGGTACCTTATCATTCTTTTTTTTTTTTTTTAATTGATTTTCAATTAAATTTGAGCTGGGGAGAGAGAACACGAGTATTGGCAACTCATTTTATTCTCATCTATGTTGTGCTTAATAATGTTAGAGAGAAGCTGGTGGGAAAATCATCATATCCAAGTTTCTTTTGCTTGGACGTAGGTGTCAGGAGAATGGGCAAGCAGTTCATTGTTTGCTGAAATAATGACAGACCCACTCTCCTGCCACTTAGATGTAATTATCTCTGGGGACTGGGGAGACAGTCTGTCTAATGAATCATGTTTTCTATCTTAGAACATCCGTCCCATCACTACAGGGAATAGTCCACCCCGTTATCGACTGCTTATGAGTGATGGATTGAACACTCTATCCTGTGAGTATGATGTATAAATCCAGGAATTTGTATTTAAATAATAAAATCACATCCAGCACTTTGATTGCAATAATTTGGGGCATTTCAGAAGTGTACATTTGCCTGACCGTGCACTTCATTCAGACAGAATTGCAGCCGGCAGAGAGCATTCTAACAATAGACTGGATCTAGTGGAAAGCTGCCACTTGGCTTAATTAATTTTCTCTAACTGGTGCTCTGTTTTCTTTGATTAATTTCCCTCAGGATGATATTGACATTTAGTGAATATAATGGGTTAGCTGTCCTATACTTGCCTTTTTAGGCTTTTATTTCAGTGTTGGAAACTTCACAAGCAAGAAAGACAGTTTTCAGAATATGTGCTTGCTGTCTCTAGTCACAAGGTGAAGAACGTAGAAAAGATTTTTTTAGTCTTCATCATGAAACCTGAATGATGGAAAAAATGATTCTGGGCAATTTAAGAAATACTTACATTTCAGAGTAGCAGCAGATGTTTAATGCATAGTAAATCATACTGTTTTTCACTGTGCAGAATCTGAATAGTTTTAGTTTCAGAAACATTCAAGGCATTGTTTTTCTTTGCTAGTCCACGTGTGATCAGTGCTAGTTCAGATTGTTATGACTGAAATGTTGTGGGAACTAAAGACATCTTTGTGCTTTTCAGCTTTCATGTTGGCAACACAGTTGAACCATCTCGTTGAGGGAGAACAATTGTCTAGCAACTGTATTTGCCAGATTAACCGATTTATTGTTAACACTCTGAAAGATGGAAGGTATGTGGTGGGTTATTTTTGCTTTTTAGAATTTTCTTTGGTTTTATTGTGTTTTGGAATGGGGACTAATTTTTGAACAGAGAAGTCCTTTGGATACCAAAATTCACTTAGGAATTTCAAAAACAATGATGAGCTTCCAGCTAAGAGTTTACAGCTATTGAGATTTGAACTCGGATGACTAAAACATGGCACCAAAGGGAGAGAAATATGGAAACAAATTGGAAATTTCAAAGCAGGAGATTAAAGCCAAACACAGAACTCTTATTTCTAATCTCTTCAAAAGCACTGTTTTTAGCATTCTCTTTTAAAGCATCTTTTAATGAAAAGGGGTCACTTATAAAGAGCAAAAGAGGTGTATTTAATTATGTAACACTGCTCCTTTTCTACAACCTTGAATCTTTCATCGTAAATTATTCAGCCAATACAGAGCATGGTGAGGGCTTACAGATGCTACACGCTAGAGGTGCAGCGGTGAGCACACTGTTAACCGTTGCTAAAATAGGACCTTTTTGTTGGGGAGAGGCTTTTAAGGTCTTTATTTTCAGTCACAGAACACATGAGAAACAAATATGGCAAGCATTCCCATCTTAAGGGTATGTCAGTGTATGTTACAGTAGTATTAACTGTACATTTCCAAGTAACTTTTGCTTTATATTTGTTTGCTATATCATTGTCCTTCTTTTAACTTTCAACTTCTGTTCTTTTTTTTTTTTTTTCTCATATATGAAATTTATTGTCAAATTGGTTTCCATACAACACCCAGTGCTCATCCCAAAAGGTGCCCTCCTCAATACCCATCACCCACCCTCCCCTCCCTCCCACCCCCCATCAGCCCTCAGTTTGTTCTCAGTTTTTAACAGTCTCTTATGCTTTGGCTCTCTCCCACTCTAACCTCTTTTTTTTTTTTTCCTTCCCCTCCCCCATGGGTTTCTGTTATGTTTCTCAGGATCCACATAAGAATGAAACCATATGGTATCTGTCTTTCTCTGTATGGCTTATTTCACTTACCATCACACTCTCCAGTTCCATCCACGTTGCTACAAAAGGCCATATTTCATTTTTTCTCATTG
Organism: Panthera leo; assembly: GCF_018350215.1. NCBI lineage: Eukaryota > Metazoa > Chordata > Mammalia > Carnivora > Felidae > Panthera > Panthera leo. The sequence continues at coordinate 14,860,803 of NC_056692.1, read as the reverse complement.
CCACGTAGTATTCCATTGTGTATATAAACCACAATTTCTTTATCCATTCATCAGTTGATGGACATTTAGGCTCTTTCCATAATTTGGCTATTGTTGAGAGTGCTGCTATAAACATTGGGGTACAAGTGCCCCTATGCATCAGTACTCCTGTATCCCTTGGATAAATTCCTAGCAGTGCTATTGCTGGGTCATAGGGTAGGTCTATTTTTAATTTTCTGAGGAACCTCCACACTGCTTTCCAGAGCGGCTGCACCAATTTGCATTCCCACCAACAGTGCAAGAGGGTTCCCGTTTCTCCACATCCCCTCCAGCATCTATAGTCTCCTGATTTGTTCATTTGGGCCACTCTGACTGGCGTGAGGTGATATCTGAGTGTGGTTTTGATTTGTATTTCCCTGATAAGGAGGGACGTTGAACATCTTTTCATGTGCCTGTTGGCCATCCGGATGTCTTCTTTAGAGAAGTGTCTATTCATGTTTTCTGCCCATTTCTTCACTGGGTTATTTGTTTTTCGGGTGTGGAGTTTGGTGAGCTCTTTATAGATTTTGGATACTAGCCCTTTGTCCGATATGTCATTTGCAAATATCTTTTCCCATTCCGTTGGTTGCCTTTTAGTTTTGTTGGTTGTTTCCTTTGCTGTGCAGAAGCTTTTTATCTTCATAAGGTCCCAGTAATTCACTTTTGCTTTTAATTCCCTTGCCTTTGGGGATGTGTCGAGTAAGAGATTGCTACGGCTGAGGTCAGAGAGGTCTTTTCCTGCTTTCTCCTCTAGGGTTTTGATGGTTTCCTGTCTCACATTCAGGTCCTTTATCCATTTTGAGTTTATTTCTGTGAATGGTGTGAGAAAGTGGTCTAGTTTCAACCTTCTGCATGTTGCTGTCCAGTTCTCCCAGCACCATTTGTTAAAGAGACTGTCTCTTTTCCATTGGATGTTCTTTCCAGCTTTGTCAAAGATGAGTTGGCCATATGTTTGTGGGTCTATTTCTGGGGTTTCTATTCTATTCCATTGGTCTATGTGTCTGTTTTTGTGCCACAACTTCTGTTCTTAATCTTGGGTGTCTTTTATAAATAGTGTATACTTTTATTTATTTATTTTTTAATTTTTATTAAAAAATATTTTTTAAATGTTTACTTATTTTGAGAGAGAGAGAGAGAGTATGCACAAGCAGGGGAGGGGCAGGGAGAAGGAGAGACAGAATCCCAAGCAGGCTCTATGCCCTCAGCACAGAGCCTGATGTGGGGCTTGAATTCATGAACTGTGAGATCATGACTGCGCTGAGATCAAGAGTCGGACACTTAACCGACTGCACCACCCAGGTGCCCCAGCAGCATACAGTTTTAGAAATCATTTTTTTTTTAATTTTTTTTAAATGTTTTATTTATTTTTGAGACAGAGAGAGACAGAGCATGAACGGGGGAGGGGCAGAGAGAGAGGGAGACACAGAATCCGAAGCAGGCTCCAGGCTCTGAGCCGTCAGCCCAGAGCCTGACGCGGGGCTCGAACTCACGGACTGCGAGATCATGACCTGAGCCGAAGTCGGACGCTCAACCTACTGAGCCACCCAGGTGCCCCTAGAAATCATTTTGAGATTTAGTGGGTGAGTTTATTCTGCTTAACTTATTATTGATGTTTTCTAATTTTTGTGTTTTTACCATGTTTTTTGCTTTATTTTTTTCTTGCCTTGGATTGATTGGATTTTTCCTTAATCCTCTTTTTTGCCTCTGCTGGTTTGAGAGACATTCTATTTGTGCTGTGTTTTTGTTTGTTTGGTTTGTTTGTTTTTTGTGGGTACTCTCACATTTAAAAAAAATCCTGGGGGCACCTGGGTGGCTCAGTCAGTTGAGTGTCCAACTTCAGGTCATGATCTCATGGTTCATGTGTTCAAGCCCCGCGTCCGGCTCTGTGCTGACAGCCTCCTCGGAGCCTGGAGCCTGCTTTGGATTCTGTGTCTCCTTCTCTCTCTGCCCCTCCCCCGCTCACACTTTGTCTCTCAAAAATAAATGTAAAAAAAAAATTTTTTTAAATCCACATGTAAATTAACAGAAATTCTAAAATAGGTCAGTATTTTTACCATCCTCTCAAATAAAACAAAGGTCTCAAAATGATCTGTGTTTAGTGTTCAATTTTGTTTTTATTTCTTCTGATTAGCATTCTCTACACAGACAGCCGTTACTTATATTTACCCATAGTTTGTTAGCTCCCATTTGTCTCCTTCATCACACTCCTTCCTTTTTAGTTCAGTTCTCATTTTCCTGAAGAATATCTTTGAGCAGCTTTTATGGAGAAAGTTTGTGAATGATAAAAATCTGTCATCTAAAAATGTCTGTTGCTGGACTCCTGGCTGGCTCACTCAGTAGAATGTGTGACTCTTGATCTCAGGGTTATGAGTTTGAACCCCACTTTGAGTGTAGGGATTACTTAAACAAAGAAATAAAATTTAAAAAATAAAAATGTCTGTTTCACTCTCGGTTTAACTAAGTATAGAATTCTAGGTTGACAGTTAACTTAGTTGCTGTTACTATTTTCATCCTGATAGAATTTTGTGTTCTTGTCCTGGTGCTTTGAAAAAAAAATTTTTTTTTAATGTTTATATTTATTTTTGAGACAGAGAGAGACAGAGCATGAGCAGGGGAGGGGCAGAGAGAGAGGGAGACACAGAATCCGAAGCAGGCTCCAGGCTCTGAGCTATCATCTCAGAGCCTGACACGGGGCTCGAACCCATGAACCATGAGATCATGACCTGAGCCGAAGTCGAACGCTCAACTGACTGAGCCACCCAGGCGCCCCTTGTCCTGGTGCTTTGTAAATAAGACTTTTGTCATACGTACATTATAAAATTCACATAAATAAAAATAACTGTAATCCCACTGCCTAGAAGTAACTATTAGTAACATTTTGTTGTAATCCTTCCAGAATTTTTCTGTAAACATGAGTACTTATAAATTTGTATTTTCCTTAAAAAAAACTTCATAATATAGTTTTATAAAATTCTTTTTTAAGTTTATGGTTGTTGTTTTACATGTTCCTAGATAAACTTCTATGTCATATATTACTTAGCATGTCATTGTATAAGTTTACTTTAATTTAGTTAACATTTAATATTACACAGTATTTCACTATTTAAAGTTTTTCACCAGTGTTCCTTAGAATATGTTTGTAGCTCTTTGTGTATTCAGATTTTTAGAGAAGATGATCATTTTAATAAAAACAACACACAGAATCACCAATTCAAGCAATGCAAAACAAGGTACAAAGAAGGGGAAAAAATGGTCTAAAATTGATACAACCTAGAAATAACCATATTATGATTTAATGAGCATCATTCCAAAAATCTCACCATGCATATTTATCAATAATTGGTGAATCGATGGAAATCATCTTGGTAGTGGAATGACAATATAAACACTGTTACTGCTCTCTTCCTTCCTGTATAATTGGGTCCAAAGCCATTAGGGGGGGTCAAGCAAGGTAGGTGTTTACAGGGGAGGGGTGGTGGTGGTGGTGGTCTGGAACCAGGTATTAGCCCAAACAAAGTGAGGAGAGGGTCTTTGTGGGCTGGACAGGGTGCTGGAGCCTCAGCAGGTAAGGAGAACACACACGAGGGGAGAATGGCTGCGGCCCAGGATGGGTTGTTGGAGCCTGAGTAGGGTGAGGCAAGAATCTGTGTGGCCGTTGGATCCTGAGCAAGGGATGAAGCCATCTGGGAGTGTGGGGGTCAGGTGACAGCAGCATGTTGTTGGAGACTGGGTGGGATAAGGAGGGAGGCCAAGCAGAATAAGGAGGGGGTCTGCAAGAAGTGGTGATAGCCCAGCATGAGTGTCAGAACCAATGGGGAGAGGAGGGTGCTTGTTTGTAATGAGATGGTGGTGATCTTAGAACTAGGTATGGAATTTGAGCATCGGGAGGAGGATGTCCGTGGGTGCAGCAGTGGCAGGTGGTGACATATGAGGGGAATTGATTTAATAAATATGTTGAGGGCAGTGAGAGCTAGCCAAGGGAGAAATCTGTGATTCTGGATTGGAACTGGAGGTTTCAGAGTGAACTCAACGTTTTTGATAGGTAGATGTAGATACAGATATAGATAATTAGTTTGGGGTTTTAATGTTCTATTTTATTGGGTTGCCTGGGTGGCTCAGTTGGTTAAGCATCCAACTTTGGCTCAGGGCATGATCTCACAGTCTGTGAGTTCGAGCCCCGCTTTGGGCTCTGTGCTGACAGCTCAGAGCCTGGAGCCTGCTTCAGATTCTGTTCTCCCTTTCTCTCTGCTCCTCCCCCACTCATACTCTATCTGTCTCTCAAAAATAAAATAAAAACAGGGGCACCTGGGTGGCTCGGTCGGTTAAGCGGCCGACTTCGGCTCAGGTCATGATCTCGCGGTCCGTGAGTTCGAGCCCTGCGTCGGGCTCTGTGCTGACAGCTCGGAGCCCGGAGCCTGTTTCCGATTCTGTGTCTCCCTCTCTCTCTCTGACCCTCCCCCATTCATGCTCTGTCTCTCTCTGTCTCAAAAATAAATAAACTTAGAAAAAAAAAAAACAACCCTCAAGGGGTAGGTGTTAATAAATAAATAAATAAATAAATAAATAAATAAAAACATAAAAAATTGATAAAAAATAAAGTTCTATTTTATTTTATTTTTATTTTATTGTTATTCAATTTATTTAAACTAAAAACAAAAACAGTTCTCCCATTTCTCCCACCCCCTTCCCCTTGCCTCTAACAACCACCAATCAGTTTGTTCTTTGTATCTATGAGCTTATTTATTTCCACATATGAGAGATCATATGGTAATTGCCTTTCTTTGTCTGACTTAGCATAATGCCTTGGAAGCCCATCCATGTTTTCACAAATGGCAAGATCCCCCTTTTCTTTAAATGGCTGAATAATAGAGAGAGAGAGAGAGAGAGAGAGAGAGAGAGAGTGTGTGTGTGTGTGTGTGTGTGTGTGTACCACAGTTTGTTTATGCATTCATCTATTGGTGGACACTTAGGTTGTTTCCATATCTTGGCTATTATAAATAGTGCTGCAGTGAACATGGGGGTGTAGTTACCTTTTCAAGTTACTACTTTTGTTTTCTTTGGATAAATGCCCGTAAGTGGAATTGCTGGATCATATGGTAGTTCTAGTTTTAATTTTTTGAGGAGCTTCCATACCGTTTTCCATAGTGGCTGCACCAATTTACATTTTCACCAACAGCTGTACGAGGGTTCCCTTTTCTCCATATTCTCACCAACACTTGTTATTTCTAGTCTTTTTGATAATTGCCATTCTGACAGATATGAATGAGGTGATGTCTTATTGTGGTTTTGATTTATATTTCCCTGATTCATGAAGTAGAGTATCTTTTCCTGTACCTCTTGTCTAGGTATGTCTTCTTTTGAAAACTGTCTCTTCACATCTGGTTGGTGTAGGAGTATACATATATTGTGCAGTGTGTGTGTGTGTGTGTGTGTCTGTCTGTCTTGCCTAGGTCTGTCTACCAAGAAAGCTTTGGAGCAGCGACAGCGCAATAGCTGTGAGCCCACTTAGCACATCTTGGTTTCTGAATGCCAAAAAGAACCAAGGCTCCTTGGAGGATGGCTTGTTATGGGCTTGGAAATTATAAGTCGAGCCTGGACTATCTTAATGTGTCAGTTGGTAAGGAAGTGCCCAAAGGGAGAGGGGACCCTGTCAAAAGGCTGGCAGAAATCTTACACTTGCCAATCTAAGATAATTTATAAACCACAATAAAAATGCAAACAGATTACAACCTGTTGAATAAAATAGGAGTTCGTAAGTCTGTACTGAATAAATGAATACATGGGGGGAAGATAAAGGTTCTTCTTAACATAGAATGCCATCTAATAAATGTAGAAGGAATGATGGAATAGAAATTTGCCATTTGGTAATCATCACAATATTAGTTCATGCAGGAAACATCAATGGGTGCTTTGACTGCTCTAACAAATTAACACAAACTTAGTGGTTGAAAACAACAGAAATTATTCCCCCTGGAGGTTGGAAGTTGAAATCAGTTTCACTGGGCTGAGATCCTGGTGTTGACAGGGGCATGCTCCCTCTGGAAGCTGTCTGGAAGAATCCATTCTTTCCCTCTTCCAGCTTCTGGTGGTTGTTAGAATTCCTTGGCTTTTTGGTGCATCAGCCCAGTCTCTGCCTCCATGGTCACATTGCCTTCTGTCTGTTTCAGATCTGCCTCCGTCTTAAAGGATACATGTCATTCCTTTTAGGGCTCATCTGAGGATTCAGGAATAATCTTGCCATTTCAGTCATTAACTTCATCATATTTGCAAAGTCCTTTGTTGTCCCGCTCACAGGTTTCAGGGGTTAGGACGTGGATATCTTTTGGTGTGGGGGATTCAGTCTACCGCAGATGCTGAAACAAGTGGTGAAAGTTTGCAGAGTGACAAGTTTTTTTATGGGGTTAAAGTACTTCCCCACAACATAATTACTAATTGTAAATGGAACAGAGTCAACTTCATAGTGGAGGAACCTGGCAGACAGTACCTTATTCCAGTGATTAAGGTTAACATTACCAGTAATGGGACAAATAGAAATCGTGTATTACCTGATAAGATGCAATGAGAATAACACAGCATCACTAATAGTATATTTTTGCGAAAGATACATAATCTATATCTAATCATGAAGAAACCTCAGGTAAATTAAGGGATATTCTACAAAATAAGGGACCTCTGATTTTCAAATCTCAAGCATGAAAGTAAAAAAATTGTGTACACTGAAAGACTGTTCCAGATTGAAGGAGTCTTAAGAGATTTGATAATTAAATATAACAAGTGATCCTGGTCTGGATTATTAAGGACATCGTTTAGACAGTTGATAAAACTTAAAGAGGTTCTGTGGATTATGGAAAAATTCTTTCATTATGTTTCAAGTTCAGTGACTTAACCAGGCTATGTCTTTTTTTTTTAATGTTTATTTTTGAAAGAGCAGAAACAGAGCATGAGTGGGGAGGGTCAGAGAGAGGGAGATACAGAACTTGAAGCAGGCTGCAGGCTCCAAGCTGTCAGCACAGAGCCCGATGTGGGACTGGAACTCAAAAACTGTGAGATGACCTGAGCTGAAGTAGGATGCTTAACCTCTTAACTGACTGAGCCATCCATGTGCCCTTTAACCAGGCTGTGTCTTAATGTCCATTGTTCTTCCTTTTTTTTTTTTTCTGGTCCATGGTATGCCCTTTCAGTCTGCAGATTTATTTCTTTTCAATTAAATCTTTCTGTGTGTTATTCCTTAATGCTGTTTTCTATTTCATTTGGTTCTAGTTTTTATTTACATTGTGGATAACTGTCTTCCCTTTGTGTCTTCAGTTTGTTTTAGTTTATTTTCTAATGCATATGTTGGATTAAGTCAGGATTTTCCAACATACTAGTAGTTCAGTTTTTAGCTTTCTCCTTGCTGTCTCTTGGTGTTTATAATCTTTAAGTGTTAGATGTATAATGGTATTACTTTTGTTCTGTTTTTGTCTTAAGTTCCTTTTTCTTCTCAATCTCTCATCTCATCTTTTGAGTTTTATTTTATTGAATAGTCTTATTTTCCAAATCTCTCTTGGGAAGTATTATTCCCTTTCTTGGCTTATGCTTTCTTCTAGATTGGATTCTCTAACTGTCTCTGCCTTTTTTGTTCCTCGTATTTTTATACGTTTTTGCATGTTGCATTGTTGCCATGTCATTTCTTTTTATCTTTTTCATGCTTAACGTGGATGGTTCTGTCAGACTTCATATTTGCTCCGACATAGTTTAAGCTGGATACATCTCTTTGCCAACCTTCCCACTTGGGATCTATTATCTTCCACTCCAGGCTACCTTTGAGTGCTTGAGTGGTGCTTTTTATCCACTTTTCTGTCCTCTGGGGTATGGTTATGGGAGAAGATGGAGTGCTGTGCTGGGGTTGAGTGCAACAACTTAGGCTTGGTTCTCTACCGTCAGGGATAGAGTTTCAGTCCCACGGGCTTTGCTTCATTCTACCATCTCAGGATGGTGGCATGTCTTGTACTCTTTCCTGCCTCTGTTGACAATCTGTGTCCATACATCCCAGCTTATTTACCCCTTATTTTTTGATGGACATTTAGCTTTATTCCAAACTGGGCTTTAGCAATCATCCTTGCAAGTTTATCTTTATGTGTTTGTGCTATTACTTCTGAAGAGCAGATTGCTTGAGTTAGTGTTGTGGGGGTCAAACAACGTCTCTTAACAGAAAATATACCAATTAATACACCCAGTAACTTTGTGTAAGAGTGCTTCTGAATAAACAAATCCAAGGAAACAAATTAGTGGTTCTGCACGGGTGGGGAAATGGAGTGGTGTGTGAATGATATCTCAAAAACCTGTTAAGAAAGAAAGAAAGAAAGAAAGAAAGAAAGAAAGAAAGAAAGAAAGAAAGTTCTCCTTAACCTTGTCAACATATTGGATACTACTAATTTTTTTTAAATGTTTATTTTTGAAAGAGAGACACAGTGCGAGTGGGGGAGGGACAGAGAGACAGACAGAGACAGAATCCAAAGCAGGCTCCAGGCTCTGAGCTGTCAGCACAGAGCCTGACGTGGGGCTCGAATTCACGAGCTGTGAGATCATGACCTGAGCCCAAGTCAGATACTTAACCAACTGAGCCACCCAGGTGCCTGTATGCTACTAATTTTTAAAAATAATTGTTAATTATCATTACTTTAATTTACATTTCCATATTCGTGAGCTCAAATGTCTTTTCAGGTACTTGTTTATTCTTTGTAGTTCTTTTCTGAATAGCTTTTTATATATGTACTTTGTTCATGTTTTTGTTTCGTGGGAGATCTTTGTAAACCAGGGATATCAACTATTTTTTAGCTGTTTCAAATATTTTATCCCACTTTATCATAACTTGCTTATGGTGTCTTGTGATACAGCATTTAAAACTTTTTAATTTTTTTAATTTTTAAAAATTTTAGAGCAGGGAAGGGCAGAGGGAGAGGGAGAGAGAGAATCTCAAGCAGTCTCCACGCCTGGCACAAAGCCTTACACGATGCTTGAACTCGTGAACCGTGGGATCATGACCTGAGCTGAAATCAAGAGCGGGACACTTAACCAGCTGAGCCACCCAGGTGCCCCAGTAAATAAACTTTACAAAAAAAAAAAGAAATGGTATTTGAGATGAGAGCAAAAAATGAGTACTAGCTGACGGCAGAATGAGAGAAGGTCATCACAGTCAGTGAGCAGCATATACAAAGGCTTTGTGGCAGGAGAGAGGGTGGCAAGAGAAAACATGGCATATACCAGGAATTGAAAGCAAACAGAACTGCTGGAGAGTAGTGTTTCTGGGAAGCGGTATGAGATGGACTAGAAAGAGATTAGCAAGACCAGATCCCACAGAGCCTGTAGGGCGTGTGAAAGGTTTTAGTTTTGGGCTAAGGTTCTTGGGAAGTTATTGAAAGGTTTTAATTAGAGTTAAAGATAGGTAAAAGAACTATAAGTTCTTAGATCATAATTACATTAAAAAATAGCTACAGTTGTAATGGTTTTCGCTGGGAAAAGGTAATTGTTTAGATGGGTATATGTTTCTGAAAACAGATCATCTGTTGTTGTGCCATACATTATTGTGTTTAATCTAAATTCTGATTGTGTCATTTACTCCTTGATGGTACGGTTTGTGGTAAGGGCACTGCATTTTAATTAAAGGACTAGATGGAAAATGAAAATCCTGCAATCATAAAAAGCCTTGATAATGATACAGTGAAAGATTAAGGGAAATATTTACATAGGAATTGATATCATATATTTCTCACGTTATTCAGTAATGAAAACCTGTTGACAAACGGAAATAGTTTTATCAAAATGATTATTGGGGGAGAGCTTTTTAAGTAGCTTGTCATTTGAAGGGTTCTGAATTGATTTTTTCTAACTTGTTTCTATTTCTTTGCATTTGTAGGAGAGTAATTATTTTGATGGAGTTAGACATTTTGAAATCAGCTGAAGCAGTTGGATTAAAGATTGGCAATCCCGTGCCCTATAATGAAGGTAAAAGGCTTTTTTTATAGGTTGTAGCACTCGATAGAATACCTCTTTATAGATCCAGAATTCTACCTTTTGGTTTCAGTTTGATTTGTTAGTCTTACTAAAAACTCATGATTTGGAGGTTTAGGAACCAGGTTATTCTTTCAGGTTTTTTAGTACGGAAGAAATGATGGTAGGACTCCAAAAGGAAAACTCTCTCTGTTTTTCTCAACACACAACTTCCTTCATACTTCTGGCTTGTCTGTTACCAAAAGTGTGGGGTTTGTCTCACACTAAGCAATTCTCTAATTCTCTGTGGACGAGAGCCGGTTGTCCTACAGTTCCAGTTGAGTTCTGATACTACCTATCCAAAGTTAGCTTCAGATTCCATAGATAAAGACAGAGTCCCGCAAGGCTGCCTCCGCACCCCTCCACCCCAGTTCAGATGCCAGTCAAAAGTCTAGGTAGTTCCCTCTGCTTCTGACCAACTGGCTGTAATTGAAGGTTCCCACAATCCCCTCCTCAGGTTCCATTAGATTAATGAGCTAGAGTGGTTCATAGAACTCAGAGAACAGCCAGATGGGAGAGGTGCATTGGACAAGGTGTGTGGGAGGAGTACAGAGCTTCCGTACTCTCTCGGGGTGCACTGTCCTCCCCGTGCCTCCATGTGTTCACCAACAGAAGTGCCCCAAACCCCATCCTTTTGGGTTTTCATGGAGGCCTCCATAGACATGTTGGATTACATCATTGGTTGTTGGGTGATTGGTTCCACCTCCAACCTCTCTCCTTTCCCCAGAGGTGGGGAGTGGGTGCTAAAAGTTCCAACTCTCATCACATGGTTGGTTCCCCTGGCAACCATCCCCATTGTTAGGAGCTTTACAGAAGTCACTGTGTTGATACTTAGTGTGGTTGAAATGGGCTTTTTATAAATAAGATACCCTTAATTCCTCTTATTACTTAGGAAGTTGTAAGGGTTTTGAGAGCTCTGTGCCAGGAACCATGAATGAAGGTCAAAAAAATATTTCTTATGTATCACAATATCACAAGCTTGCATTAGGAAAAGAGGGAAAATGAAAGAATAGAAAAAAGTCCCACTTACAATAGATTAAAAATAACAAATACATTGAAGTGTTAATGAGAAATGTGCTTTCTTTTTTTTTTTTTGATTTTTAAAAAAGTGTTTTATTTAGTTTTGAGAGAGAGACAAACAGGAAGAGTTGGGGGGTGGGCAGAGAGAAGGAGACACAATCTGAAGCAGGCTCCAGGCCCCAAGCTGTCAGCACAGAGCCCTGTGTGGGGCTCAAACTCAACAAACCATGAGATCATGACCTGAACTGCAGACGAAAGCTCAACCGACTGAGCCACCCAGGTGCCCTGACAGATGTACTTTCTTAAGATCATTCTTATGCACATTTTTGGTTTTATTTTATTTTTGTTTTTAAAAAATGTAAAGCAGGGGCACCTGGCTGTCGGTAGAACAATCAACTCTTGATCTCGAGGTTGTGAGTTTGAGCCCTACGTTGGGTGTAGACGTTATTAAAAATAAAATCTTCAGGGGTACCTGGGTGGCTCAGTTGGTTAAGTGCCTGCCTTCAGCTCAGGTCATGATCTCACAGTTCATGAGTTCAACCCCCACATTGGCCTCCACTGTCAGTGAAGAGCTCGCTCTAGGTCCTCTGTCCCCCTATCCCTCTCTCTGCCCCTGCCCTGCTCATGCACTGTCACTCTCTCGCTCACTCTCTCAAAAAAAAAAGTAAAAAATAAAATCTTTAAAAATAAATAAAAAATGTAAAGTGTGTAATCGGTACTTTTTTGATAGCTCACCACACCCAGTAGTTTTTAAAATAATTTCTGTGTTTATTGCCAGGCCATGAATAAACTCCCTGAAGGTGCAGACCATATTTTGTTCTTTGTTGTGTCCCTCATGCCTAACTTTTATTTTTCTTTATTTTTCATTTTTATTAAATAAAATGCAAAACAGTGGCCACCCACCTTTTTGCACCTCTGTGATCAGAGGCAGCTTTCAGAGCACAGATCCCCAGTATTTGGAGGACAGGGTCCTTTTTGCCTACCTCGTTTCTTCAAAACTGTGTGCACAATGCTTTAGGAAAATGTGCACAGGGGCTCCTGGGTGGCTCAGTCAGTTAAGCATCCGACTTTGGCTCAGGTCATGATCTCACGGTTTGTGAATTCAAACCCTGCATTGGGCTCTGTGCTGACAGCTCAGAGCCTGGAGCCTGCTTCGGATTCTGTGTCTCCTTTTCTCTCTGCCCTTCTTCTGCTCACGCTCTGTCTCCCTCTCAAAAATAAATAAACATGGGGGAGAAAAAAAGGAAAAGGTGCACAGCTAGCTGCCTGCCATTTAGCTGAGGGCCCAGAGGTAGGTAGCTGTTACTGTGCTAAGAGCTGAAATTGACTGTAATTTGCCATCCAGATCTTCTCCTGGAAGTTGCAAGCCTTCAGGAGACTCCCAAATTCCAAAATAGTTGTATCAGACAGATTCCGCCAGTGCAATTATAGTTTAGGTTAAGAGATAGATTCCTGGTACTTCCTAAACAGTGATTATCTGTTGATAATGAGTTTTATTTTCTTGTGAAAATATATAGAAAAGCACAATGAAATCAGAATGATTTAATTACTTTAAACGAGAGACAATGATAATTCTAGAAAAAGACAAAGAATTGTAAATCACTGACCCTGTTAAAGGAAGTGGCTCATCTGTCCCTCTACCAAGTCTAATAAAAATAAAATTAAAAATAATTAGTTAAGGGGCGCCTGGGTGGCGCAGTCGGTTAAGCATCCGACTTCAGCCAGGTCACGATCTCGCGGTCCGTGAGTTCGAGCCCCGCGTCAGGCTCTGGGCTGATGGCTCGGAGCCTGGAGCCTGTTTCCGATTCTGTGTCTCCCTCTCTCTCTGCCCCTCCCCCGTTCATGCTCTGTCTCTCTCTGTCCCAAAAATAAATAAGAAACGTTGAAAAAAAAAAAAATAATAATTAGTTAAATAAAAAGGGGTGCCTGGCTGGCTCAGTCGGTAGAGCATGTGACTCTTGATTTCAGGATCATGAGTTTGAGCCCTATGCAGGGCATAGAACCTACTTTAGGAAAAAAAAAAAAAAAGTAAAGCCTCACTGTTCACCAAAATAAATTTCCAGATTTGTTTTAAAAATTAGAAAATAAGGGTGCCTGGGTGGCTCAGTTGGTTAAGCGTCTCGCAATTTATGACTTCAAGCCTCGCATCAGGCTCTGTGCTGACAACTAAGAGCCTGCAGCCTGCTTTGCATTCTGTGTCTCCCTGTCTCTCTGCCCCTCCCCTCCTCACACTCTGTCTCTGTCTCTGTCTCTCTCTCTCTCTCAAAAATAAACATTTAAAAAAGAAAATGAAACCATCAAAAATAATAAAGAGGATGGGGCTGCATACGGATTGGGATAATTCACAATGAATACATGATTACATTGAAATAAGATTTCATATGGTAAAAGTAGGAAGGTATGTAAACTTAAACTAGGATAAAATACTTATGGAAGATAAGACTGATAGAGGCACCTGGCTGGCTCAGTCAGTAGAGTATGTGATTCTTGATCTCAGGATCATGAATTTGAGCCTCACATTGGAGGTAGAGTTTACTTAAAACAAAACAAAAAACAAAACAAATAGCCAATACATAACAAAAAATATTTAGCCTTACTGGTTGTTTTTGTCTTGTTCCTGGTCTTAGGGAGATAGCATTGTCTTTTTCCATTAAGTATTATGTTAGCTGTAGGTTTTCATATATATATATTTTTTTATCATTATGAAGATGTTTACTTTTAATTCCTAGTTTGCTGAGGGTTTTTATCAGGAATAGAATGGTGAATATTTTGTCCAGTGTTTTTTTCGGTGTCTATTGATGATTGTATGGTTTTTCTTTTTTATTGGTTAATATGGTGAGTTACATTCAATGATTTTTGAATGCTAAACCAATTTGTGGTTTCCAGGATGTGTTATGTCATCATGATCTATTAATACTTTTTATATATTGTTGGATCTCATTTTCTGAATTTGCTTGATTTAACAAACCAACTTGATTTTGTGTAGAATTTTTACATCTATATTATGAGGGACATTTGTCTATTATTTTCTTGTGATACCTTTTGTCTGATTTTGTTGTCATAGTAATCCTGGCCTTACAGAATGAATTAGAAAGGGTTCCCTCTTAAATTTTCTACAGTAGTTCATGTGGAATTATTACTTTTTACTTAAATGTTTAGTAGAGTTTACCAGTGAAGCCATCTGGGACTGATATATTTTTTAGAAAGGTTTTTAAACTACAAATGCAATTTCTTTAACAGATACATATAGGGTTATCCAGATAATCTATTCCCTTTTGAGTGAGCTGTAGTAGATTGTGTTTTAAGGAATTTGACCATGTCATTTAAGTTGTTGGGTTTATTGGCCTCTATAAAAGTAAATAGTCTTGGGGTGCCTGACTGGCTCAGTCAGTAGAGCATGTGACTCTTGATCTCGGGGTTATAAATTCAAGACCCACTTTGGGTGTAGAGATTACTTAAAAATAAAGTCTTTTAAATAAATAAATAACGGTAAGTAGCCTAAAAACCCCAATTAAGTGGCAGAAATTATCAGATTGAATCAAATAAATGTAGTATTAGCCTTTTGGTGTCTGTGAAAGGCTGTAGTGATGTCATTTCTCTCATACTTGATATTCATAATTTGTATTCTTTTTTTTCCCCATGATCAGTCTGGCTAGATGATTTATCAATTTTGTTAATCTTTCCAAAGAACCACCTTTTGGTTTCATTGATTTTTTTCCTCTTTTTATATTTTCTATATTACTTTGATTTAAAAAACATTTTTTTTTTTAAGTTCATTTATTTATTTTGAGAGAGCACAAGCTGGGGAGGGGCAGAGAAAGAGGGAGAATCCTAAGCAGGCTGCATGCTGTCAGATGACCTGGGGCTCCATTTCATGAAACTGTGAGATCATGACCTGAGCTGAAGTCAAGATTCAGTGCTTAATGGTCTGAGCCACCCAGGTGCCCCTATGCATTGATCTTTAATGTTTCCTTTCCTCTGTTTATTTTGGGCTTAATATGTTCTTTCTCACCATTTCTTTAGATGAATGCTGGCTCATTGATTATGACCTTTCTTCTTTTCTAAAATTAGAGGCATTTGGTGTTACGAATTTACCCCTAAGCACTGCTTTAACAATGTCAAGCACATTCTGGTGTTACAAGTTTTATTCCATTCAGAGTACTTTCTGGGGCGCCTGGGTGGCTCAGTCAGTTAGGCATCCTACTCTTGATTTTGGCTTAGGTCGTGGTCTCACCTTTCGTGAGATTGAACCCCAGGTCGGGCTCTGCTGACAACGCAGAGCCTGCTTGGGATTTTCTCTCTGCGTTTCCCCTGCATGGATGCACACGCACGCTCTCTCTCAAAATAAATAAACTTGAAAAAAGAGTCAAATGGTTTTCTGTACACTTTAAAACAAAACCAAGTAAATAACATTTCCCTGCCTTATTTTTCTTTGGCCTCTAACTCCTGTCCAAAGGCAGTCTTTTCAAATTTTAAGCTATTTCTTCCATATTTTTCCCCATATTTATTTCCATATTTTTAAATAACATTTATGCTGTTCTTTCTTGATTTTTCAGTGTAGACATTTGTTTACTGACTTCACACTATGGTGAAGTCAGTAACATATAGTTACTGTATTAACATACAGTGTTCTATTATTTTCAGGCGTACAATATAGTGATTTCAGGTGTAAAATATAGTGTACAATTCTATACATTACCCAGTGCTTATCATGATAAGTGTGCTCTTAATCCCCACCTCTTTTATCCATCTTCCCACCCACCACCCTCTGGTAACCATCAGTTTGTTCTCTATAGTTAAGAGTCTGTTTTCTGGGTTGTCCCTTTTTTTCTTGATTTGTTTTGTTTCTTAAATTCCACATATGAGTGAGATGATATTTGTCTTTCTCTGACACACTTATTTTACTTAGCCTTGTACTCTCCAGCTCAATCCATGGTGTTGCAAATGGCAAGATTTTATTTTATTTTTTTATGGCTGAATAATGCCACCTTTTCTTTATCCCTTCATCTATCAATGGACACTTGGACTGTTTCCATAATTTGGCTATTGTAAATAATGCTGCAATAGGCATAGGGGTGCATGTATCTTTTCGAATTAATGTTTTCATATTCTTTGGGTAAATGTCCAGTAGTGGAAATACAGGATCATATTGGAGTTTTATTCTTTTTTTTTTTTTTTTTTTGAATTTTTAAGTTTTATTTTCTACGTGTTAACATGCTTATTAATGCACTTTATTTTTTAAGATTTATTTATTTATTTTTGAGAGAGAGAGAGAGAGAGAGAGAGAGAGAGAGAATTCCAAGCAGGCTCCATGCTGTTGGTGCAGAACTGGACACAGGGCTTGACCCCACAAACTGTGAGATCATGACCTGAGCCAAAATCAAGAGTCAGATGCTTAACCAACTGAGCCCCTCAGGCGCCCCAGATGCAGACTTTAATCTGATAAAGTCTGCCCCTAATCAGACTGTTGATTATTTCCATTTCTAATTGGTTAAATCAGAGAAAAAAAATTAATTAATTTTTAATATATGCCATCAAAAATAAATATTCACTTAATGTGATCGTATCTGTTTTATGATATCAAAACATTTTTTCCTCCCCAAGTAAAGATTCTAAGTAAATATGAGATTTCTTCTAATGAAAAAAGTTACGCCTTATCAGCTGTTGAGCTTACAAAACAATACAGGGGATTGCTACCAGCACACTTACTGTAAGAGGAAAGTATGTCCAATGAAAAGGAAATTTAAAATATGACATTAAACTTGTATAAAAATTTTAGCAACGCCTTTACTTCATTTACTTTTAACTTTTCCATAAATACCGGAAAAGAAATTGGACAGTTTATAATGAAACGTAGAAAAATTTCTTTTTCCATAAAGCAGACTTACTCATCGTCTTTCCCTGTGGCTCCTTCTTCCAGTCCTCCTCCACTGTGCTAAAGAGCTATTGAGTTCTTCCAGATTTTTGATTAGACAGGTGGTTTCCAAGCCGACTGGGCTTTCTAGGTACATAGTTCCTGCACGGGGTTTTCCAGTCACTTGTCCAGCTTTGAAAATATCTCGGCCCGTTCATGTTCCACATGCTTTGTTCATGGGATGGGTAGAGCTTTGAGAAGCACAGTATCCCCCAGTGTGCACTGCTGAAGAGCATTGTGAGCAGAGTAGATTTTTCACTGATTAAAATACTTTAATAAGTAGGGATCCAAAACGAGCCTGGTCACTCTCACTTTAGCTATTTTTTGCATTGTATTGCTGTTCCAGTGACCTTCCCCATTGATACTATGTGGCTTTGGTCACCTCCCAGCTCTCTTTTCTTGGCACTTGTTCTGGTAGTTCTATTTTTAATATTTTGACCCTCCCAATTGTCTTCCACAGTAGCTGCACCAGCTTTCAATCCTACCAACAATGCATGCAGATTCCTTTTTTCTCTACGTTCTCACCAACACCTGTTGTTTCTTGTGTTGTTGATTTTAGCCGTTCTGATAGGTGTGAGGTGACATCTCATTGTAATTCTGATTTGCATTTCCCTGATGATGAGTGATGTTGAGCATCTTTTCATGTCTGTTGGCCATCTGAATGTCTTCTTTGGAAATATGTCTTTTCGTGTTTGCTGCCCATTTTTAATTGGATTATTTGTTTTTCATTATCAGTTAATTTTTTAAATGTTTTTTTAATGTTTTTATTTGTTTTTGAGAGAGACAAACAGAGTGTGAGCAAGAGGGCCAGAGAGAGAGAGGGAGGCACAGACTCTAAAGTAGGCTCCATGCTCAGAGCTGTCAGCACAGAGCCTTACATGGGGCTCAAACTTGTGAACCATGAGATCACGACCTTAGCCGAAGTCAGACGCTTAACGGACTGAGCCACCCAGGTGCCCCATCAGTGAATTATTTAACTAAATCTGAAGAGATGATAATCAGTCATGAATATTTGGAAAAGAATTTCTGACACAATTTATGAGAAATACATATGTTTAAGGAAATGTATGGAATAATTTTAAGAGCTTATATAATTTATTAAGTTAATAGTTTTTATTAGCTATTTTAATTATAAACATGATGTTTAAAAATTTTAAATGGGAGTGCCTGGATGTCTCAGTTGGTTAAGTGTCCAACTTTGGCTCAGGTCTTGGTCTCACGGTTTGTGAGTTCATACCCTGCATCAGGCTCTCTGCTGTCAGCATGGAGCCCACTTTGGATCTTCTGTCTCTCTCCCCTGCACCTCAAAAATAAATATACACATACAAAAATTAAAAATGACTTTTCAGCTGGTCAGTATAAAGGATGCCAAAGGTTGTATATATGACTTACCTTATTTAAAGTTTTCCATTATGTATTTCTTTCTCTTTCCCAATTGATTTCACAGTAGGAAATTAAATAGGTGTTTGGTTTTTTGGTTTTTTTTTTTTAATTTAATTTTTTATTTTTTAAAATATACATCCAAATTAGTTAGCATGTAGTGAAACAATGATTTCAGGAGTAGATTCCTTAATGCCCCTTACCCATTTAGCCCATCCGCCTCCCACAACCCCTCCAGTAACCCTCAGTTTGTTCTCCATATTTATGAGTCTCTTCTGTTTTGTCCCCCTCCCTGTTTTTATATTATTTTTGTGTCCCTTCCCTTAGGTTCATCTGTTTTGTCTCTTAAAGTCCTCATATGAGTGAAGTCATATGATTTTTGTCTTTCTCTGACTAATTTCACTTAGCATAATACCCTCCAGTTCCATCCACGTAGTTGCAAATGGCAAGATTTCTTTTGATTCTTTTTGATTGCTGAGTAATACTCCATTGTATACATACACCACATCTTTTTTATCCATTCATCCATCCATGGACATTTGGGCTCTTTCCATACTGTGGCTATCGTTGATAGTGCTGCTATAAACATTGGGGTGCATGTGTCCCTTCGAAAGAGCACACCTGTATCCCTTGGATAAATGCCTAGTAGTGCAATTGCTGGGTCGTAGGGTAGTTCTAGTTTTAGTTTTTTGAGGCACCTCCATACTGTTTTCCAGAGTGGCTGCACCAGCTTGCACTCCCAATAGGTGTTTGTTTTTAACTTAGAGAAATAACTGTTCTGGTTAAAATTAAACCGTTTCTGTTGGTCCTAATAAAGAAAGGTGCTTGGGTGGTTTCTACTAAAGTACACTAATTCACTGTCTAAATTTAAACTTATCAAGCATAATTCTTCAATTTATCATTAATCAAAAATTACTAGTCAAGCTTTTGCTTAAGAAAGATAAATGTGATCCCAGTAATTTTTGTGCTAGAAGCAAACTGCATCCTGTCCTTGTTTTCCTATCTGGGACTCAGTTCTGGTCTTCACCTCAGTGGAGTTAATGGAAAGGAAAGGAAAGTTTGAGATGCTCAGGCCTGCTGCACAATCACAGAACGTTAAGAGATAGAAGGAACTGTTATAGAGATCAGTTTAGAGATCAGTTTATGTGTTAATCATAAGACAGAATGAAAGTGAAGGAGGTGATAAGTGACTTGGCCAAGATTGCAGAGCAAGTTAAAAATTACACAGCAGGTGAGTCGCTTCAACAGATGAGACTCATTATTCCTGATTTCCAGGTGAAGATGCTTTCCACTGTACCCAGACCTTCAAAGATTAACCTTCATATCAAAATTTTTGCCTATTACGAAAATTGTATTTTAGTTAGTAGAGTGTGTGAGTTGAATCTATTATAGGAATGTTTTTGTGTGTATATATAATCAGAAGTAGTCTAATTCATGTTAGTATATTTGTCCATTAAAACATGTATAATTTTTTTTTTTTTAATTTATGTTGAGAGAAAGAGTGTGCCTGCACGAGTGGGGGGTGCAGAGAGGGGGGAGAGAAAGAATTCCAAGCAGGTTCCATGCTGTCAGCACAGAGCCTGATGTGGGGCTCAAACTCATGAATGATGAGATCATGACCTGAGCCAAAATCCTGAGTGGGACGCTTAACCAACTGAGCCACCCAGGTGCCCCCAAACTTGTATAATTTTAAAAATGGAAATATAATTAAGATAATCAGACATCTGTTTTTTATAAACATTAATTTCCTTGCAACTTTTGAATAGATAATTACATGTTTCCAAAGTGAAAAGTACAAAATTATATATTTAGGGAAATCTTACTGCTACCCCTGCCGCTGGCTAATGTCATGTTTGTATCCACTGCTGACCTGTATAGGTAACCAATTTTAGTAGTTTCTTTTTATCTTTTGGGTGTTTCTTTATGCAAATATATACCAAATAAAAATATTATCTATTTTTATTCTGTGCTCCAGTTTGCTTACACAAAAGGTAGGATATTGTGTATATTATCTTACCTTTTTAAAAATTTTCTATGATTAAAAACATTTTTTTAATGTTTATTTATTTTTGAGAGAGAGGGAGAGAGAGAGCACAAGGAGGGGAGGGGCAGAGAGAGAGAGAGAAGCACAGAATCTGAAGCAGGCTCTAGGCTCTGAGCTGTCAGTGCAGAGCCTGACACAGGGCTTGAACCTATGAACTGTGGGATCATGACCTGAGCCAAAGTCGGATGCTTAACCAACTGAGCCACTCAGGTGCCCCTTCCCTTTTTTGATCCTGCCTTAAAATTTTTTTTTTAGCTTAGAGATATTTCCATGTATATACACTTAGAGATCTTCCTTATTTAAAAAACAAAACAAAACAATTAAAGAGTGTTCTGTTGTGTAGCTGTTCCATAGTGTAACCAGCCTTGTTACATCATGGCTTGTTTGCATGCTGTAGCAATGAAAACAGTACTGCAGCGAGTAACTTTGTACATACGTGGGTGTATTGACAGAGGTGGTTTGGTTGCCAGAAGTAAGATTGCCTGGATCAGTGGATAAATGCATCAGTGGTAGGTAGATATGGTAGGATTCCCCTCTGTAGCATGGTAACATTCTGCATTCCCACCAGCAGTGCATGAAAGTACTAGTTTCTTCTCAGCTGTACCAACAGAGTGCGTTATCAATCTTTTGAATTTTCACCAGTCTCATAGATTTTCGAAAGCTGACATCTCAGTGTAGTGTTTAATTTGTATTCTCAGCAAGATGAGCATCCTTTTAAATATTTGAGGGCTTTTGATTCTCTGTGAACTGTGTATCCTCCATTCTTCTTTTAGGTTGTTCGTCTTTTTCTTCTCCATTTTTAACAGTTCTTTAAAGAGTAGGGAGATTAGTCCTTTGTCTCTGATATCAGTTATAAAAAGCCTTCTTTACTTGGTTATGGTGGCTTTTTGCCACAAGCAATTTTTTTGTTGCTGTTTTTATGAGGTTAAATTTTCCAGTCTTTTTTAAATGACTTTGGAAGTTTGAACCATCATTAGAAAGGTCTTTAGGGGTTCCTAGCTGGCTCAGCTGGTAGAGCATGCAACTCTTGATCTTGGGGTTGTGAGTTCAGGCCCCAGATTGGGTATGGAGCCTACCTAAAAACAATTTTTTTTTTCATCAAAAAAAAAAAAAACGAGGAAGGCCTTCCTTACTCCAAAGTTATTAAAGTATTCACCTTTTTTTTTTTTTTTTTTTACATATATTTACTTTGAGAGAGAGAGGTCGGCAGCGGGACAGAGAGAGAGAGAGAGGGAGAGAAAATGCTAAGCAGGCTCAGCTGTCAGCACAGAGCCCAACGCGGGGCTCTAACCCACAAACTGAGATCAGGACCTGAGCTGAAGTTGAACGCTTAACCCACTGAGCCACCCAGGGGCCACCACCAACCTTCTGCCTTTTACTATGGCCATTGAATATGTTCAAATGTTACTTAAAAAAAGATTTTTTTTTTAATGTTTATTTTTGAGAGCGAGAGAGACTGAACGCAAGCAGGGGAGGAGCAGAAAGAGAGGGAGAGAGAATCTGAAGCAGGCTCCAGGCTCCGAGCTGTCCGCACAGGAGCAGGATATGGGGCTTGAACTCACTAACTGTGAGATCATCACCTGAGCCCGAAGTCTGACACTTAACTAAGCCACCCACGTGCCCCCATGTTTTATTCTAGTATCTACACAATTACATTTTCTATATTTAAATCATGATTGCCACTTCTGTCTTACAATTGGTTTCTTGATTTATGGTGTTTTGAGCTTCACTTTTCATGTAATTTGGAATTGATGGGTTTTCTCTGCTCCTTCAACTCACTAAAGATGTAGTCTCTATGTGGGGTGTTTGTGTGTAGAGTATGTATTCATTCTCCTTTATGCTCTGTATGATTTTTAGAAGTGGGAAAATTTGGTTAATTGTGCTTCTTCCAAAAATGGACCCTTCTAGATTTTAATGTTTACCTATACAAAACATAGTAATTTGGTACTTTAGATTGGAGAAGGGGGCACCTGGGTTAAGTCGGTTAAGCGTCTGACTCTTGGTTTCTGCTTTGGGTTTGTGAGTTCAAGCTCCACATTGGGCTCGGTGCTGGCAGCATGGAGCCTGCCTGGGATTCTGTCTGTCCCTCTCTCTCTGCCTCTCTCTCTCTCTAAAAATGAATAAGTAAACTTAAAAAATAAATAAATAAATTGGAGAAGGAAAGCTGAAGCTTATGTAGGTAAAGTCCTAAAATCTTAAGTTGGAACATCACATTTGTTTTGCAGTAGTAAAGTTCTGTTAAAATGAGCACATTGGTTATCTTCTCAAGCTTTCAGGACAAAACAGTGTTTAGCATCTCTATGAAATCTTTGGATGCAGAAGGGTTGAGGGAGAGATCATTGTGCCCAACTTTATCACCTTTGTCCAGATTTCTAATGTTTTTTATGTTGTATTTAATTGAGTGGTTGCTGTGGACATTTTGTGTTTCAGGGGAAAACTATTTGAGATAAAGCTGGAGTTGAAAGGGTTGAAAGGTAATTATCGCTTGGGGTCAGGACTATAGAACTAGCGGAAAAACTCCTTTGTCTCAATAGTCCATTCCACTCGCTCTTCTCTTTCTTCAGGGCCTGTTAAAGTGCAGAGGGATGAGGGAAGATTTTGCTGTCCAGGATTATTTGCTATTGAATTTCATTGTAACCAGATCAATAACACTTTGTTACTTGGGCCATGGTGGAAATAGCTTTGTTACAGTGGCTATTGCATTGTGGTGTATTTCACACAAATGGTTTCTAATTGTCTATTGTGAAGGCAAGGAAACTGTTACTAGTGAGGAGAGAAGTAAAGTTAGATTTGTATCCTCCAAGCACTTAACCCAGAACCTGTGACATATCAGGTGAGCTGTGAAATTAATTGACTAAACCCAACTGGGAAATAGGCAGAGGAATTACAAAATGTGCATTGAAATTGTTTGGAACTAGTACCACATTAAGTACAGATACTTAACAGAATTTTCCAAACATGAGAAATAAAACTTCAAACGTAATTCATGTTTCATATAATATTGGATTGGATGATTTTAAACTCCCATATCTATCACTATATATTTTTGTCACTATGTATATTACTACTGTGTACCTACAGTGTTTATAACATTATTTTACTTAGACTTAAGTTTCTTATATGATACATAGTTACTAGCATTATTTATTATTGAAAGGTAGAAGTTGGAACTTTTTTCAGCCTTATTCCGATCGTATTAGGCCAACAGGAATTTTTAACTAATGGGTCGACTTTTTTTTCTTTTTCTGGTTGTTAAGAGGTACTTGCTAGTAGAAATTGAGTTTTTGTTACTCTGTATATTCTGTGGTTGTTAGCTAATTTTTCTCAGCTGGTGGCTCATTTACCACTATATATTTTTTAAATTTTTTTTAATGTTTATTTACTTGAGAGAGAGCACAAGCATGAGTGGGGGAGAGACACAGAGAGGGGGAGAGAATCCCAAGCAGGCTCCGTGCTGAGTGGAGCCCAGTGTGGGGCTTGATCCCATCATCTGTGAGATCATGACCTAAGCCGTCTACGGCCATACCACCCTGAACGCGCCCGATCTCGTCTGATCTCGGAAGCTAAGCAGGGTCGGGCCTGGTTAGTACTTGGATGGGAGATCATGACCTAAGCCAAAATCAAGAGTTGGATGCTCAAATGACTGAGCCAACCAGGTGCTCCTGATATATATTTAAAAAGAAAGTTTTTTAAATAATCTCTGTACCCAATGTGGGGCTTGAACTCATGACCCTGAGATTAAGAGTAGCATGCTCCATGGGGCACCTGGGTGGCTCAGTTGGTTAAGCATCTGACTTTGGCTCAGGTCATGATCTCACAGTTCGTGGGTTCGAGCCTCATGTTCGGCTCTGTGCTGACATCTCAGAGCCTGAAGCCTGCTTTGAATTCTGTGTCTCACTCTCTCTCTCTGCCCCTTCTTCCTCACGCTCTTTCAAAAATAAACATTTTTTTAAAGTTATTAAAAAAGAGTAGCATGCTCCACCAACTAAGTCAGCCAAATGTACCATTATAATGATAATAAAAATGATAGGTGTAAGTGCAAGTAACTTGAGAAGCTAGAGTATTTCTTTCTTTTTCTTTCTTTTTTTTTTTTTTATGTTTTGTTGAGAGAGAGAGAGACAGAGTGCGAGCAGGGAGAGGGCTAGAGAAAGAGGGAGACACAGAATACAGGTTCCAGGCTCTGAGCTGTCAGCACAAAGCCCGATGCGGGGCTTGAACTCACGAACTGTGAAATCATGACCTGAGCTGAAGTCAGATGCTTAACCGGACTGAACCACCCAGGCGCCCCGGTAGAGTCTTTTAATGTCCTATTTCCCCCTGGTTCAGAGACAGTGGTTAAAGCTAGCACAGAGCAAAAGAGTCTAAGAATTAGGACCTTAATTCATCTTAGTGGGATGGTTTCATTTGCAGGTGGCACAAAACAGAAGATTAGCAGTTGATTCTCTGTATTGCTGTTTGGGGGTATAATTTCAGTTTTTAGAAAGATTTTCATTTAGCCGTGGACTAATTTCGGGTTTTGTGGTCAGCAGCTGTGTTGCAGCGCATTAAATTGAAGGGCGATTGTTGCAATTTAGAATGCACCAGGACTCTTGTCATCCATTTGGTTTCAGGACTGTCTCTTGTCTCATGTGCCAGATTTGCAAGTGTGGGCCAATGCAGGAGTTTAAGATTGCCCTAACAAGATTAGTGACTTAGATGTTTCGGTTATTAGTTATGTTCTATATAACTAGAGTTTTGGCTGCCAGAATAGGTTGCTTACAATTAAAAATTAACTGGATGGTGGTGAAGTGGGTGGATCTGGTCAGACAAACGTGGATCAGGACTGGATTGTGCCTCCTCCTAGCTCTGTGTGACTTTGGGCAAGTTACTTGCTCTCTTTAACCCAGTTTTTTCATCTGTTAAATGAAGATAGTAATAGTGCCTTTGTCATAGTCCTGAAGATTAACCGTGTACCTGGTGCATATAGTAAGCACTCAAAGATTGTAGCTATTATTAATATAGCCTAATTGGTGTCTTGTTAAATACACTGTGCTTTATTGAGTCTGAGAATCCAATGATTGTAATTGACTGTACCAGTAAATTATATACTGATAAGAAATTATAACAATTAGATCGCCCATTGGATTTTATCTGGGATCTGCAGTTTGCCTTTGGGATTGATCACCTTGTCGTTTTGAATCCTGACAAATCCCTTGCTTCCCACCCTTTATACTCTCCTCTGGTTCTCAACCTCATCAAGTTCAAATCAGCCATCCTTTTTAGCTCCCATGGAATTGTTTTGTATCTGCTTCCTTACTAATCTCCCTTAAAATGTAAAAAGTACATTCTGTCAATTTTTTATTAAAAGAAATATGCTTTGGGGTCACCTGGCTGGCTCAGTTGGTGGACCACGCGACTTGATCTTGGGGTCCTGAGTTCAAGCCCAAGCTCAAGGCCTAGAGCTTACTTGAAAAAAAGAAAAAGTGGGGTGCCTGGGTGGCTCTGTCACTTATGTGTCCAACTTTTGATTTCAGTTCAGGTCATGATCTCACGGTTCAGGGGATTGAGCTCTGTGCTGACAGAGCGGAGCCTGCTTGGGATTCTCTCTTTTCCTCCCTCTTCCCAAGCTTGTGCACATGCTTGCCTTGCTTTGCCCTTCCCAAGCTTGTGCACATGCGCTCTCTTTCCCACTGTCTCTCAAATAAATAAACTTAAAAAGAAAAAAAGCATTTGGGGCACCTGGGTGGCCCAGTCAGTTAAGCATCTGACTCTTGCTCTTGGTTCAGGTCATGATCTGAGTTTGAGCCTCACATCAGGTTCTGTGCTGATAGCTCGGAGCCCGCTTGGGATTCTGGCTCTCTCTCTGCCCCTTCCCCGCTTGCACTCTCTCCTGCTCTCTCAAAATAAGTAAACTTAAATAAAAAGAAAAAAAAAAACACTTTGATGTGCTAGCATAACTGCTGTAGCTTCGTGTATACTGTAGTTCTGTGTGGCGTCAGATTTAGTACTTGTAAACACACACAAGACATTTATTACACTTTTTCTTAAGTGTTTATTTATTTTTTGAGAGAGGGAGAAACAGAGTATGAGCGAGGGAAGGGCAGGGAGAGAGGGAGACACAGAATCCGAAGCAGGCTTCAGGCTCTGAGCTGTCAGCACAGAGCCCAGTGCGGGGCTCAAACCCACGAACTGTGAGATCATGACCCGAGCTGAAGTCGGCCGCTTAACCAAATGAGCCACCCAGGCAGGCGTCCTTTGGTGTTGGGGATTTTTAATAAGCAAACAAAATTACACAAAATATGGGTGCCTGGGTGGCTCAGTTGGTTAAGCGTCCGGCTCTTGGTTTTGGCTCTGGTCATGATCTGGTGGTTTATGGGTTCAAGCCCCGTGTCAGGCTCCACAGCTGGCAGCGTGGAGCCTGCTTGGAATTCTCTCTCTCCCCCGCCCCCACCTCTGCCCCTTCCCTGCTCATGCTGTCTCTCTCAAAATAAACAAACTTAAAAAAAACCCACAAAATACTGTTGGTTACAGTAAACCAACTAAACTAGAGTAATGGCTGCTGGAGAAACAGCTACCAGAGTACTGGGAGGGACTCAGCTGGCCTTTGTTCAGAAGCTCCCGCTGAACACACATAAAAATCCTAGTCATCCACGTTTAAATGTCTGCCAGTCTAAATTTAGATAATTAAAAAATATATGTATTTCATTTGCAGGTGCTAATAATCTATCAAATCTTCTCTCTCCCAACCCCACTTTTTACCATATGCCTTATACACTCTCCTTTCAAATACCAGTTTGGTATTTAAGTTGTTCACCCCCATTTCCAGTAAGGATAAGAAAAAAATAGAGAAATGCAAAGTATATAGCTAGACAACTTACCCAAATATAAAATATTTCCAAATAGTTGAAATAAGAGGGGAAAACATTGGACTCCCTGCTGTCAGCCCAGAGCCCACTTCAGATCCTCTGTCCTCTTCTGTCTCTTTGCCCCTCCCCCATTCATGCGCCTGCTCTCTCTCAAAAATAAACATTTAAAAAAAAAGGTTTTTTTACATTTATTTTTGAGAGACAGGGCACTAGTGGGGGAGGGGCAGACACACACACACACACACACACACGCACACACACACACACATGCACACACACACACACACAGAGGCTCCAAACTCCGAGCTGTCGCCACAGAGCCCTACATGGGGCTCAAACTCACAAACTATGAGATCATGACCTGAGCCGAAGTCGGATGCTCAACTGACTGAGCCACCCAGCCACCCCGAAAATGAATTAACATTTTTAAAAATCCCTAGCATGAAAAAAAAAATAATGCTTTAACTCATATGTTAAAATATCTAAAAAAAATTCAACCTAGAATAGGTAAATAGGCAAGTTATATTATTGAAAATTATGGTAAAATACTCAGAAAAAAATTTACATCTTTTAAGTGCAGTTTGGTGGCATTCAGTGCATTCATAGCTGTGCAAGTATCGCCACCATCCATCTCCAGAACTTTTTTTTTTTAACATTTTATTTTAAGTAATCTCTACACCCAGCATGGGGCCCCATCTCACAACCCTGAGATCAAGAGTCACATGCTCCACTGACAGGACTGACTAGCCAGGCACCCCTACAGAACTTTTTCAGTCATCATCTCAAGCTGAAACTCTAACCATTAGACCATAATCCCCCATTCCCTACTTGTGCCAGTCCCTAGTAAACACTGTTGTGTTTTCTGTTGCTGTAATTTGATCACTCTAGTTACCTCATAAAGGTTAGTTATGTTGTGATAGAAATTAAGTGTTAAGAGATCAGCATGATCCCATGACCGTGTCCTATTCAGCAAGATACTTGAAGAAGCAGGCATGATACTGAAGAAGGGACTTGAGATGTGTTTGAAACAGTGGAACTAGGTGGAGTGGAGTTTGTATATTTTTATGGCTCCATCTTTAAATATTTAAATCGTTTGATTCTTTTGAATATATTTCTTGAAGCACATAAGTATAGTTTTATTTTTTCCAGTTACTTAGCCCCAATAAGTATAGTTTTATTTTTTCCAGTTATTTTTCCCTACCGATTTAAGAAACAGTTTACTTTAAAATTTCAAAGTGTTCCATCACTAGATACACTGTCAAAGAAGGGCAGTTTTCCCATGCAATTTCATATGACACTTGGTAAATTCAGAGATGATGGAAAAACTAAAAAGTATCACAAAAACTCATTATCAATAATCTAGTCTCTTGGGGAACCTGGGTGGCTCAGTCAGTTAAGCATCCAGCTCTTGATCTCAGCTCAGGTCTTGATCTCAAGGTCATGAGTTCAAGCCCTGTGTGAAGTCTACTTAAAAAAAAAAAAAAAAATCTAGGCTCTTTTTTTCTATGTAAGTAAGGTCTCTCAGAACAAAAAGAAATAAAAGGCATCCAAATTGGTAAGGAAGAAATAAAACTTTCCTAAAGACTCCACCAAAAACTACTAGCATTGATACATGAATTTGGTGAAGTCACAGGATACAAAACCATTGTACAGAAATCTGTATACACTAATAATGAAGCCGTGGAAAGAGAAATTAAGAAAACAACCCCATTTACAATTGCACCAAAAATAATAAAATACCTAGGATAGACTGAATGAAAGAGGTGAAAGACCCGGATCCTGAAAACTATAAAACTCTGATGAAAGAAATTGAAGATGACACAGAGAAATGGAAAGGCATTCCATGTTCACGGATTAGGAGAACAAATATTGTTAAAATGTCTATACCACCCAAAGCAATCTACAGATTTAATGCAATCCTTGTCGAAATACCAGTAGCAATTTTCATAAAACTAGAACAAATAATCCTCAAATCTGTGTGGAATGTTTACAAAAGACTCTGAATAACTAAAGCAGTCTTGAAAGAAAAAACTGGAGGTATCATGATTTCAGACTTCAAGTTATACTACAAATTGTAGTAATCAAAACAGTATAGTACTGGTACAAAGATGGACACACAGATCAGTGGAACAGAAAAGAAAACCCACAAATAAACTCATAAGTATGTGATCAATTAATCTTCAACAAAGGAGGAAAGACTATACAATGGGAAAAAGACAGTCTCTCCAACAAATGGTGTTGGGAAAACTGGACCACTTTCTTACACCACACACGAAAATAAACTCAAAATGGATTAAAGACCTGTTGTGAGACCTGAAGAGAGCATAAGCAGGAATTTCTTTGACATTGGCCATAGCAACATTTTTCTAAATGTGTCTCCTGAGACAAGGGAAATAAAAACAAAATAAACTGTTAGGACTACAGTTTATAAATAAAAAGCTTGGGCATACTGAAGGAAATAGTCAAGAAAACTAAAAAACAATCTAGGGAATGAGAGAAGATATTTGCAAATGATATACCCAAGAAAGGCATAGTATCCAAACTATATAAAGAACTGATATGTACAACTCAACAGCCAAAAAACAGGCAGAAGATATAAACAGACATTTCTCCAAAAGAGACGTACAGATGGCCAACACATGAAAAGATGCTCAACATCACTCATCGTCAGGGAAATGCAAATCAAAACTACAATGAGATATCACCTCATACCGTGTCAGAATGGCTAAAACCAACAACGCAAGAAACAAGTGTTGGCAAGGATGAGGAGTAAAAGGAACCCTCTTGCACTGTTGGTGGGAATGCAAACTGGGCAGCTACTGTGGAAAACCTTATGGCGGTTCCCTCAAGAAGTTAAAAATAGAACTACCTTGGGATCCCGTAATAGCACTACTAGGTATTATCCAAAGAAATACAAAAACACTCATTCAGAAGGATACAAGCATCCCTGTGTTTATTGCCGTATTATTTACAGTAGCCAAGTTATGGAAGCAGTCCAAGTGTCCATTGATAGATAAATGGATAAAGAAGATGTGGGGTGTGTGTGTGTGTGTGTGTGTGTGTGTGTGTGTGTATGCACATATTGCGATGGAATGTTATTCAGCTATAGAAAGATTGAAATCTTGTCATTCGCAACGACATGGAGTGAGCTAGAGAGTATAATGCTAAGTGAACTAAGTGAGTAGGAGAAAGACAAACACCATATTACATCATTCATGTGTAGAATTTAAGAAAGAAAAATTAAAGAAAAAAAAGAGACCAAGAAATAGAATCAACCACAGAGAACAAATTGATGGTGACCAGAGAGGAGGTGGAGGGGGGAATGAGTGAAATAGGTAATTGGGATTAAAGAAAAGAAATAAGCAAGGTCTCAATGTTTCCCTCCGTAGGAAGAACTAAAGAATAAGAAATTCTGTTTTAACCTTTTTAATTTTATGCTAAATTTATTTTACTTGAATGGCATGGTTAGCTCTTCGTTTTGTTGTACTAGTTAAGAGAATATTGGCAGAAGGAAATGAAGTCAGGGTGTAATAGGCCCATTCGAGGTACAGACTTGGGAAGCCCAGCAGGAATAAGCCTAGTGATTGGAGAAGGCAGAGACAAGGTGGTGGGTGGGGAGCCTTTTCAGCAGTGCTTACCATGTTTGTTTGTAGGACTTTCTAGGAAATCTTTTTGAGCTGTATTTGTGTGAACAGCCTAAATTAGTGCCCACCACAAAGGCAAAATCAAATTCCATAAATCTATTATTTTTTTTACATTAGGTATATTTTGCAGTTTTAACATTTTTCAACTCCTAAAGCACTTGTAGAAAGGGTGAAGGGCAAATAAATACTCTCGTGGTATGGTATTTCTTATTTTCTGCTTGAGAGACATGTTCGTTTCCCCTCCTTTCCTTTTAATCTTCCTGTTTCCTTGACACACCTGCTTCTGAACCCCATCTCATCTCTCCCTGCTGTGACAGTTCACTAGCACTTCACGGTACCTAAGCCTCTTTCAACTCTCATTTTCCACCAACTGTCGGTTTCAAAATAAGGTGGCTTTGTTTGGGAGGGAAAGGGTAGAATCCTTTCTGAATGTCTCCTTTTCCTTTGAAGCAGGAGCACTTCAGAGACAATTGAACTGCTTTTAGGTTTTTCTTACCTCCCAGCTTTTGCTTCTGATAGATCCTGCCGTGAACACAGTTCTGTTGATGACATCGATTTGTTGCTATGGAAATAGTGGTAATGTCACCGATTCAGCCCAGTGACTTGACTTCAGGTTCAGGCAGGAGAAATGGGCAAGGCCTTAGGGGAGAACCTCATTAAAACTGAAAGCTATCAATTATAAACAGGTGAAAGGTGAATGGAGCCAACCTTTCATATAATGAAAACAAAAGTGAACCCCTAGCAAATTGACTGCATGCAGTTGAATGCAACAGCATGAATTCTGACCCATGAGAGTCTTTAACGAAATAAAAAAATTACACTTTCTTGGAGTATTTCTTCTGCTTAAGTTTAAATCTTTAAAGCTGGATTATTTGCACTAAAGTTGTCTTTTTTTGGGTTCCCAGGACACGGGCAGCAGCAGGTAGTTCCTTCTCCGGCCTCAGCAGCCAACCCGCCAGCCAGCAAGCCCCAGCAACAGAATGGGAGCTCAGGGATGGGTAAGCTACTACTGTGTGAGGACACGTGCCGATTATATGTATCAGGCTTCTGAGTAGTGTTTAGAAATTTAACCTGGGACTAAAGGGAGTTTTCAAAATGTCATTCATGCTAGTTGCTTCTTGCAAAGGATAGTTCCAATTCCTACAGTAAAGTATGTGATTGAAAAAATGATTAAAGATAGCCTTTTAAAGATACTTCATATGCCTGTTTTAATCAGAATGATACACTGTTCTCTGTTAATAGTTTATCTGGTGGTTTCTCACATCTTACGTTTTGCACTCTCTTGACTTGTGAATTTACATATCTTTTAAATTTGCACCTTTTAACTGTTTGGAATCCCCTTAACTGAATTTCGCTTGTCTCTCTCCAAGTTTCCCATTTGGGGCCCTCACGGGTATTTATCTTAATGTGAAGACGGTATCATTTATACCGGTCATAGGTTCTGCTTCTCAGTCTCATGGATGAGAAATCATTTCTTTCTTTAACTCTCTGCAGTAGGTCCTGAGAGGCTATAATGGAATCATTTTGTTTACTTTCTGGCCTTCACTTTAGGAACTACTATTGAGAATGATGATGTGTGGAATTTGGTTGGATTTATTTTTAGAGGTCCTTTTTTTCTGTCACAGTGTCTCATACACCCCCTCCTTTCTTCCTCTCAACTATTAATTGCTAATTTTAAATGCTGAGATTTTAAGAAAAACAAGGTTAAGGCATCACTAAGGTGGCTGTGAAACTTTCAGGACATGGGACTTCATTGTTCTTTGATGTTTGTATCTATCTTGCAATATCTGTCAGTCTACCTTCCATCTAGCTCCCCTGTATACGTGTATCTATTTATACACAACTCTCAAATTATGTTCTGTTGAAGGAGGTAGTGGCATAGATATACTAACATGGTAAATAATGTAAAAGTCACTTCCTTAAGCCTGAAATGCAAATCGTATATTGTTCCTTTCCTTCTTCTCACAGATTTATTTTCCCAGTTGTCTGTCTTTGGCTTATATTAACATTTATTTTTAAAAGTCAGTTAATGCTTTTTAAACACACATCAACTGGGTGGTGAAAGAAAAAAAGACTGGGTGTGTATTGAGGGGAAGCATGTTTTGTATAACTATCTTCTTGATGATATTACGTATGCATATACACATGTATTCTGCGAAGTTCACTTGCTTCCTTGCATAGTCTTGATGCAATTATTACTGTTGTATGTGTAGTTCTCTCTTGACTCCTCAGTTAGAATAGGAAATTGTTAAGATCTAGGACAGTCTGTATGGTTTTTATTAAATGCTGCAAATACTGGGGCACCTGAGTCAGTTGTGACTGGGGCTCAGTCAGTTGTGTCTGTCTCTTAATTTTGGCTCAGGTCATGATCCCAGCGTTGTGGGAAGGAGCCCTTCATCGGATTCCAGGCTGAGCGTGCAGCCTGCTTAAGGTTATTTCTCTTCCCACTCCCTGGCTCATGCACATGCTCTCTCTAAAATTAAAAAAAAAATTTTTTTGTAATGCTACAAATACCTAGAATAATGTCTTACAGGTTGTACAAACTCAGTAAATAAATGCTGAATAATGGTAGGTTTACATCTCTAGCAAAATTCCATTCTAAAGAAATGTTTTGATAGAGAAGATTTGAAGTAATTGGACTAAATTACATTTTCTGAATTTGGAGGTTGAAACTTTATAGAAACTGTGCATATAAAGGAATTCCAGTGTTTATAAGCTTTAATTACCTGTTTTTTTCCAAGTGCACAGTAGCTGCTTAGGCTTGGGTAAAGAGGCAGAAGGGATCTTGGTTCCCAGCCACCTGGTTGTCTTGAACCAAAAACTGATTGTTGCCCTTTGCCCCCAACTAAACCCAGTCGCATAGACTTCAGTGTAGACCTTTCAGTCCTATAGACCAGTTGAGAACAGTGCGTTTTCTGAAGATGTTTTGAGGTAAAATATTTGTGATAGGTATTGGTGTCCTTCACCTCAGATGGTTCATCTACTGTGTCCTTCACCTCCTAACCTTTTCTTCTGCTTTTTTTTCTTAATGTTTATTTTTGAGAGAGAGACCGAGCAGAGGTGGGGCGGAAAGAGAGACACACACACGGAATCCAAAGCAACCCCAGGCTGAGCTCTCAGCACAGAGCCCGATGCGGGGCTCAGACTCATGAATGGTGAGATCATGATCTGAGCTGAAGTCGGACACTTAACTGAGTCACCCAGGCGCCCCGCTTCTGTTTTTTTTTTTTCTTATACATGCAGTGACTTGCCATTGGTTTGACCAGTGAAGGATGTTGGTTGATTTTCTTTCTCTGACCCATTATGTCTCCCGTTGATACAAGAAGATAGTTTAAGAAGGATGAGTCTCAGCTCAGTCAGTTGAGCATCCAACTCTTGATTTCGATTCTTGATCTTACAGTTTGTGGGTTTGAGCCCTGTGTCGGGCTCTGCATTGGCAGTGTGGAGCCTTCTTGGGATTGTCTCCCTCCCTCCTTCCCCCCCCCCCCCTTTCTCCCAAAATAAATTTTTTAAAAAAGTTAAAAAGGACAGGCCTCTGAAAGAGCAGTGTCTGGACTCACTACTATTATCATCTTGACCTCAGTCATAGCTTAAGTCAGCAAATAAAGTAGTAAGCTTCTGTGTGCCCAGCCTTCATTCTCCATCTCTTTTCTAGCTGCCTGTTTTGGTCTCTGATGTCCATATCTCTTGATTGATAAAAAGGAAAAACTCGTTGCCTCTCATTTTGTATGATTTCATGAGCAACACCTCAGTAATTGAGAGTTATTACAAAACTTACATAAAATTTATGTAGACCAATGATTGCCCTTCTTTGTGTTTGTTTTTAAAGGTTCCACTGCATCTAAGACTTATGGTGCCTCAAAGATATTTGGAAAAGCTGGAGCTACCAACCTAGCAAACACAGGTTCTGGAGGAACACAGGTCAAAGTGGTACCCATCGCCAGCCTCACCCCTTACCAATCCAAGTGAGTTTTTCCATAGAGTACGTTCAGAATGTACTTACAGTATGATGCTAGGGGTTATTATGGGCTCTTGCATTATGTATATGCGAACTTCAGGGCTATCATACATAAAGTAAGTTTCATCTCTTTTTTTCCCTCCAGAGGGGGAAGAGGGTACAAATTGTGGCAACCATTAACTCTCTTATCATAAAAGAATGGCAAGAATGGGGCTCCTGGGTGGCTTAGTCGGTTAAGCGTCCGGCTTCAGCTCAGGTCATGATCTCACGCTCTGTGAGTTCAAGCCCCACATTGGGCTCTGTGCTGACAGCTCAGAGTCTGGAGCCTGCTTCAGATTCTGTATCTCCTTCTCTGTCTCTGCCTCTCCCCGGCTTACTCTTTCTCAAAAATAAATAAATGTTTAAAAAAAAAAAAAAAGGCAAGAAAAGCAATCTACTGTAGATTATGGAGTTTCATTAATTTTGAAAGAATTTGATTTGAAAAATATTTAATGCCTTAAATCCATTTATCATCAGGAGTAAAAAATTAATATTTGTTGTAATTCAGAAGACATTTCATCTTCTCATCATATAAATAAGTGACTTTTAGTCTAAAAATTGTTAGTATGATTTAGGTGACTAAAAAAATCTGTACTATTAGTATAACTGCATTACTATACCCTGAATGGATATTTCTTTTTTTTTTTTAATGTGTATTTATTTTTGAAGGAGAGAGAGAGAGAGAGAGAGAGGGAGAGAGACAGCTCATGAGTGGGGGAGGGGCAGAGAGAGAGGGAGACACAGAATCCAAAGTGGGCTCCAGGCTCTGAACTGTCAGCACAGAGCCCGACACAGGGCTCGAACTCACGAACCATGAGATCATGACCTGAGTCAAAGTCAGACGCTTAACCAACTCAGCCACTCAGGCACCCCTGGATATTTCTTATAATTCTTTTCCATTTGATTTTAGCAGTTGAGAATGAGTGAATTCTCTTTTCAGAGTTCTTTCAGCTATGTTTTTATTCATTCTTCAACTCTTTGCAGTGTAGGGGTAAGGAGTAAGGTAACTAATGTGCCCAACACGTGCCAACCAGGATAGGCACCAAGACTGGATATTGATTGAATCTTGTGCCTCCTTTTTTTAGTGGCCTCTGTCTGAGGTCATAGTACTTTGGTGTGTTTTCCTTTGGTAGCTCACCAATACCGTGTTCCATAATTTTGTATTTATATTCAGTGTGTGTTAGAATGGAGACAGAAGTTTGACACCAGTTTTATCAGTTCCCATAATTGAAAATAGTGGCAAAATATAATTGCTGGTATTACTGCATTTTCTAGCTTAGAACCTTTCATTAAGGGGATACCGTTGCCTTGGTGATGCTTTTTGGAGAAGGGAGAGGGTTTATAAATTTACTAATTTGACAGGAGAATGAGTTAGTGTTAAATCATCTCGTATGTTTTACTACTTGCTTATTCTATAAACTGTCAAACCTGTATGTCCTCTTGGGGTTTTAATTAGCTGGATTAAAATACAGCTTATATTGAAAAATGGAATATGCATAAGATAAAGACTATAGGAAGATAATAGGGCACCCTTTTAGACATTTCCCACGTAAGACTGAGCACTAACATAATCTGTTTGGTTTCTAGGTGGACTATCTGTGCTCGAGTTACCAACAAAAGTCAGATCCGTACCTGGAGTAATTCCCGGGGGGAAGGGAAGCTCTTCTCCCTAGAACTAGTTGATGAAAGTGTGAGTATTTGTCAAGTGGGGAAATAGGAGGAGCCTAAGAAACAGAGGGCTCATCTCTGTGCAGGCCTATGAGATGAGGAACAGTAGTAGGCCAAAAATAAACATGATTGTTATTGTGGTTTTTCCTGTCTGTATTCTTTTGATGGCTCTCTGTGTGCAAAGGGTTAAAGGTCTTAAATAAAATCCTTCGTTTTATTTTACTTTATTGAAAAGCAATTTTTTTAAATTATTGTTTTTAGATAGGCTTCACACCCAACAGGGGCCTGGAATTCATGACCCTGAGATCAAGAGTCACATGCTCGGGGAACCCAGCTGACTCATTTGATGGAGCATGTGACTCTTGATCTCGGTGTAGTGAGTTTGAGCCCCACGTTGGGTGTAGAGATGAGATTACTTAAAAAAAAAAAAGAAAAAAAAAAGCCACGCGCTGTACCAACTGAACCAACCAGGCACTTCTAAAATCCTTGATTTTAAATGAAAGCATTTGTAGAAATTTATTTGTTTGTTTGTTTGGGGGCGGAGGCAGGTGAGCAAGGGGCAGAGAGAGAGAGAAGCGGGGCTCATGCTCAACCAATGTTGGACTTGAACTCACGAACCGTGAGAACATGACCTGAGCTGAAGTCAGATGCTTAACAACTGAGCCACCCAGGGTGCCCAATAATTAGTTTTTTAAATGTATAAGCAGCCTCATGAGCAGTAGAAAGCAGAGACACTCTGTCTGACTTGTTAGCAGGCTAAGTTGAAGCCCTGAGAGGTGATGTCTGGTTATGAGCAAAGTGTTGCTTTGGGCCACAGCAGAAGGCATATAACAGCCACCTTGAAAAGTGAGTGGTTGGGGCGCCTGGGTGGCTCAGTCGGTTAAGTGGCCAACTTCGGCTCAGGTCATGATCTCGTGGTCTGGGAGTTCGAGCCCCGCGTCAGGCTCTGTGCTGACTGCTCAGAGCCTGGAGCCTGTTTGGGATCCTGTGTCTCCCTCTCTCTCTGACCCTCCTCCGTTCATGCTTGCTCGCTCTCTGTCTCAAAAATAAATGTTAAAAAAAATTTTTTTTTAAAAGAAAAGTGAGTGGTTTTGTGGGAGATGGATTCTGGCTGTGCAAACTCTATACTTAAACAAAACCAAAGCATGATGAAGAGACAAAACATCCAAGTTGTGGAATCTCTCGACAGTCTCGTTAGCTGTTTGTTAGTTTTATTTATAATTCCTAGTATGTACTTCACACATTGTTTTCAAGCTGCTGCCTACATCCTATTTTTTTTTTTTTTTTTTTTTTTTTTTTTTAATATATGAAATTTACTGTCAAATTGGTTTCCATACAACACCCAGTGCTCATCCCAAAAGGTGCCCTCCTCAATACCCATCACCCACCCTGTCCTCCCTCCCACCCTGCCCTCCCTCCCACCCCCCATCAACCCTCAGTTTGTTCTCAGTTTTTTAACAGTCTCTAATGCTTTGGCTCTCTCCCACTCTAACCTCTTTTTTTTTTTTTTTTTTTTTTTTCCTTCCCCTCCCCCATGGGTTTCTGTTATGTTTCTCAGGATCCACATAAGAGTGAAACCATATGGTATCTGTCTTTCTCTGTATGGCTTATTTCACTTAGCATCACACTCTCCAGTTCCATCCATGTTGCTACAAAAGGCCATATTTCATTTTTTCTCATTGCCACGTAGTATTCCATTGTGTATATAAACCACAGTTTCTTTATCCATTCATCAGTTGATGGACATTTAGGCTCTTTCCATAATTTGCTGCCTACATCCTATTGGTTCAAACTTCTGCAAGGGCGGGGGAAAATTGGTGGTTTGTTTTGGGTTTTTAGTTTTTGGAAGATGGAGTGATATCCCAAATGTATTGACTGTGTGATGGCAGAATCAGTATCAGAACCTAATTTTTTACCAAATTATTGGTGTGATCTGTCAGTTGGCAAAAATTTGAGCCTTTTTTAAGTTTCTTATCCATCTATAGTTTGTTTTTGTTTTTTAAGTGAAGATTTTATTTTTAAGTAATCTCTACACCCAGCGTGGGGCTTAAACTCACAACCCCGAGATCAAAAGTCACGTGCTCCACCAACGAGCCAGCTGGGTGTCCCCATCTATAGTACTTTGACTGACAGAAAAGTAAAGTGAAAATCAAATCACAAGCAACTTGAAAACGTGACTTATTGTAACATTTTGACAGTGACTCCCGAATATATCCCTCGCTTGACGCCAACGTGAGGGCAGCTGGTGATTCATTTGGCTCATCACGCTTCCTTGTGGGCTTCATTCGTGTCAGTGTTCAAAATTTGTTTTTATTTCTGTTGTCAGAATATTAAAATCACTAGGTTCATCGTGGGTTTTTTTGTTTTGCCTTGTTTTTAGGGTTCTAATTTGAGGTTCATAAAGCACCGTAACAGGATCAGCTAGTTAAACCCAAGTTGTTGGCTGGGGTTAATAGCTTGAATGTGTGACCACAAAATACGTGTTTCTGGGGCATCTGTAGACCTCTCACACATCCCATTTGTGCTTGTGTTACTGCTTAAAGATGTCATTTTGACACCACGGTGTCCTGCTTTTCAGTGGTAAAACCTGATGGACGCAATTCTAACCGGTTCTTGCTTGTTTCTGCAGGGTGAAATCAGAGCTACTGCTTTCAACGAGCAAGTGGACAAGTTTTTTCCCCTTATTGACATGAACAAGGTATGGTGGTGTCGCGTTGAGAACTGAAACAGTTGAGCGGTAT
Organism: Panthera leo; assembly: GCF_018350215.1. Classification (NCBI taxonomy): domain Eukaryota; kingdom Metazoa; phylum Chordata; class Mammalia; order Carnivora; family Felidae; genus Panthera; species Panthera leo. The sequence goes on along the minus strand of NC_056692.1, from coordinate 14,821,503 downwards.
GGGGGACTCTCGTCCTTCGGAGAACGGCGTAGTGGTGAGGAATTTGTGGTTTAATCTGATAGACTACCCACGTTCCACACCTGGCCTCTTTTGCAGGTCTATTACATCTCTAAAGGCACCCTGAAGATTGCTAACAAACAGTTCACAGCTGTTAAAAATGACTATGAGATGACCTTCAATAATGAGACTTCCGTCGTGCCCTGTGAAGATGGTCATCACTTACCAACAGTTCAGTTTGATTTCACAGCGATTGGTGACCTGGAGAATAAGTCTAAAGATTCTCTGATAGGTAAGCCTGCAAATGAGAGCAAAGAGAGTTGGGATTATTAGTTTTTGTTTGCAACATGTAAGGGAAATGTAAGGCTTAAGTGCTCGCCATTCAACCTTGGATCATGCTGTAATGGGAGCTTTGACCGTTTTTTGCTAACACATTGTGCCTGTATTTTAGACGTAATTGGGATCTGCAAGAGCTATGAAGATGCCACCAAAATCACAGTGAAGTCTAACAACAGAGAAGTTTCGAAGAGAGACATCTATTTGATGGACATGTCGGGGAAAGTGGTGACCACTACTCTGTGGGGAGAAGATGTGAGCATTTGTACTGAGCAGTCAGAGCGTGTGCAGAAGGCAGAGATGTAAAGAGCTGGGTGGCTGTCTTGTCTTAAGAGTTGTGGGTTATGCTAAGCGAAATTAGAGAAAGAGAAATATCATATGATTTCACTCATATGGGGATTTTAAGAGACAAAACAGATGAACATAAGGGAAAGGAAACAAAAATAATATAAAAACAGGGAGGGGGACAAAACAGAAGAGACTCTTAAATATGGAAAACAGAGGGTTACTGGAGGGGTTGTGGGAGGGGGGATGGGCTAAATGGGGAAGGGGCACTAAGGAATCTACTCCTGAAATCATTGTTGCACCATATGCTAACTAATTTGGATGTAAATTAAAAAAAAAAAAAAGAGTTGTGGGGCCTTGGCCATGTAGGCCCTTCCTAATGAAGGATTGAGCTGTCTAGGGAATATTTGAAATTCTTTATTCGATTTACTTTTGTGAGGTATGCTATGATTTAAGTTTTATACAGAGAGGTGATCTTTCTTCTAACCCTAGGTTAGTTTTAATGTATCTTTGAACAGATTCCTGTGAGTGAGGTTAACTTGGATAGACTCCATGTACTATTTTATTGCATTTATTCTACTATTGACTGTGTTCCTTGTTTTCTATAAACATGTTCTGTGTGTTCTTCCTGACAGTGACACCTGTTCACTGTATTTGATTGGTGTTTTTGTTGTTACCCAGGCTGATAGATTTGATGGTTCTAGACAACCTGTGATGGCTATCAAAGGAGCCAGAGTTTCTGATTTTGGTGGACGGAGCCTCTCTGTACTGTCTTCAAGCACGGTCATTGTGAATCCTGACATCCCGGAGGCCTATAAGCTTCGTGGATGGTAGGTATTTTGGGGCTAAACCAAGGGGTCATTTGAGCCCGGCCTTTGAGAAGAAGTGGCTCTTTTGGTTCTTATGATCAGTATGTGAGCTGTCTGCAGAACAGAGGGCTTTGTTACCGAATGGAGCAGTTCCTCTATTTCTCGGAGGCATTATGCCTTCTGAGAGGATGGCTTTAAAGCCCTTAAACTGACAAGCCTGTAATCCCATGACAAACCCAGAGATTCCGGAGGAGGCAGTTAGCATGGACGTGCCGCATGCTGACCTCTATCCTGCCAAAGTAGGGTGGGGCCAGGCTGTTCCAGCCGGGACCCGAGGGACCGTAAGCTAAAGCCAGCTTTCTTGCCTAGGTTTAAAGCTGTGGGCTTCTGTGGTGTGGGCAAAGAGTGTACTTCCCCGTTCTGTCCAGTTGTTGGTGCTGAGCACATCTTCCGGTGTGTTCACTGGACTCTGATAAAGTGCAGTGGAAACAGTGGGCTCTTGTTGGCACTGCCTTGTTATTCCCAGGCACTCGGATGAGAGCCTGTTAAGATTGCACTCTATCTGGCTTTTTAGGGTGTTAAAACTCTGCCTTTAAAGAGCACTTCAAACTGAAACATAGTGTGCAAGAATTGATGTGGTCAGGGAAAAACACTTTAGCTTGAGCTTAAATAATTTGTGTAGCTGTAGTCCCAGGGGATTGTATTGGTTTCCACCTATGTCTTAGGGTTTTAGTGATTAAACAATTCGCTCCTGTGACATACTTCTCACTTTTATTTTGAGTGTAATGTGAACCAGTAGTAGCACTAGTGTTTGAGTAGTTTCATGAAACATCTACTAGAGTGTTCGTGACACTTAAGCCAGCCTCCTGAGTATGGTCCACACGTATCTGTATTTAGCTATTCTGGTAGCTGGCATTGCATTATAAGGCAGGTCCCGCTCATAGTCTGACCAGAAATAACCACAGCTGTGGTCTGTCCTTCTCGCTTGATTTTCTTTCAGGCTCTAGAGCTTGACCCCAGGTTAATGGCATGCCCACATTAAGGTCTTCATATTTTACTTGTCACTAACAGTGATCCTGGTCAACATAAAAAGACACGGCTGTCTGCAGAATAAAATAACCTGCCGTTGATCAAAGAGAAGTTCACTGCACACACCCCACCTAGGCATGGGTTGGAGATGTTTGATCTTGGTTGTAACAATGTGGAGGGGTTTTTGTTGTTTTCTTTTCTTTTTTCCAATGTGGAATTTTTTTATTGTAAGAAGGGCTGCTTCAGTCTTTGCTCTGCTGATTCCTGATGAGCTATCTTTGGTGGCAAATGTCTCCTTGGAGTTTTTGAAACCGTTAACTGGTGTAGATAGTGGTGAAATGGATTTATGGACCTTGCTGTGCTTCTGTGACGGATTTAGCCGCTTCCCTGACAGAATGTGAAGGCAGTTGTCTGCAGCTTAGGGCGGCACCCATTCTGTGACATGGTCCCTTTTTAAGGAGCCTGCTCTCTCTGTGGTTAGCTTTCACTTATCCTCCTTTTAGATGACATTGGCATGTTTTTAATCTCAGACTGACTCCTCCCTCCCTCAAGTATGTTTCTGAGCCGTTTTCCTTCATGTCAGCTGATATGTGTTCAGGAAATATAATCAGTTTTAATCATAATGCAACACAAATTAATGTTAATTTTAATATTGGCATAGGTAGAACCTCACTAAGATAAATCTACAAGAAAATAGATAATATCTTAAATTACTTCGGGTTACGTAATCTTTAGATTCTCTATCAGGCTTATAAGATCTTTTACCATGAAATTTTTTTTTTCCCACAAAAAACGTGACAGTCAATATGCTGACTGTCACTTTCTATACTGATACAGTTCAGTGATGATAAAAATGTGGCTACTTGCTGAGAATGAGCATCAGTAGCCTAAAGAACTGTGTATAACAGATGCTAATTTAAGAAAAAGTTCTGTGATATTCTGGCACTGTCTTTCTTGACCACTGGGGGGCATCAGAGCAATTGAGATGAAAAGAGGTCATTCACTTCCTGCAGTTGGCTTAAGATACAAGGAGGAACATAATCATTTCAGCCCATGTGACCACGACCTATGAATGTAGGACAGGTGGGGGGGGCTAGTGAATAGCCTCTGATGTCTAGAAACAAGTAGCATATTCAATAAGTATAATAAAGTACCTGTTGTTCTTTGTTTATTTTTCAGGTTTGACTCTGAAGGACAAGCCTTAGATGGTGTTTCCATCTCTGATCTAAAGAGTGGAGGAACAGGAGGTAGCAACACCAACTGGAAAACTCTATATGAGGCTAAATCAGAGAACCTAGGCCATGGTGACAAGGTAGCCCACATTCCTAACTTTCTTCACAAAAGCATATAGAGTGTGCGGAAGGATGAGTTTTCCAACCTGATTTCTGGTACCACCTGTCAGACATTCATTCAGAGCTGTGATTCTTACCTGGAGGTCTGACCAGAGCATGGCGTGACAGTTGAGAATCACCAGAGTGAGGGAGTCGTGCTTACTAATAGGCTATGTCATATCCCTCAGGTATCCTGCGGCAGAAAAACATTAGAAACTCTGACTTAGAAAAAAAAAAAAAAAAAAGAAACTCTGACTTAGAGAGTTAATTCTTAGAGGGATCCTGATGAAGTGGTAATAACTTCGGGTCTATGTTTGTGTTTGCTGATTGTGCCTACAAGTTGAAGTGCCCACACACCAAGAAGGTGGGTTTTGAGGTTATAGCTAACACTGAGCACTAGTCAGGCTCAGGGTCAGACATCAGGCAGTTCACACGTGCCCTCACTGGCTGTACAGTATTAAACTCTCACGGGCTGAGATTTTGCCACTGTTCTCTGATGGGAATCGGCTCTGGTATTTGATTTTAGTTGCAGCTTCCTTTCAATGTTTGTATGTAATGACTCTCTTCCTGTCTTGATCTAAACCTGTATTCTGCCAGCAGTTCATTATTTAAGTCATTTATTTCTCCTTTATGCTCCCCAAAAGAGCAATTCCTACTTTTATTGTTTTCATATTATATAATACAGTTTTTATTCCTTTCCCCCTTGTTTCGCTATACTCCCTTATCCCTCATTGTCGTCAACGGCATCTGATGATGCTGTCATATGGCATCTTGAGACTTAAACATGAGACAGATAGGTATTGTCTTGTCATAGGAACAGCCACTCTTCAGGTTCTCTTTTCCCAATTTTCTTCTTAGATCTACAGGTAGACTGTGTGTAATAAATCAGGCCTGTGGGCACCTGGCTGGCTCAGTCAGAAGAGCAGGTGACTCTTGATCTTGGGTCCTACATTGGGTGTAGAGATTACTTTAAAAAAAAAGAAAGAAAGAAAAAGAAATCAGGGACGCTTGGGTGGCTCGGTCAGTTAAGCATCTGATTCTTGATATCAGCTCAGGTCATGATCTTATGGTTGTGGGATTGAGCCCACGTTGGGCTCTGCGCTCATAGCACATAACCTGCTTGGGATTCTCTCTCTCTCCTTCCCTCTCTGCCCCTCCCTCTCTCTCTGCCTCTCTCTCTGTCTGTCTCTCCCTCCCTCTGTCTGTCCCTCCCTCCCTCACAGTAAGTAAGCATTAAAAAGAAGAAGAGGAAGAAGAAAAGAAAAATCATGCCTGGAGAGTACCCATTTGTACCTAAACTTTATTTTTTTAATTTTTTTTTAATGTTTATTTTTGAGAGAGAGAGAGTGCGAGCAGGGGAGGGACAGAGAGAGAGGGAGACACAGAATCCAAAGCAGGCTCCAGGCTCCAGGCTCTGAGCTGTCAGCACAGAGCCCGATGCGAGGCTCGAACCCACGAACCATGAGATCGTGACCTGAGCCAAAGTTAGACACTTAACTGACTGAGCCACCCAGGCTCCCCTGTACCTGTACTTTAAAGTCATGAATTGGGGCGCCTGGGTGGCTCAGTCAGTTAAGCGTCCGACTTCGGCTCAGGTCATGATCTCGCGGTCCGTGAGTTCAAGCCCCGCGTCGGGCTCTGTGCTGACTGCTCAGAGCCTGGAGCCTGTTTCAGATTCTGTGTCTCCCTCTCTCTGACCCTCCCCCGTTCATGCTCTGTCTCTCTCTGTCTCAAAAATAAATAAACGTTAAAAAAAAAAAATTTTTTTAAATAAATAAATAAAGTCATGAATTGAATCTGGACCTTACCTAAAAATACAGAAAATTCTATAGGCATTCTCCTAGGAGACTTATTTTCTCTAGAGCCTTCTAGATAGAGGGCTCAACAAATCTCTTTAAATACCCATATTATTGGGTTTTGCCTTCTTTGTTCTAAGACATTGGGAAGCCCCAGAGATTGCTGACCTGGCTCCAAATTCAGAGTACACCCTGAGGAAACTGCTCACCCCTCAAAATTACTTACCCTGTATCCTTTCTGTGAGAGTTAAAAAGCAAAACCAGTAACAACAACATAAAAGTCCAAGCACATGACTTAGTCCTTTGCTACATTTACTTATCAGTGATTTCTCCACCCGGATGGCTTAGACCAGGGGTTGACACACAGCCGCATGTGCTCATTTGCATATTGTGTGTGGATGCTTCTGTGCCACAGCAGCAGAGTTGAGTAGCTGCAACAGGGACTCTGACCAAAAGGCTCGTAAAGCCTAAAGTATTTCCCGTCTGGCTTTCTACAGAAAACGTTTGCCACTGTGACCTAGACAAAGATGAAGGTGACTCCAGGCCCCAGAAACCACTACTATCGTTCTTAATGTGGGAGGATGGTTGAACATCGCTGCACTAGATTTTCCTGCCTTGCGCTGTATTTCCTAGATGTTAACCTTTGGAGGGTCAGAGGAACGGGAGATACAAATCTGTGTCTCCTGACGTCTTTATTTTTCATATAGTCTTTTTCTGTTTTTAATTAATTTAGTCTACTTTAGGATTCACTTTTCTCATTAAGGAATAATGTGCTTTATTATTATTATTATTATTATTATTATTATTATTATTATTTTCATGTCTAATTTTGAGAGAGAGAGTGCGAGCTGGGGAGGGCAGAGAGAGAGGGAGACACAAAATCCAAAGCAGGCCCAGGCTCTGAGCTGTCAGCACAGAGCCTGACTGCGGGGCTCAAACTCACAAACCTGGAGATTTTGACGCAATCCGAAGTCGGACTGAGCCTAGTCACCCTAGGAATAATCTGCTTTAAAGCTTAGTTTATGGGGTGCCTGGGTGGCTCAGTCGGTTAAGTGTCCGACTTCAGCTCAGGTCACGATCTCGCAGTCCGTGAGTTCGAGCCCCACGTCGGGCTCTGGGTTGATGGCTCAGAGCCTGGAGCCTGCTTCTGATTCTGTGTCTCCCTCTCTCTCTGCCCCTCCCCCATTCATGCTCTGTCTCTCTCTGTCTCAAAAATAAATAAACGTTAAAAAAAATTTAAAAAAGATAAATAAAAAAAATAAATAAATCTTAGTTTATTACCTTTGTAGGTTTTGCAGTCCGCACAAGTGATTTCAGAAACTATAGCATGAATCGTTCCCTGTAATCACATTGTGATCTTAAGGATTCATATATGTGAACACTTACCACTTATATATCAGGGCAAGCTTGGGCTGCCCCTGAGTCCCTCTTGGACGTAGGCCCTGTGTTCCAGGTCTCTCATGTCACTCTTTTCTCCTGAAGGCCGACTATTTTAGCTGTGTGGCGACAGTTGTGTTTCTTCGCAAAGAGAACTGTATGTATCAAGCCTGCCCAGCTCAGGACTGCTTTAAGAAAGTGATTGATCAACAGAATGGATTGTACCGCTGTGAGAAGTGTGATAGTGAATTTCCCAGCTTCAAGTACCGCATGATCCTGTCAGTAAGTAAAATGGGTAGTTGAGACACTGTAGTGTTTCTCGAGTCCCTACCACGTGCCCACCCGCCACGGTAGAGACGAGGGCCAAAACAAGATCTCTTGTGGTAGGAAGCCTGCAGACGAGTAAGTGCTAAAGAGCTTCTTATTCTACAAGAACAAAAGTAAGGGGCCTTTCGCTCAACTGAATAGCAGTCTGTTTTCTCCTACTAAAAGCTTTTTTTCATACCAGAGAGTTGCATTTAGATGCCCAGCTGATTTTAGTTGCTGTGCATGTAGTACAATTACAACATTGGTGACACTCTCCTGCTAACTGTTATGAAGATAAATTAATTTGAAATGGCATTTCTGGAGAGCAGTAATTATACAGCCAATGCGTATATTTAGTTATTTTTCTTGTAGATAATCTATTCCTCTTAGCCCTCGGTAGAGCTGACTTCTCGGGAATGTGACTGTGTGCTGATGTGGGAGTGTGGCTTTTTTGCATTGTAAGAATTGTTTCTTTCGGTTTTAAAACTTTTAAAGTGAAGGGTGTGCTTTAAAAAAATGATAATACTGAATGATAATAAAGGTATAAGAAAAATAGGCATTCTCCTATTTTTCTAGAAGGTGATTTGGCAGGAACATATCAGGAGCCTTAAAAATATTTATGTTTTCTGGCACATTAAACACTTGGAGAGAATTTCTTCCAAGAAATCATCAGAGATGTTACAGTTGTGTAAAGTTATCTGTTACTCTGTTATGTTGAAAAGTTCAATACAACTTAACTTCCTTAATATTATAGTGGTTAATTCCGTTATTTTATCTGTGGAGTGGAATACCACGCAAGCATCAGAATTTGCCATTTATTTGACAGTTTTCCACAGTTAAAGTATTTGAAGATGACATGAATAAATGTTCAGGTTATTAATTGAAAATGGCAAATTTTAAATCATATGTTCGATATAGTCTTGAGGTATGTACACACACAGAAAACAGACTTGAGCGGGCAAATGCCATACTGTTGATAGAAGTTATTTCTGGTTGATTTCTAGTTTCTTCTGCATTTTCCTTTTTTTTTTTCCCCCTGCAGTGAAAACTCTTGTGATAGAAAAAAATTTTTTTTAATCTTTTCAGATAAAAAAAAAAGATTTTACTTGTCCTTTCTATATTCTAATTGCCCCTCAAAATGTTAGTTCAGCAGGAAAGTTCTACATTTAAGCTTTATATTCCTGTAAACCATAAACTCCATCGAACGAGAATGGAGAAGGTTGTCTAGATGGCTGATCAGCCTTTCTGTGAGGCTCGTAGATAGTGGAACCCCAGGGCACTGGTTTCACAAGGTGCGGACCCAGCGTGTTCCCTTCGTTGTGCCATTCTCAACCCTGTTGAGGGTGCTCTGCCTCTAGGATTCTGGCACGCGGTAAGCAGACTGTAGGTGTGAACTGGGATGAGACACATTCTCTTGTGTATGTGAGTGTTTGTAACTTTTCTTGTCCCCTTACTTTTCCATCATAACTTTGATAGTAAAGCTCCATGTATATGCCAAGTGAAAATGTAGACTCATCAAATGACACCTTAAAAAAAAACCCAAAAAAACTGTGCTTTCTTATTTCTACTAAGACTTTTACTTCAGCAAATGGATTCTTTGTGATCCACTTTCTTCCTTGACTCTCCCCTATTTAATTTTACATCATGGTCCAATTGGAGACAGTTGATCCAAGCTCATTTCTTTTGCTAGGCAAGTTTGGCCACTGGAGGAAGGCCCCTGACTCAGGCTTTTAAATAGTCTGGGGTGCTCAGCAGTGACTGAGAATTGCCTTATAGAACCAGTGACTGAAGAATGTACAGCTTGAAATGCAGAGAACCTGTCCTCACTCATTGGAGGCTCATTCAGAACCTTTAGTCCAGAGGCCATTGCGGCTGGAGGGGAAGGAACTAAGTCCAGGGTGCCTGGATTCCATGTCTGCAGGAGAGTTTAGTTGGGTTGTTATCTCCACTGAGATCTGAAACCACATACCCACAGCATATCGTGTTCCTGCTGTGATCCAGACTTATGTTTTAAATTCTTTCTTTGATATTTTTCACACTCTTTGGAAAGAATATAGCATATGTGGTAGTAATGGGGTTTTTTCCCCCTGGGAATTATTTTAATGAATGGAAAAAGTTAATCTTCTAGTCTCCTGAGTGTGTCTTCCTTTTATTATTTCTTTGCTAAATTAATATGTAATGTGTTTTTTAGGCAAATATTGCTGATTTTCAAGAGAATCAGTGGGTCACCTGTTTCCAGGAGTCTGCGGAGGCCATCATTGGACAAACCACTGCTTATATTGGGGAGTTAAAAGAGAAGGTTGGTCCCTCTTTTATTATTAGTGTAACAGTTGCCAATAACACCCTTTTGCTCTTTAAGTTTTTTAAATTTCTCTTGGGTGTTGTATATAGTTTCTCAGTCTGATGATTATTTGAGACTCATCTGATTCTGTCAAATTTGTCCACTTTGGGTGTACCAACAATGAGGTAATCAGGCAATGTATATAAAAGTGTTTCAAGGGTGCCTGGGTGGCTCAGCAGAGTATGCAACTCTTGATCTCAGGGTTGTGAGTTCAAGCCCCATGTTGGGTGTGGAGCCTACTTTAAAAAAAAAAAAAATTAAAAAGTAAGTGCTTTAAAAGCAGCTTTTTACAAGTGTAAACCACTTATTTCTCCTGTTACTGTTAGCACACAAAAGTTGGTGTGCCCTCAGTCACTTGACATCTTCTGAAGAAACCTGAAGTACAGATGTGCCCTTTTAACATACACCATCCTGAAAAGTTGAGTCAAATCCTGGTTTAAATTCAGATAGAAGGTACTTGCTACTTTAGGTCTTCAGATGGAATTTTATGAAGTAACTTACTTTCATAAGGTAACTCTATGTTTCATTTTGATAAATCCTTATTTTCACATATTTGGTTTATTTAATGTAGGGAATAGATTACTAATTATGCTAAATGTAGGAAAGATACTTAGATAAAATGTGTAAAGATGACCAATGAAAGCTGTGTTTTCTGGGCCCTACAAATTAGCATCTATCCGTGTATTTTTCTCCGACTTCTTCCAGATTGGTTAGAATACTTGTAAAAACCACTAAGAATAAAGATTTGTCATTTGTTTTGGCACATTTTTCTCTTATTCTTTCCTATCTTCAGTTCTGTCCATTCGGCTCCCCCCTACACACCTCTTTTTTAAATTGTTTGTGAGATCTCTGAAAATAATGCCAACAAGCCCTTTTATAGAAATAACTGGAATTGACTTTAAAATATGATGGTGTCTTTTATCTGTTTTGCCTGGTTCTTTATTTTCATATCAGATTTTAAGGCTTGAGGCAGCTTTTCAGGGTTTTTTATGAGCTTATTACATTTGACTGTTTTTACTGCTGGTGAATGAGGACATATAGAAACTCTTCCCTCAGGAACCATGATGTTCTTGGAGTATGCACTCCAGCCTTTCCCTAATCTTAGAAGAATAATGACAGCTGATTTAATTTTCTTAGGATTTAACACATTGTTTTATTTACATATCTGAAGGCCCAGAGGACTGCAAATTTATTTTATGCGCATTTATATGCATTAAATACTTTCTGTGATCCCTCTCTGTTTACCAGACTTTTTTTTTTTTTTTTCTTTAAATAAGTGTAATTAGTGGGCACCTGGCTGGCCCAGTCTGGTGGAGCCTGTGACTCTTGATCTTTGGGGTTGTGAGTTCAAGCCCCACACTGGGTATAGAGATTACTTTAAAAAAAGGTGGGGGGGGGGGCAGTGGTGCCTGGGCAGCTCAATTGGTTAAGAGTCCGACTTCAGCTCAGGTCATGATCTCATGGTTCATGAGTTCGAGCCCCACGTTGAGCTCTGTACTGACAGCTCAGAGCATGGAGCCTGCTTCAGATTCTGTGTCCTTCCTGCCCCCCCGCCCCCAACTCATACTCTCGCTCAAAAATAAACATTAAAAATTTTTTAAAAAAACAAAAAGGGAGGGGCACCTGGGTGGCTCAGCTGGTTATGTGTCCGACCCTTGATTTCAGGTCAGGTCATGACTCATGAGATCGAGCCCGGCATCAGACTCCATGCTGTTAGCATGGAGCCTGCCTGGGATTCTCTCTCTCCCTTTCTCCGCCCACCTCCCTCCCTCCCTCCCTCCCTCTCTCTCTCTCTCAAAATAAATAAATAAAATTTTTTTAAAGGTACAAAAGTTTAAATAGTATTTGAGGGGTAAGATAAAGAAGGAGAGAACTGTTTTTCATACTTTCCCTAGTCTTTACCCACCCCACCTCCCTGGCTTCATTTGCTCACAAATCTCTGTAAATGTAGAGGTTTAAATCATGTATGGCAACTTGAGCTTTTTTCTTACTGTCCCCTCCCCCCCCCATTCTTAATTTACCATGAACATGCTGAGCCTCAGATGTATTTCATCACAAACTTTTTTTTTTTTAAGTTTATTTATTTATTTTGAGGGATGGAGGGCAGAGGGAGAGAAAGAATCCCAAGCAGGCTACACACTCAGGACAGAACCTGAGGTAGGGCTCAAACCCACCAACCCTGAGATTATGACCTGAGCTGAAATCAAGAGTCAGACGCTCAATGAACTGAGCCACCCAGGTGCCCCTATTCCATCACAAACTTTTAAAGTTTAGAAGTGTGCTTTTTGGGGGGCGCCTAGGTGGTTCAGTTGGTTAAGTGTCTGACTTCTGCTCAGGTCATGATGTCTCAGTTTGTGGGTTCGAGCCCCGCGTCAGGCTCTGTGCTGACAGCTCAGAGCCTGGAGTCTGCTTCTGATTCTGTGTCTCCCTCTCTCTGCCCCTCCCCAGCTCACATTCTGTCTCTCTGTCTCTCTCTCTCTCTCTCAAAAATAAATAAACATTTAAAAAAAATTTTTAAGTGTTTTTTGGGTTTTGTTTTGTTATATTATGTTGAAATATGCATAACCTAAAATTTACCATTTTTAAGTATAAGTTCAGTGCATGCATTAAATAGTAACTCCATTTCCCCTTCCCCCAGCCCCTGGCAACCATTCTTCCTTTTTTTTTTTTTTTTTTTTTTAATGTTTATTTGTTTTTGAGGATCTGACAGAGGATCTGAAGTGGGCTCTGTGCTGACAGCAGAGAGCCTGATGTGAGGCTCAAACTCATGAGCCGTGAGATCATGACCTGAGCTGAAGTCAGACGCTTAACAGACTGAGCCACCCAGGCGTCCCCCCACTCCCTACCGGCAGCCATTCTACTTTCTGTCTCTCTTACTTTGACTACTGTAGGTAGAGTATTTTAATTGTTTTAATAAAATTCTACCCAAACAGTTTTATGTAATGAAATATCGCCTTTAGATCAGTCATTCCTATTCAAACCACTGGGGGTAATTTTTTTTTTTTTTTTTTTTTTGAGAGAGATTTTTCTCAAAAGTCTTTTCAAAACTCTTTTTTAAAAACAAAATCCTAAAGATTTTATTTTTAAGTAATCTCTACACCTAATGTGGGGCTTGAACCTACACCCCCAAGATCAGGAGTCACACGCTCTTCCAACTGAGCCAGCCAGGCGCCCCTTCAAAAATCTTAATAGATATTTTCAAATGGTCTGGTAGCTTCCATGCCTAAAGTTTTACATTTGTTTTTGCAGAATGAGCAAGCATTTGAGGAAGTTTTCCAGAATGCCAACTTCCGAACTTTCATATTCAAGATCAGGGTGAAACTAGAGACCTACAATGTAAGTGAGGCCACCTGGGATGCAGGCGGGCTAGCAGTGGGAAGCTACTGTTTGTCACCCACAACAACAGTGCAGTGACAGCTGTCACATCATTGCTTGCTGTGTGCCAGACTCAGTACTAAGTGCCCTGCGTTTATCACTCCTCGAGTCTGCCCAGCACTGAGGTACTGTTATTATCTCCATTTTCAGAGGAATAACCTAACTTAGAGAGGTTGAGGGTTTTGTCCAGTGTCTAGCATCTGGGGAGAAAATGCTTATGGTCCTTTCAGTTAAAACCTGGGGGTTTTTGTTTATGTATTGACAAAGAATGGTAAGGTGTTTAGTGGATTCACATCTTCCATGAGGTTTAAGCTCCAAAGTTAGTGTATGAAACAAAGAACACACATAGTTAAAATTACCTTGAAAATTCCTTTAAGTTGCCTGTAGCATCATATAATTGTATAGTCATAATATAACAGCATTTATTGGTCACTTATTATCTGCCAGTTACTGTCCTACACCTTTTACTGTATATAGCATCTCACTTGGTCCTGCCAGTAACCTGGATGTATAGGAACTATTGTTATCCCTGTTTTACCACTGAGAAACTGTAGGCTTACAGAGAACAAGTCATTTGCCCAAGTCCTGTGCCAGCACGTGGCAGAACTAAGATTCCAGCCCCCAGCTTCAGAGCTTTGTTCTTAACTCTGCTTATAAATCGGACTAGTGATTACTGAGCACACACACTAGAGCGTGTGAGCCCCTGCACTACACTGTGTATCCTTTCTGGGTATCACATCGTGCTTCCTCTAAAGACACTGCACAGTCCTGATGAACGAGTGAGGAGGAGGCTTCTGAAAACATCTCTGCTTATTTTGGGGTTTCCCCATTCTTTTTCACTATTAGACCTTAACCCTGATGGATGTATTCTGCTAACAGATGTGTTCGTTTCTATGGGCATTAAATGAGTAGGAAGGCAAATGTCTGATAGAGTGTCTGAGGTGAGATCCAGGGGCCATTTGAAGGGTCATTCAGCCTCTCATGGTATGGACGGGAAGGTGAGGCACAGAGAGGTGGTCTGTTGCAGAGCCGAGATGGGACCCAGGCCAGGTGTCCCTCCTCTGCCTCAGGTGCCTTTGCTTTCACACCGCTTGCAGAACTAACTGTGTAGCTTTAAGCGCCTCACTCATCGTCTCGGGGCTCCTGTTACCACCTTGGCAAAGAAAATAAATCGGCCTTGATAAGCCCGCTTAGGTCCATCCCATTTGGATTCTAGGTTTCTGAGTGCTCGGGAGCATGAGGGAAGGATGAGGGAAGGAGAGGGGCTTCTCCCCACTCTCCCAGCCCCAGAATTCTGGACTTGGCTCTCACTTGTGACTTTTTCTGTATTGGAATTACTGAACACTAAATCCAGCATGCCTCTGTGTTTTCTCCTGCCGGGATCATTGAAACCTCTAAAGCAAAGGGGGTTATCACCACTGCTCCATGCCACGGGCTTTCCTTCGTTTACGAACTGCTTTTCTCTTCTCAAAGGATGAGTCTCGAATTAAGGCCACTGTGATGGACGTGAAGCCCGTGGACTACAGAGAATATGGCAGAAGGCTGATCATGAACATCAAGAGAAACGCACTGATGATGTGAGCAGAGCAGTGCTGATTGGGCGGAAGTTTGAAAAAGCAGAGTTGAAATGAAACAGACTCCTTCCCGCAGTCCCCCCCCCCCAACCCCCCTTGTGACAATTCCACATTAGCTCCCCAGTGCATAGAGCCTCTCTGCGGCGGACTAGGCGCTTCCTCTCTCAGGCGCATCTTGGAACCCACTGGTAGGCAAAGGACAGTGTGCTCAGGTGGCTGAGGTGTAAACTGTGTCAGACCTAGCGGGTCAGCTGGCGGGAGGTGTAGTGCCAGTCCCTCTGTCTTGAGGCTTTTGTCAGTGATATTAAGATTTCATTATCTTCAAGCAGGAATTATGTCAGAAGTAATTGACCCTAAATCTGCAGACAGTGAAATAAATTATGTAACTTGGGTTTCCGCCTCTCCAGTGGTGACACCTTCACAACTTGGGTTCCTTCTCTGGAGGGAGAGCCGAAAAGTGGCTGTGCGGAACCTGTATTTTAGTGTGTCTTTCTAGAATTCAAAGGCTTTCCTTTCTAGAGGTGCCACAGAGTTGTTAATGCTTGGAATGGCAATAGGGTAGAATTATTAATCAAAGACATGTCTTTTATATCTGAAGAATATCCTTCCTTCGGGGTTTAATAGATGAGTCAGATGGGTCTGATATTAATCAAAATTGTCTCTTCTGAGGAAGGCTGATAAGCATTGACTTGCTGTCCCCCAGGGACATCCAGGCAACTACAAAGCATTGCTTTAGTTTTTACTTCAATTAATGTTGCAGTTTGGTTGGCGAATGTATACTTTTTCTACCTGTACATATTTTTTGCATTTGTAGGTTTCATTTCTTGATTAAAGCTATGTTAAATAGAAGGGATTTTGAAGGAAGAAGCTCTTTGTTTCCCCCTGCTTTGTTTTAATAAACAGAAGCTTCTCTGTGTGTGAATCCTACTTTCTTTGAATGCAAAGGGTTCTTGTAACTGGAAAGCAATTAATTAGCCTTCATAATAAATGTTCACTTGGGGGAGATGTTAACTCATTACAGACTCACAGATTAGTCCAAAGCGTAGAGATCATTCTTCCTAATGTTTGCAACCCTAAGATGCATCTTTAAAAGAGTGAAAAAACTAGAAACAAAAAGCCATTGTACCCAGGAATGCCGATGATCTGGCACTTTGGGATTTTATTGATGTTTACACAGCAGTCTAACACCAACCAGGCTTTGAAATGTGTACAGACAGTGAGCCAGTAAGAAAACAGTAATTATGCGACTGAGCTTTTCAGTCAGCGAGAGCATGCTTGCTCTGTGTGTTCCTAATCATATTAATTATCTATCCGGTTGCCGCGACCCACCACTTGGCATTTGCTGCACATCCCTCCCCGAGCACCCAGGCAGTGTTGCAGGCAGCCTGCAGCGGGAGGACCTGGTTTTTGATTCGTGCCGGTGAGGCGTATGGCGGCTCTCTGTGGAGGTGGAGAACGAGGCTGTCCTGTCGGTCTCATCTTTACCTGTCCTCTTTTGGGAGGAAGCGGCCAGCTCTAGGCGAGATGACTCCTGTTCCTCAGCACAGACAGAGAGGGCCTTTCTCAGGCCCACTGACTGTTTGGACACATTCTGGTCTCAGAGGACGGTCGTCGGGCTGTACTTCCCTTTTTGGCTGGGGCCTCAACCATTTTTATGGAAGCTCTTTTCTGTCTGACCTTGCTTATAAAGCACGGACTAGAAAATTACAGTCTTCAGCACGATTCTGGATTGACAAATTGTGGGTTGGAGGTGGTCATCTAGCGTTCAGCCCAGTAACCAGTCTCCCATCTACCAGTGCCGGGCGCCCTGCCCTCTGCTCACGGGCGCTGCCCGTGAAGAGCGCTGACCTACCACCTTGCCCTGACTCAACACCATTGTATCAGTTGCCGCTCGCTCGTCTCCGTGACCACGTGATCAAACCAGCAAATCCATGGAGTTGTTCTGGGGAAGGGCAGCCTTCTGGAGGGAGGATGTTTAGCAGATTCCCCTTCTAAAAATCAGATCACCAGTAGAGGAGCATCAGAAATTGGCTCCACGGTTACGCTCTTAAGAGAAGTGGGTCCCTGAGGATTGCCTAAATAGATTCTGGCCCGCAGTTCTTGGAATTCTCTTGGATATGGTTTACCTCGAAAGGCTGTTCATGTTCTATTTCTCTTCGCTCCGAGATCAATGTTTATTTTGCGTACACCATGACATCAGCGTTAAGCAATTAGGGAAAATCTAATCATTTGCCTTCATTTTAAATGGTTCTTGGATTCCCTCCAGTATCACTGTGAGAGACAAAAAAAATAAATAAAAGGATAATAATCTGATTTCTGTCCATATTTTCAGTGTTTTATGCTTTCCATTAAAGCCTTGCTAATCTCTAGTGTGCTATTCTTTTTTGAACTGCAGGGTCAAAATTTCCCCTTCCCCTGCTTTTTTTTTTTTTTTTTTCCCTGAGTGGCCTGTCTTGGAAAAGTATAAATAATATTGATTGTGGTATTTAATACACTAATGAAACCCGTGGTTATTGACTACATAATTAATATACTGTCTAAAAGTGAAGTTTGGCAGCCCAGTGTATAAAGGTTTATATTGACTTGTGTTTCTTTGGCAATATGCCTTCTAAGGTTTTATTTATAGAAAATGAAACAGGTTGTTGAGTCTCCTTTCCTTTTCACTTGTTAGAAGGCCACTGCTCCCCTAGTAAATTGATTGTTTCCTTATCTCAGAGAGGATTTCTCTCCCCCACCCCCCCCTCACCACCTTTTTATGTGGTTTGTTAGCTCTTAGTCTTATAATCCACTCTTTATTGGTGGAGTTCTGGTTTTTTATTAAACACTTTTGGAAATAATCAGCTTTTCTCAAAAAGGTTAGAGTATAGATGTTTTATTTTCATTGAGAAAACCTCAACTAAGTATATTTGTTATTAAGCTGAGAAGTGTTGTTAATGTCTGTTGAAAAGGAAAGGAATGGGGACTCTTTGGACCATTATCTCTTATGTAAGTAATCTGTGTTTGTTAGAGAAAAATAACTTCTAGATAAGAAAACAAAATTACCCATAATCCCACAAATCAGCAGTAGCCACTTGTAGAACTGATTTTTCTATGCATATGTGCATAGAAATGTGGTTTTAATTGAAGTAGGATTACACTATGCATACTATTCTGTAACGCTTTTCCCCTAGCATGATAGGATGGACATCTTTGCTATTTCAATAAAAATAAAAATAGATCTGCATAATTTTAACTGGTATTTGGCTATGTGGAAGTATAAATTTATTGAGCCAATTCACTTGCTGGATGCTTATACTTTCCAATTATTTTTAAACTTTATTTTTGTTAAGATATGATTGGCATAGGAACGCCTGGGTGGCTCAGTCGGTTAAGCGGCCAACTTCGGCTCAGATCATGATCTCGCGGTTTATGGATTTGAGCCCCGCATCCCCATGTCGGGCTCTGTGCTGACAGCCCGGAGCCTGGAGCCCGCTTTGGATTCTGCGTCTCCCTCTCTGCCCCACACCCTGCGTGTGCTCTGTCTCTCTCTAAAATAAATAAATATTTTAAAAAAAATTTTTTAAAGATACGATTGGCATATAACATGTGTTCATCTTAGAGTTACATATACTTCCTAATTGCTATCATAAACTTAGCTTTTGATGGGCAGGAACATTTATCCTTTGTGGCACTATGAAAATGTATGCCTTCTTGTTGTGTTAGCTTTCCTGATGGCTTTCTCCGTGTCTTATTCCAATGATAACTCCTCTAACCCTGTGTACCATCAAAGACTGGCAGGTAATTTGAGCAAGCCCTAGAATCCTCTGGAGCAAAGGCAGGTAGATTAATGTAGGGACAGGAGGGGAAAGGAAGGCTCCGAAACCATAGGTGGCTCTACCCTCCCTCCACGGATGGCGGCTGTGAAGAGGCCCCAGATCCTCCAGTGTTCTGCCAGTGTGGCAGAAATGGCCGCTTGAGAACACATTTGACTTGCTTCGTAAATCAGTGTATATCAATGATTCTTCACCCACAGCTATTAGCTAATGATTTTTAAATCTTTTAATTATATTTGTGACGACGGCTTTGTTGTTAAGGAGAGTATGTAGCACTTGTCTTCATTGATTGCCTTATAAGTGATTTGAAATCAAGACACCTTGTCCCCAGGAACCCTGGTCTGTCTGGAGCAAGGCTTGGGGCTAAGTAGTAATATCACAAGTCAAATTAAAATTCAGTAAGTGGAGGGGTGTCCGGCTGGCTCAGTCGGTAGAGCATGTGACTCTTGATTTCCAGGCGGTGAGTTCAAGCCCCACATCGGGCATAGAGATTACTTAAGGGAATAAAAAAATGTTTTTCAGTAAATGGAGAGATCACTGGAGACTGGAGTCTTCAGGAAGGACTTTACAAAGAATTGGGTGATTTCAGACTCACAGATCGTAGCCTTCTTCTAGATCAGGGGCTGTCCAATCTACGTGGAGGAGCACGTGTCGCACCTGGCAGTGGTGGTTCTGTGTGACGGCAGATGAAGCACGTACATGCCACGAAAGGTAGCTGGCATCTGAGTTCCTTCTGTGAATAATGTTTGACCGTGGCGGTGGAAGGGACTAACGTTTTCTATTGCCGGCTCCCTAACTCTTGCATCTGACCTGTCAGAGTTTGTGATTTGCCAGTGAACTCGTGGGTGTACTTGAGACTTTGAACCAACCAACGGGCCATTTTCACAGCCTTTCAGCTTTGCGAGGCTCTTGATGACTATCCCCTTGCACCCCCCTGCTTCTTAGCTGTTGATAAACCTCAAAAGGTATAATCTTCAAGAAAACAGTTTTCTTTTTTTCCAGCCTTGACTGTAGACCACATGAGAAACTTAATCCCACCTGCCTTGTGAGAAGTATTTATATCCTATTCAAAAGTTATCATGTAAACTTTTAATAATTGTGAGCCATTCTTATAAAACCATACCTGCTCCCTAGTGTATTACCCAGTTGGTAATTGGAAGTTTGTGCTGTCATTAAAAATGACAGCTTCCTCAGATAACATTCTTGGTGCTTGTAAAATGCAGATAACTCAGCCTATATTTATCTTGTGTGGGGGGCAGCTTCCTTTCCATGGTTAGGTAACCTGGGGCTGGTGCCTGGGAGAGCAGGGGAGCTCACCGCAGGGAGCGAGCTCGTGAATGCCCTGCCCCGAGACGAGTCAGAACAACCAGGACTTTTCAAAAATAAGCCCCAATTGGACTCTCCTCTTTCCTCTCACAGTTGACACTGCTGTTCATGTTGAAGTTTATTTATATCTTCAGTCAGCCATGGAGCAGAGGTCATTTCTATTGGCCTAAAATTTTAGAGGCTTATATGTTTGCCTGGGAAAGCTGATCTCCCCAGCACTTAGGCTTGAAATGCAAAGCCTGTCTTCTGCAGGAGGCTTGCCGTCTCCATAGCACCCCTTCTCCCACCACCACTATTTCCTTCTCCACTATTTATTTAAAATTTGAATAGCTTTAGAAGGTGCATCCCTGTAAATAAGCTCTCCTCCTGTAATGGGTCCTCTCCAGGCAGCAGACCTTCCATAAAGGAGCCACTAATTAAGCAGAAAACGGTTTGTCTTGCTTAGCCACGTTCCATGAATCTAGCAGTCAGTTTAGAAGATGGCAACATCCTTCTTTATAGCTATGATTTTTAAGAATACTCTTCTGTCTCTCCGCCAGTGGTTAGGGTCTGTGTGTACGTGTGTGTCCCTGTTCCTGTCTTGCTCTCCATTTTTGAGAGGAAGATCCGTTTCTGTGGACCCTCATTTTTATGAAAATCCTTATTAAAGTTACTCTTTCAGGATCAAACCCACGCTGAGCCTTCCTGGTTGAAGAGTGGTGCTGTGGGGATGTGCGTCGATTTGCAGTGGAGGCACGCGCAGGCTTTCAGGGAAGATGCCTGTCAGTCAGATGGGTCTCGGGTGGTGAGAGGCCTGCACGGCTCTCCCCTCCGTCCGAGGGGGAATTGAAGGTGTTAGCAGGCTTACCCGGCCTCACCGCTCACGGCCTGGTGTGCATGCCGCACATGCCTCCTAATAGAACCTTCGGCTTCTGGAGCCAAGTCTCATTTTGTGTGTGTGATTAAATTGCGGGTGGCTAGGAAAAGCAGAGCCCTCTTAATTAGAGAGCGACATTCTCGCATAGTAGTTGTGCTCCGTTCGTGGCATAATTGTCACAGCAAATTACCAGTTAGGTTAAATATTGAGCTGGTAGTTCTCAGAGCTTCAATTATTTCCTCCACCCCGCCCTCCCCGCCCCCTCCTACCCTCACCATCACCTGCTATCCTGCACTTCTAACTTGATCTTCTGCCAAGTGGTAGCTTTTAAGTGAGGCTTAGAGAAGATACACTTTACAGCGGGAGCAATAAATCTGGCTTTGGGCAAGTTGTAGGATGCCGAGAACATCTGAATGAGGGGTGCAATTTTTGCTTGGTGTGCGGGGGGTATGCTGGGTCATCTTACAGGTCTTCTGACTCCAGCTATAAAACCACTAGGCGAGTCCGTATGTCTAGCATGGGTGTCTCTAATGTGAAAACCCTACATTTGAGATGCCACAAGAAATGCAAAGGAAATGGAAGAGCTGGTCCCTTTTCTCTAAATTTTAATCCATGACGGGAAACCCCACAAAATGGAAGCACGCTTTTTATAAACAAGCAAAATCACACAGAGCAGACTGAGTACACGGTGTTGGAGAGGAGGAAACGGAATCTGGTAGAGGCAGTCACAAAACTTCTGAGTTGTCATTGCAAAGGTGCCAAGAATGGCCCGGCAGGGAGAAAGCAGAGGGACTCTTCAGGGTGGAGGAATGGCACACAGCACAGGCACGGGAGTAGGAGAACGTGAACCTGGCGTGGGTGATCCCCAGGAAATTAGTTTGGTTCCAGTGGTAGACTTTGGTTGAGAAATAAAAAAGGAGATGGCCAGAACATCAGGAGCGCAGCCTGGACCTCGATTTTCTTGGAGCTTAATGCTTAAGCCCTTTGGAATGCAGGTCTCAGCGAGTGTCCTTTGTCTTTAATTGCCCTTTGAGTTGCTCCTAGAGCCCGTGTTCTGGCAAGCCAGGTACAAGGGAAGATTGCTCTGGTGCAGCCTGTCTGCTTAGCCAACTAAAGAGCTGAAGAAATCCTGCAGGGGCTGTTATTGGAGTGTTGTGCACTCCATTCCTCACAGGCTTCATGCTGGGCTGCTCATTTTCTCTGGACAAAGATAGACTGGCTCCCTCTCTTGTTGATGGAATGAAAATTCTCTTTTGCGTTATGGCTCATGTGATAACTTTGGTGGCGGTGCTGTGGGGATAATGAAGAGTCTCTTAATGGCTCTAGTTAAACCTGGTAATATCGCTCTATCAACCTTCAGCCGGCTGTGGGAATCTAACCCAGATTCGTATTCCTAAACGTCTAAAACCTGCCACTGGCATCTTCAGAGTGCTAATAAGGAGCTGGCCGGCTCTCGGCTGTTTCCTGGAGCATATGTGGAAGGCAGTGCTCATTTCCTGACTCTAGAATGGTGCGTCTTCCAGTTCCAGCTCCCCAGCCCAAGGTCAGTCTCCTCGGATAAACTTGGGAAGTCCAAGTCATTTCGGCTACAGGCTCCCCCTTGGCCGTCTCTTGCTGCTGGCATGCTGGTTTAACGCCCCCAGTGGAAGAGATACTCCTTTTATTCTGGAAAATGGGGAAATGAATTTGCTTCAGGACCTGCCTAGGTCTAACGAGTCCAGTCTGTAAGCAGGCCTTGCTCCGTGTCTGAGGCGAGTGTGCACATGTATGGTGTGCGTGTGCACGTGCGTGTGGCACGTGAGCGTGGGTGCCCTTGGCTACAAGAAGATGTGCGTAGCAATGGCTGCTGTTCCTTCACGCTGGCCCACTTCAGCCCTGCTCTCAAGAGAGCTGGTGGATGTGGCCCCCTTAAAACCCTTTTCCTAACTGAAAATGTCTCCTAGTCACCCCCAAATGGAGAAGTAGGCAGGTCACTGTCAAGGTAACTTTTTGGTGCACATTAGGCAAGTGGAAGCCACATGCTGAGGCAGAGGCAGGGGAAAAGGGGAGGGACTAGGAGAAAAAAGGCACAGGTGGGAAAGAGGTTATTGTTAACCCAAATTAAATAATGGGAATGACAATTACGAACAGCAACGTGGGCAATGATTGGGCAGCCGGAACTACACAAGACCATGACTAATGGCTCTCCTGGGAAACGGGGCTCAACCTCCTCTCCTGGAAGTCCGGGAAGGGGTCTCTCCACCAACCAGGGGCGGAAGGCAGGGCCTGCCACTGCCTGATTTAGCCTGGAAGTTGAAATCGCTGGAGCGGTTTATAGAAACACCGGAGTGAGCTGTGGCGCACAATCAGGACGCAGGATCCAGAGATGATAGCATAAATGTTTCAAATGTGCTCAGGGTAATTAGTTTTGAATTACCATGTGCATATTTTAAACATTTAAATGATCATCCAGGTTTTCGAAAACAGTTTCACGCGAATTCGCGTCGCTCCCCCTCCCCCCACCCCGGGAAGGCAGCCGGGCGGCCGCGCTCGATATGGAGCCTGGCGGAGCATAGCTCTGCGGCTTGGGCGCCCAGAGAGGGGCGGCGGGGGCGCGCTAAAGCCTTGGATAAAGGGGGATTAGGCTGCAGCACCGGGTCCTGGCTCAGCCAGCTTGCCCAGGACTTTCCTTCATCCGCGCCAATGTTGTCTGTGCCAGTTTTTCAAAAACGATTTGTTCAGCCTCTAAGTTTTCCATTGTGCATGAAAAGGCAATTCCATTTGGGGTGTGTGTGTGTGTGTGTGTGTGTGTTTCTTTGGTTTGGGGTTTGTTTTTTTTTTTCTTTCTTTTATGAAGCTGGACAGTGGGGAGACTTGAAAGATGACTAGCCAGGTAAGAACCACGTGTGGTATTTTAAACGGGTGAACGTGTTCCCCAGTCATTCAGGGCAAACTCCCTTCCCGCAACTTCAGTCTCCCTGATGTTTGGCCCGGAATGTAAACAGCAATTTCTAAAATCCCCAAGTCAGTAGAGGGTGGAAAAGGCAAAGGTTTTCATGCCACAGCCCTGGAGCCTCCCTCCTCCTACAAGTCATTGTTAAAGGGGGCGCCCTCCGGCATCTTACAGAGGCTCCTTCGAGGCTCTTCGGGCTCTGGGAGTTTAAAGCGAACTCTTTATGAACTTTATGAACCTGAATGTAGAGTAATGGCTTGGAAAAGCTGCCCCGCATCCTTTCTTTCCTGTCAAATGTTGTTTCTCCAGCAGGGGGAGCTGGGAGAATAGAAACTCTGAGCCAGTGCCTAGGACCTTTGAGTGGGAGCTATCTCTGCTGAGATCCTGATTGAATGAAAATTGTTCATTATGCAAACTGTCTGGTTCAACACACAGAGGCAGCCCCCAGGCACAAACCCCAAGTAGTTGCTTTTTCTCTCCCCAGATTAAAACATATGAATTGCTTTGATGTAATCTTATAACAAAGCCTAATAGAAATTTTATTTCTTCTGAAGTTGCCTGTCATTTCTTATTGCCCCCCTTCTTCTGTCCTATTAATACCCTTACAGTCAGGAATCTGCAGCTGAGTTTAGATTGTGTTTGAGGATGAGAGCAGTGTGCTTTTCTCAGTATGGCCCAGGTTATTTAAATACAGTTACACCGCTTGCAATATGTTTAATCTCTTGGTCCCCCCACCCACCCCACACACTGCTATTTATCATTTTAATGGAATGCTACAGAATATCACATTATGCAATGTGTTTAAATTGATAAATTGTATTAGAAAAATATTGGATAGGATGTTTTAATGGTAAGTGGGTTTTTGTAGAAATATTTTCTCATTATTAGATCGGCTGCTTGCAGGGTAGAAATTGTAAAGATTTGGGAATAAGCTATATTTATGACCTATTCGGCTAATTAAAATTAAAGCATAATTTTAGCATGAAGTTCCTGCAAGACTTTGCAGAGAGGGTGGAGGAAGAAACTTGCCCAAATCCAGTTACTTTTAAATGTCAGTTGCCATAACAACTTCACATGAGCCATATTTTTACTTGAAAATTCCTTTTAGGATTCGGTTGCTATAATAATTTGCCTCAGCTCTTTTTAGGAGGCATATTTCCCTCTTTTCCTTTTGTGATCATTTCAAGGCTTTCATTACTATAACAAAAATGACCATGTAAACCTCAACTCTTCCTTTTTGCACGCACCAGGGCAGAGTGGCCCCCCCAAAATAGAAGTGTGGGCTATGGGGAATTCTTCTGCAGGGAAGGCTCTCTCGGGTCACCAGGGGAAGGGGCCGAGTTCTAGGGGTCCGTTGCTGCGGGAGCCAATGCCCTTCTTGGTGGAAATTATTAAGCCAACAGAATTTTTTAAGTGTGGCTGTTCACCTTTTCTGTGTCTTTAGGTTTTGCATAAGGCAAAGACCAGTCTGACCCTCTCAAGGAAGGATGGTTCCGCTCACATATTCTGAAGGCCTATCGGCTGCCATCAACTTGTTCGGTGGAAATACTGGCATTTGATGACTAAGTGAGGCAATCCCTGAAGTATTTTCTTAGAAGCAAAGTGGTAGCAGAGTCAAGTTCAGTGCCCTTTCTTTCGCTGTTCGGCTGTTAACCTTAATTCATTAGACAGTATGACCTCAGAGAAGCACCTGCATCTAAGATCTCTTCTGGCCACAGACACACCAGGGGGGACTAATTGCTGCCAGCCTTGGAGCTCTGTCTGGAGCCTTCCAGATACGTCTGGAGCAGGCGTTGTCATTGTTGAGGGCAAGCTCACGGTCCCTCGTGAGAAAAGTCCCTTATGAGAAAAGGTCTCATAAGTGGGCAGAACATTTAATTTCCAGAGACTCCTGGTTCCACCTCCTTGAAGGAGCACAGCCGTTGTGTTCACCTCCCTTGGCCCTGGCAGAAGCTGTAGTCAGGTCTCTGACCTGACCTGCCACAGATTTAGCGGCCACGGCCCCTCTTCCTGGGTCTTGCCTCGGACCTTCTGTTTCCTCTCCCATCTCTTCACACCCACTCATTGGTGGGATTGCCACCTGTCACATCTTTCCTAGGACTCTGAAGCTTGCAAAGGGACGGTGGAATTCCTGCAAAGAGGGGCGCAGAGAAAGAGGCGCCTTGGTTACAAGCCTGCCTTGCCCCGAGATTCCCTGTTGGGCAGACTCCTGGTGTCCCTACCTTGGCAGTGAGAGCAACATCTGCCCCCGCTCCCGCCTCATAGGGCGGAAGTGATGATCAAATGCGATGGTTTGTGGGAAAGAGAAAGCATAAAACATTCCATAAAGGTACAACAATAATTGGTTAAGTGGCCGACTCTTGATTTCGGTTCAGGTCAGGTCTCTCTCTCTCTCTCTCTCTGTCTCAAAATAAACATTAAAGAATTTTTAAAAGGCACAACAATAATTATTATTATATTTTCTCCTCTGGGTGATCCAGACTTTGGAGGTAGGGAGTGCCTACTCTAGAAAAATCAGCTGGGCTGGCAACATGACTGCTCTTTTCAAACCTCGGTGATGTGCCTCTGCAAGATAACTTTGGTGAAGGTTTGCACCTGTTTGGGGATGTTCAACATTTTGATTGTTCTGTACACGTCCGCTGAAATGTAATACTTGACATTTCTCCGGCACTGGTTGTGCCTTTTTTTTTTTTTTTTAAACCAAGGGTAACTGAACTGTATGTTCAGGGAAATTGAAATAAAACATTATTGTTTGGTTTAGATGTGAAACTGAAGTCTCTGCTTCATTTTAACCCTCCTCTGAGGTCTTTAGTCCTTTTCCCACTCTCCAGCCCCCAGGCATAGGACTGTCCCTTCACGTGTGAGGACAGGTGGCATGGCAGGTGCTGGGGACACAACATGTGGTCAGACAGACCTGGGTTCAAATCCCACATCTTCTACCTACCGGACCTCAGAATTCATTCCCTTGCCTGCAAAACAAGGTTGAGAACAATGCGTGCCTTTCAGGCCTGTTGTGACAAGTAGAAATAATATACATAAAGCCCCTAGCATATAAGGGGCTAAATTCAAAGACTGCAATGCTGGTTGCTCCCCAGGCTTGTGGAAGCACTGCAATTCCTCCGGTCGGTCTGGCCCCGCTGCCGGCGCCCTGTGACCTCTGGGGGGATATTTTCATCCCCTCAGCCGATGAGAATGAGGCAGCTTCTAAGAGCCCAGTGGTGACCTTCATGTCTAGAGTTCCTGAAGGCAAATCTGGGACCCTGGGTGTGGATGGCATCACAGGTAGGTCAGTCTTGACTCAACCGAAGGAAAGTGTTTTCTCGGGGCATCTGGGTGGCTCAGTCGGTTGAGCGTCCGACTTCGGCTCAGGTCATGATCTCACAGTCTGTGGGTTCGGGCCCCGCGTCAGGCTCTGTGCTGACAGCTCAGAGCCTGGAGCCTGTTTCCAATCCTGTGTCTCCCTCCCTCTCTGCCCCTCCCCCAGTCTCACTTTGTCTCACTCTGTCTCTCAAAAATAAATAAATATTTTAAAAAAATTAAAAAAAAAAAGAAAGTGTTTTCTCATTATTAGAGCCAACCAATGACATAATAGGTCACTCTAGAATATAATGAACTTCCATCCCTTTTCCACTAAGAGACGGCTGTTAAACATTTGCAGAGGCCCTGTAGGAGAGGAGCCCAGTGCTTGGCCCTTGCAACTCAAGGCTTCAGGCCATGGACCGACAGCGAGCAGGGACACCCTGGCTACAGCATTTGGCCCAGCACTCCCCTTCTGGTCCCCTGGGATGCCTTGTGGGCACAAAGCTCTGCCATGGTCTGCCATCATAGAAACTGCCTCACAAGGTTTTTGGGGCCAAGTGGCACTCTGAGACAGGAAAATGGTTTTGAGAAGAGAGGCCTGGCTTTGAGGAGAGGCTCGGTATCCCTGTGGCTTTGTTACAGAGCCCAAATTGCAGGCATCTCAAGGGTAGGCAGAGGGTCCAGGGGGAGTTGGCCTAGTCCTCGAGAGATGGCTTTGTCCTGGGAGCAGTTCTCCAGGTGGCGTTGGCTGTCATGGTGGGTTGAATGACAGCTCCCCAAAAGATATGTCTAAAGGAAACTGCGAATGTGACCTCATTGGAAAAAGGGTCTTGGGGCACCTGGGTGGCTCAGTCGGTTAAACATCAGACTCTTGATTTCGGCTCACGTCATGATCTCGAAGTTTGTGAGTTCGAGCCCTGCATCGGGCTCTGCACTGACAGTGCGGAGCCTCCTTGGGATTCTGTCTCCCTCTCTCTCTCTCTGCTCCTCCCCTGCTTGGGCACACACTCTCTCTCTCAAAATAAAATAAAAAATAAAGAAAAAAAAGGTCTTTTCCGACGTAATGTGTTAGGGGTCTCTAGGTGACATCTTCCTGTGTATATGGGTGGACCTGAAATCTAATGACATTTGTCCTTAGAAGAGGAGAGAAGGCCGACAGAGAAGGGGATGTGAAGACAGAGCAGAGACTGTAGCTACAATCTGCATGTGTCTACAAGCCAAGGAGCACCGAGGACAGCTGGCCGCCACCAGAAACAGAGAGAGGCACGGAACAGATCTCCCTTAGAGCCTCAGGAAGGAAACAACCTTACTGACACCTGGATTTCAGACTTCTGGCCTCCAGACCGGACAGAATAAATTGCTGTTGTCTGTAGCCAGCCAGTTTGTGTCGTTTGCCCCACAGCCCTAGGAAAATAATACAGCTGTGTTTCTGCCATCTTGAATTCTCTCACGCCCTTTCAGCTGGGTCAGTGAGTGGTGCAGTGGGGCCCCTCATTTCCATTGTATTCTGGGACCAACTGTGATCCCTCGCTCCTGGGGCTGTTCAGTTAGTCTCCTCAGCTCAGTGCTCCCTCTTCTCTGTCCCCAAATACTTCCTGGTATCCGCTTTCTTCCACACCAGGTACAATGCTGTTGTATTGTTAATGGCTGGGGTTTTATTGCTTAATGATGTCTGAGCCACAGCATGAGGGAACATGGGGCCATTAGCACAAGGCCTGTGCCCCATGCAAAAAAAGGCACATCCCCAACCAGAAGAACATTTTTGAAAATCACCTAAAAAAATAAAAAAGTGGCACCGAGCACGCAATAAACAGCTTTCAGCCACAGTCTGCCAGCCACAAATTTAATCTGTTTTGACCTGGACACAGCTGTTTCCCTCTCTTTTCTTCGGTGTCTTCTTGTGAACTGGCAGCGGCCAAGTGCCCATTGTCATTGGCAGTGAGTTTCCATGTGGAAAGACACTTTAATGAGAGAGTTGGCACCACGTCGTCCTATGCCTTGGTGGGTATTGTTCTCTCAGCAAAGTTTTTAGCTAACGAGTTTGGGGTTTTTGATCTCGAAAACGCTAGGGAGATAAGCTGGAAGGCCCGGCAGTGACATTCCTTTGGAGACTAACAGAGCCAACACTGTTTTCCAGGACCTGCAGATCCGCCCGCCAGGGGTCTGGAGGCAGCCCCTGCAGCAGGAGTGGGGACGCTGGGCTCTCCCCTCCCACCCACTGCAGCCCCCACCCTTGCTCCTGCTTTCTCCTGCAGAGAGCACCAGAACCCCTGGGTGTGCTTCTCTGAGCTATGGTGGCCCAACCTGCTTCGACAGAAGACGCGTTTCTTCTATGTGCAGCCCGGGATTAGCATGGAAATAGAGACATCATTCTTTAGGGGACCTCTGTTGACATCTCCTTCACACATCAGTATTGGGGAATCAGTCCCTGGGCTGTGCTCTGAGGAGAGAGGATACATTCATCCTGTCTCCTGGCAGGTGGTACCCAAGGAGCTCCTGCATTGGACCCTGTCGCTACAGAATGTCAAACATTCTGGTCGTTGCGGATTCTCCCAGCCAGGCTCCGATGTCTGAGGAGTAGCGGCCTTTCTCATTCTCGGGACTAATATGAACCTTTCAAACCTTTTGCTCTTTTTTTTTTTTTTCTTCCCTTTTAATATTCTTTTCTGTCTGTGTGAAAGCACCAAGCACTGAATGCTGCTAAAAATGAAGGGAGCTGTCAAAAAGTCAGAAAGGAAGGGAGAAATCAAAGTCACCCCCAGCCGCAACGGCTGAAAGGTGCGTCGTGACCTGTCCCCACCGCTCTGCGGGACGGAGTGCCTGTGCCAGCCCAAATGCCACCGATCCACGGCCCTGTGTGGTGGTGAGGAGTGTGGGCACCAGGGTACTCCCCAAATAATGCAACGTTTAAACTGCTTCCATGTCCCTTTCACACACCTCTGCTTCACTTCTTAATTATTGGCAACGTTTGACTTCCAAGGAGGCCTCTTTGGCCCATGGAACCCATTACCCCCACCCCCCCACCCCCGACCCCGTGCACGTGCTGTGGCCTCACACAGAGGGGTGACACATTTTGTGGCAACAGATTGTGATTTGGGGGCGAGGGTTGTGATCCCCAGGGCGGGAGAGATGTTGGGAGAGAGGCAGTCTCCTGCCCTGGACAGCGGCATCTTTAATGGAGTCCTCAGCCGTGGCAGAGGGAGGGGCGCTGGAGGGAGAGGCAGGAAACTGCGGCACGAAGTGTAAATATGATGATTGTTGTCTCTTTCACGGGAAGTAAATAAATCAGCCCGATGTAGATTTGAGAGGTGGCTGGTGATGCTGTGTACTTACACAGCGTCTCGAGCCTGGCCTCTTCAGGGCCCTTCAGACGTTGATTCATTACGCCGTCCAGCGCCCATGGAGGGCGGAGGTGGGAGAGTTATTATCCTTTCTTTAAAGCGAGGGGCCGAGAGAGGCTAAGAGGCGGTGAGTGGGGAGTGGAAGACGGCAGTCCCAGCCGCACATCGCGTGTCTCCGCCACTAGATCATGCTCCACTTAGAAGCAAGTAATTGTCAGGTAACCTATTTTTCGGGGGCTAATTTCAGCATATGAGGACTTTGTCTCCTCCGTATATTTCTTTGCCTGAAAAATGTATGAGTTTATGGAGAGGGAAAGGACGATGCTAACCATGCGCCAAGCTTGTCTGGGAAAGGAGGGTTCAAGCGAGAGAGAGCAGGAGGATCTGACCCCCCACCCCCACCCCGCCAACCCTCAGCCCCCAGCCCCACGTGGATGAACACTTCAAAGGGGAAATGCATTGTATAGGCGGAATCCTGAGGCTTATGGCCTGGGGTTTCGTGAAAATACGGATTCGAAATTGTTTTCTCATTAGGAATATGTTGACCAAGTGTCTTGAGGAAGGGCTGAGCTGGGGAGAGGTAGCCAGATGCTTCGGCCTGGCCCGTGGGTTCTGCTCAGCAGCCCTGCTGAGGCAGTGGGACAGCAGCAGCTGGGGTTTGCAAATGGGTGGGAAGTGCCTGAGTCTTTGTCATCCCAGGCCTGGAGTTCAACCGACCGTAGCATGGGAGAGCCAGGAAGTGAGGAGAGGAGGAGATTCGGACACAGGAGGGGCGGTGCGTGGGAATAATTCTCTGCAGCTCTGTTGCCTGTACTGGACCGTCCAGGACTCTCGGCAGCCCCCTAGCTCTCCTGGGTGCCCGGGAACAGGAGGTGAGAGCAGACGGGTTGCAGGTGGGGCTCCGTCATGTGCGTTACCAAGGAGCAATTGAACAGAGGAAACTGCCTGCCACGTCCCCGAAGGCCAATGTCCTCCAGCGCCAGCAAGTTTGCAGCCAGCACCAAGTGCCACGCGTCAGGGTGGCTGTGGCTCGGCGCCTCACCGATGGCATGGCAGATGGGTGCAAACCAGCACCCCCAGGCGCCCGAAGGAAGACACACCTGGGCACGCCCGCCGGGGCATCACTTCCACCCCTTGTGTGTCCATGAAGGGGAGAGGAAGCTGTTGCAAGCCTCGCCCCTGCTTACTTAGCCCAAAGCAGCGGGGCCCAGA